>NC_092860.1:81321551-81452251 GCF_032062135.1 Pyxicephalus adspersus
TGTGAGAAAATCTAGTCCGATGGCTTCGCGCGCGGTCATTCGCAAGATAGCCGCGGGATTTACCCGCGAACGGCTTCTCCGATCAGGCATCGGAAGCTTTTACATAGGCGCCTATGTAGAGGAGTGGAACTCGGTTAACTCTTGCCTAACAGGAAAAAAATAAGTGATTTAAAAATATGCTGTTTTTTTAGCGCACATAAATGTTTAAAACATTTAAACAGCGCAAACATTTTTTTTTAGGGCTAAGGGTAATATGTGTGCCATTAGAAAGAATGATTCTTTAGAGGAACAGTGACTTTTAATGCAAGCTCGCTAGTGTAAAGCTGCCGGAGATGCGCGGCTCCGGCCGCGAGCTTATTCAGTTGCTGAATTGCGCGACGGCGTACGATTTCGGATCGCCAATACGAATGCGCGAGCGAGCTTCCGATTCTGCTTGATGAATTTGGGCCCATGTGTGTTCACTGGCTTGTTCCTGACTTCAAGATTGCTTATTGTTCTGGTAGCTTGTTCTATGGTTGCCTGATCTGGTGTGTTTAAGGGATGCAACATTGGAGTCCTACACATCAAAGTCTATTTCCCATTACAATGTACTTAGATAAATATTTGACAAAACTCTGCACCCTAGCCAAACCATGTTCAGACTAAAGTAAAGAGCACCCAGGCCTTGTGGTCTTTTCTTTGCTTTAGAAAGTAGGTGCCAATGACTGGTTTTATTAAATGGTGGTATTTCTGTAAAGATCTGACCTATTTTTTGCTGTTTGAAGAGCTTTGCAGAGAGATCACTGCTTCTACAATCAATGCAATCCCAATTCATAGCATGTTGCTAGGTGCTTTCTATTCAGGCTTTGCAACTGCTTTCATATTAATGAAAACTAATAGCAGTTGCTTTAATTTTGATGCATCTGGAATGAATTAAACTAAAAATTTAATTAGGGTTAGTTAGTTGGGTTTTAAGCAAATCACACCAATCTATCTTGAATATTAAATTAGATTAATTAATTATCTCAGCTATAGTTTGCAAGGATTACCGTGCTGTGCAAATGTTTTCTTCCATCATTAGGTCAGATAACTGATACATTTTTTATAAATTATCAAAAAAAAAACATTTTGATCTAGTTATTGCCAACAAATAAAATAATAAACTCTTTTCAACTCTATTTAAAAACTATTTAATATACAACAATTGAAACAGAATAAACATATGGGCTGCATTTCTTGCAGCTGAAAAAAAATGAGTATACTGGTAGTTCAGAACTTTTGATTTGGCAAGTTTAAAGTCATTTATAATTGTACAGCAGTACAGCTTTGTTTTATCTTAGTTTTTCAGCTTTTCAATCAGTCTTTAGAAGTTTCAGTTCTTTGGTTCAGTTCACATATCACTAGAACATTTTCATTTTTCAGAATTGTAATTGCTTTACAGTTATAATGTAATCAGAAAAACAATATAATACTACATAAACTGAAAAACATCAGTTATGCATCAGTACACAGTCAAAGTCAATAGCACGTTGCTAAAGGCAAAAAATAAGTATGTTAATGCTGAAAATATTAATATTTACAACAGTTGCTAGAGTGTGAATATTGTGGATTCAAAATGTAACATACCCTGACACAGTTTTCAGACTCTGTAATGTTAACCTATTTACTGAGGATTATACTTGGCAAACCTCACATTTTAGGCTACAAGAAAATGAAGAATCACGGTAGAAATTTGGTAACTAGATGTCTACATTTGTTATATGCCATTAAATATTTCAATTTGGGATGCAATTTATAATGTTTGGTACTACTCTAATGATTAGGATGCATGTGTGTTTTCTGTTGCTGACCTATGTCTGTTCCCTGACATTTTGTTTGTACTTAGCCTGGACTGACCTCCGCCTGTTCCTATTCCCTTTGCACCTCGCTTGATGGACTGATCACAGTTTTGACCTTGGCTTGTATTCTGGATCACCTGGTATTCTTGTGCTGTATATCTGTGGGCTCCTGGTCTGCTGCCAGCACATCCTCAGACACCATCTCTTGTACACTAAGTCCTGGGGGCAACCGAGTGCTGGGAGATGCAACCAGTCTCCCGAGGCTGAGCTGGGCTAACTAAAGGTGAAGAGTGCGGTGTTAGATTGGGGGACTGGTGTCTGGTGATGACTGGTGCTTACCAGGGCCTTACAGACTGTTCTTTGGATAGCAATCAAATAATATCCGTGCACCAAGATTTTCTGTAAATGCTGCCATGCTAGACATAAGGGTCTCGCCCACTTGGGAAGTTATTATGGGTAAATAAGTGACAGCCATGGTCAAGTACTAAACTCAGGGACTAAACTGATTTTCCTGGGCTTGTGACCCCTCTACACTTATTAGAAGTTCTTTTAAGCAGCGGAGCACAATAAAATGCATAAAATATAACACAGTAGTCTATCCTAACTCCATCGTGGACAATACCATCTTCAGTTTGAGCAAATATAGTTCCACTTTAGGGCCCAGTGACACTTTTCCGTTATGTTACTGTGTCAAGTATTAAAGTGCTTTAAGGCATTTATTTATTTTGAATAGGCAGCTAATGCACAAGAATGAACAAAAATAGTAAATGTACCAAATCTTTGGACACAAATCACCTTAACCCGTTGTAATTATTATTGTTCTTCTTAACAAACTTTTTTTAGATTACAGTCAACAATGGTAACCCCCATAATTGTCATATAACAGATTTAATTTACAATAAATATACCCTGCATAAAATGTTTATAAAGTAACAGTTTTATAGTGCTAACTCATTTGACTGTTAAATTACAAAGGAATAATGCCAACAATAAACTGCACACTTTATTTACCCTCAGAAGGGTCGCACATGCAACAGGAACTTTTAACAATGTAGGCTTATACAGCTGCATCTCTAGTAATGTGGTTTTTATTATATTAAATTGGTCTCTGTGATTCTCCATATAAGAGAATTTAGGAAATATAGAATGCCTACAACAATCTGACAAGCTTAATGACTTGTCTCTACTGTTACTTTCTAACCCTAGATCCAGAATTGTAGATATTTAATTACTTGGTAAAGCATAAATTTACATTGACGAAACAGCGGAAATCATATAATGGTATAGCCACTAAACAACAGGACATTTGATACTTACTATGTATCTGTGGGATATCATTTATTTCCACAAGTGTGTAAGATTATATATATATATATATATACCTCCCAATCAATGTGACTGCATTTAGCTGGATTTGAGCAGACAGTATGCCCCTGATTCATCATTGAAATCCGCGATCGCTGGAAGCGCGATAATACGCGCGCCCCCCCCCCTCAAATCAACTCCAGGCCTTTTATCTGCCTAATTGATAATGACATAACGAAAGAATTGCCCACACCATACTGAAATGAAGTGATTTAGTTTAGTTAGTGGCTTTAGTTCCTCACAATTTTATGCAATCTTTTTGTTCAACCCACTGAATTAAAGCCGAAAGTCTGCAGTTCAACTGCATCTGAGTTGTTAAATTTTAAATTAATTGTGGTAATGTAAAGAATGAAAATTAGAAAAAAGTTGTATCTGTCCAAATATTTATCGACCTACTGGTATGTCTTGATTCTTGAAGATTTGTGGCTGCAATAGCCCTAAGTGGTCTTCATGGAAAGTTAGTTTAGCCACCCTAAACACCAGCACTATGCATTTGGTCTATCAGCTGCAGGTGACAAGTGACCCTCAGACCAGGAGATTGATAACAGCAAAGCAATGGGGGTGGTGTTTTAAATCTCTTCAAAACACATAAGTGTTTCCATAGCTTATTCTGAATGAAAAAATGAGGGCAAGTATTAGGTGAAAAAGTTTATTTTTCTATGGTTTTGTGATAGTTCAGCTTGCTATTTTTATTCTTGTTTTTGGTTTCACTCTACGTACTCAAATTATCCTAAATATAATTTGTCCTGTTACTTTTTCTAAGACTGTGTATATCAGTATATGTATATCTGCTTGGACACGATGAAAGTGAATTTCCAAAAAGCCTGTCCAGAAAAAACTGTAGAACTGAACTGTTTTAATAAAAAAACATAAAAACTTGTTTCATTTGAAGAACTAAAATTGAATCATGGAGTTCTGATGACCCCTAGTGGTATTACCAAATGAAACAAAGAACAGTTCAAAAATTTTGATATTTAAATCTAAAAGCAAATGTGACAAGTAACATGTTTGATGTGTTATCACAGGTAAATAAATTGAGAACCATTGGTTTTATTTGGAGAGGATTGCATCTTTTTCTCCATGTTACTTACTTAACGGACTATTGTGAGATATTTGTATATTTACCTGTTTCCACTACTGCTCTTGGTTGGTTCCTCTTTATGTCTACACATTTATACATTTAAATATATTGTTAATGTGAGCGTTTACCAGCATAATCATTCACATCTAAATGGCCAACTATCATAGTAATGCGTCAATAGAAATTTGGATCCTACATAGCTTAACCATTTACAGCAAGGATTCTGCATAAGCTTTATTTATTCAGTGTGAAAGTGCCCCTTTAAGTAACTTCCATCTGCCCAAACTTTTCTTTGACCAAAAACCAGTGCAGTTATGACACCTATTCATCTTTTTGTGTCATAATTTGGGCTTATGTTTTCCTTCATTCCTTTGGCATATGTAGCATTAATTTCCGGATAGTCTGCACATCCTCAGGGGTTTGCCTAGGCTGGGGAAAAGGGGGCATATTTGCCATCCAGGCCAGTACTATAAATATATATTGTGCTAGCTGTACAAGTTGGAGATACTTCACTATCCAGACATCAATCAGAATGAGGCCCACAATAAAAGGGCTCTATTATTTCCCTGTCAATTTGTCTGAAATTTGCTAACAGATGGTTGAATCTCTCTACACTTCTCATTCGGTTGTTAAAACAATGACTCGTTCTGCTACCTAGTGGCCAATCTCAAAAGTGCACAGCTGTCACAATAGAAAAATGCTATCGGTATACACAGAAATTATGCATGAATCTAGAGCAAATTGCCAGGGGAATAATTTATAAATAGAGTCCTAAGTGACATGTTGGACTTTATAAAGCTAAATGCTGCCTGCTCCAATCCCTTTGATTAGTGTCTATCAGAAAGAAGTAATTCTTCACCAAATTCTTTTGTGGTTCATGTCATGTGGCAGAGTGCACAAAAATGTACAATAAAAACTGCATCTAAATGTTCTGGAAGCGAACTATCATATTGTCTTTGTGCACTTCTGTATGCATTAATGTAATTAGCAGCAAAAAAAGTGAACTTCCAATTTCTTCCTGCCTAGAGGTCTGCTGAAGAAAAAGCTTCATTTATTATTTTTATTATTATTACCCACCTGGGCGGTTAGGCGGCACCTGGTTCGGGGTAAGAAAACTTGCTATTGTCGGTTACCCCGAACCAGGCGCGGGGTAGCTAAAAATATAAACAAGCGTGACATTGCAATCTGATTGTCATACAACATTGTATGACAATCGGATTACAACTGAAAAAAATACTTACCTTGTCCCCGAAGATCCTCCGGAGACGTCTGTCCTCTTCTGTCTTCATCCGGCATGTGCAGTGACGATCTCCGGGGTTTCCCGGTGACGTCGCTGCAAGTGTCGGTGCGGGCGGAGGCGGGAAATTCAAATCACTTTGTTGTGAACTCAATACAAAAAAGCTGTATTGTCCAATACAAAGAAATCTTTATATCATATAGATATATATATAATTGTATTATATATATTATATAAGCTACTGTACATTTACATTGCATTATACACTATTTTTTTTTTTGTTAAAGATTTTTTTTATGTTTTATAAAAAAAATTTTTTTAAGTTTATTATAAAAAATAATAACATTTTGGGCATATTTCGGTGAGTCATACCTAAGAATTATAGCCTACAATCTAAAATAAATTTCCATGCAAAAAATGTTTTTTTTTTTTCTCCCTTTTAGCATGGAAGTACGGAAAGAATTAGAACACCCGGCATTCACGTACGCATCCCTCTGCGATTTCTGATGTCAGTGCATACGCCCATCGACAGGGGTTGTAGCAGGAAATTCAAATATTTTGTATTGGATTCACTACAAAGTCCTGTATCCAATCCAATACAATATTTTTCAAAATATATTTATGTGGTTTTGTCTATAAGTATGTGACGTTGTACTGATTTAGAATTTACCACACTAGGGAGGTGTTTTAGAAAAATATTACTATACAGTATAGCAAATTATTGAATTTTCAGTATTTTTTATTTATTTATGCATACTTGTTTAAGCTGATTTTTGTGTTTATGTAATTTTTTTTTACATGATTGTGTGTTTCAAACTTTATTATATTCAGGATATCTACTGGACCTTGTTCGGACATATTTCTGTAAGTTACAAGGCTACAATTTAAAAAAAAAAAAAAAAAAAAAAAAAAAAAAAAAAAAAGAAAAACAGTGTACCGCTTTTGGTACAGAAATCCCGTCATCAGTGAAACACCCACGTGGTTGATAATAATTAACAGTATTTAAATATTATGCTGCTTTGTGATGGCTGTTCCAGCAGACTTCAAGTGGGAAGTTCTGCTTTAAATTTGGGCAGCCCCATTCCTCTACTAAGTGACCACCTTCTCACAAGGACACAGTGTTGAACGAGAGGCAAAAAATCATTTCTAAAAACTTCATCTGCAGGGAGCAATAATGGTGTCTGGGGATGATCACTCAGAATACCAAGTACATTGTATTGAATGTGCCCCCCCAGTCAGAGCAAAGTAAAAGCTCTCCTGTTCCTTTTACAAAAACACATTTACCCAGATAGGAAAATCTGTCCCTGTCTGGTCACTATGCAGGCCTGCCACCCTAATAGAGCTTGTCAAATTTAAATGCATACCATTGGCTTAGTACAAAGTGCAGCTGAGAAGTCAGGAAATGTTTCCTCTTACAATAATTTTAGATTATGCAGAAATACACAGTTCAATAAATATTTGGACAAATCTATCAAAATTAGACACATGGGCTGATTTAATAAAAGTCTCCAAGACTGGAGAAGATAGAATGTCATGGCAGAACCTGGGTGATCCAGCAAACCTGCATTGGTTGGTCCAGGTTTGCAGGATAACTAGTACCCGGGCAGGTGGACACTTTATATAACATTCCTTAAAACTGGCATATATACAGTAAAGTTAGAACACTAACTACAGAATGTAAAACTGTTAACACTCTTAACGAACAAAAGAAAACAAACAAACAAAAATTGCAAAATGGTGTTTAATTTACCAGAAAATAAGATTGCAATGCTGAACATATTACATTACAATTCTAGTCTACATACACAAGAAACTTTTAAATATAACTGCACATCTGAAAAAAACTGAACATCGAAAGTCAAAACATGTACAACATTATTAACAAATTCTTAAAGGACAAGTTCACGTTTATACCATTATCTACTGGTCTACCCTCCCTAGTCTACAAATCTAAAATCTGAATCTAGAAAACCTTAGCTCTGCTTGATAGTAGCAACATTTTTTTTTCTTTGTCACAAAATATTTACCAATGGGGCTGCAGATATACACAAAGTCCATAAAAGTTTGTATGTGGATTAAACACCAGAAATACTAAAGGAGGTCTGGGTTAGATCAACTTAGATGACTAAGGAGGATAGGATCTTTGTTTTGTATAAACGTCAACTTGTTCTTTTTTACTCCCAAAACTGAAATTTTAGTAAGCAGTTACAGCTCACATCATGTTTTGATGTTCACATTTAACTGAAATATCAGTTTTGGGTGTACTCACCTTTAAATATTACAACTCTTCTATATTTATAATTTTAACAATATAAAACATAACTGGCACAAAATGATTGTAACTGTGCATTTCACAATGTGCTTATTACACCAAGGTTATAACAATGCTGGTGACCTTGTGATTCCTTTGCAGGGGGCACCATACCAAACCCTGTGGGATGACCGGGCTTTAGAAGTGCAGGGATTAGACTAGGTATGTAGGCAGTAAATAGCAACTAATGCATGTTGCAAATAACCCAATGCAATACTGATGTACCCTCATCCTGCATGGTGCCGTTAGGAAGCAATGTTCTTACTATGTGACTAGCAAATTTCCTCTTTAAAACCAGCCCGATCTCAGAGGAGACCATTCATTTGAAAGTTTACAGCAAACTAAAATTATTGAGCATTGCTTTGAATGCGATGTTGGGACCAAATGATAAATGAGGTCAAAGATTATTATAAAATGTGTTTGTGATAATTATCTTTCAGGTTTACATGTGTATATATCTAATTGGATGGCTTTTCTCTGTAATTACCCATTTACTAATAAAATAAAATATCATAACTGCAGGGCCCCCATTAGCCCCATGTAGAAGACATATCCATCAGACAAAACAACATGAATGTATAGATGTCTAAAGGAACAAAAGGAAAGGGGCGTGTGCAAGATGTATACTGCACACAGGGCAAAGTAACTCCTTATTCACTACCCAAATCACCTGTACCCCAAAAAAAAAAAGATGCTAATTATTGTGGAACATTAGTAATTATCTTTTCAGAACTGTGTGGTAGACTGCAGCAGCACAAATCATTTGGTTTTGCATTGTAACAAACAACTGCTTTTACACAATGCTGTACTTTCCATTAAGGCTCGGGCCAGCTTTTCATTCAGATTTAGACTTGAGCTGTGTGAAAATAAGTTCTGTAACTTCGGTATTGTTTTGAATATGATATGTGTTGCCTGAATAAAACAAAATAATAATAAATTAGAAAAACAATAGCTACATTTATTCATCCATTATATCAATGATTACTTGAACTCAGATTATGTTACTCAGCAATTTACTCATCATCTGTCTGACATTATCATCAATATCATGGACACATACATTTTAACAATGCCACACCCCTAAATTGTATTATGGCACATTATCATCTGACCCTCCATCATGGCAGCCCTAAATTATGTAGCCTTCCATGTCCTGTCTGCCGTTGGACAGAACCATTTTAACCTCCCTGGTGGTCTAATTATGTCAGTGTTCTTATGCCAAAGGCAGTACATTGTTTTGCATGGAAATTTATTTTAAAATACTGAAACCTGTAATATAACTGTACAGTAGCATGTATAATAATAAATAAATATAATATATATATATATATATATATATATATATATATATATAAATGTTTAATGATTACTTTGTATTGGATATTGACACCAATACAAAATAATTTGAATTTCCTGCCACTCTACCTCGCACGCACTGTCACCGGGAATTTCCGGGAAAGTCAGTGCACTCGCCAGGGAAAGATCGGAGGAAGAGGACGCGGCCAGAGGATGGCATCCAACAGGCAGGATACCGCAGGACACCGATGGGACCAGGTAATTGATTTTTTTAATGTTTTTTTTTCTCCAAGCCACCCTCAGGATTAACGCTTAGGGGGTTAAATAGTAAAAAAAAATGTAGCCATTTTCGAGCTCCATGGTGTGGGAAAAAACAGCAAATCAAGGTATTTGAGAAATGGGTTGAACAGCCATTCTAATTTAGTGAAAATACCATTGTTTTTATTCCTAAACAAAAGGAAAGTACTGTCTGATGTTGGACCACTACAACTTAGGAGGAACAATTATAAATTCTAGTGAAAAAAGCGCAAGACGATTTTGGTGGCTTTTTGTTTTAGGTTTTTACAGTACATGCGTCGAGTAGTGTAGAGCTTGGCTTTGTGTGTGGCTTGAACCCCATCTGTGTTTTGCTGTTCCTTGTGCTAACCTCATCATTGTTGTGTTCTGTGGTGATCTAAAGCTAGGTACACACATCCAATGGTTGTCGGCCGTTATCAGGCAAGAATCTGGCGTGTGTACAGCGCCAGTCTTCCATCGTTCAAACAACCGTCCTGGCGGATCCACGGACAACTAACGATCCTAATGCAAGGGAAGGGGGAGAGCACGCAGCAGGGTGCCGCTCCGTTGCTCTCTCCCTCCCCTCTGCATAGAGCTGAACGGCACTGTATGTACAACACTCAATCATGCATCCTGCAGTGCTAGTCGTTGGAAAGGATCGTGAAAGATGTGTGTATGTGGCTTTAGGGTCAGCAGAAAGAACAGTACAGACACCACAGGAAGGGGTTCTGTTATCTGTTACTCCCCAAAAAGTGTGAGATGATGAGGAATTTCCAGCCAGTTTAACATTTGCAGACAACAGACATTAGAAGGGTAAGTAAAAGCTTCTTTTACTGACAGTGGCTTTTTCTCAATCATTGGTATGAACCGTTTAAACTTGATTTAGACACTTACATGGGGGGATGAAAAAGAAATCACCGCTTTTTAAACTGTGGTGTGATTTGTGTAGTGTCAGCAGGATTCTCCCTGTGACTATGTAGTACACCTATAAAGGAATAGAAAAAAAAAACACTTTAAAAGCATGTTTTCCAAATATATAAGTAGCACTTATTTTTATTTAGCACAAATATACTTAGATCTTTTTTTTAGTATATAGCCCAAGGGTTCAGGTGTATTTTGGCGCCTGTGTTCCACTCAAGAGATTACTATTGATTCGGATCAGAATGTCAGCAGTGATGGCTGTATTTTATGGCCTTGGTTTATACTTAAGTGAAGGCATTTCTTGTATTTTCACATAAAAATAAGTATCTTAGTTTATATTTGAGTACATAAAGTAAATATGTGTAAAATGGTGAAAGCCTGAACATGCTATATTAAGCTTCTAGGAGTGGAGCCAAACTACTGTTTTGTTTAGCACTGTATTGTGGGGCTAGGTTTATGTATGATTAAGTATTCCATTTTCATGCACATTCAATTACAGTATGTATGCATGTCTTATAAATTCAATATGCCGGTAGAGAATACAAATATTTGATAGATGTTTTTATCACTTATGTCAGGGGGAATTTAGTGTCAGGACCTAGCACAGGAGTCCCAGATATGTAGAAAAGTCAGTCCGACATTAATAGTGTTTGGTAATATAACAAAATACCTACCAGGCTCATCTAAAAACTTAATGCAATCTATTTATAAAACAGGGAATCTGACATTCCATAAAGCAGTGGTCGCCAGCCTTTTCGGTCCCGCGGAGCCGGGTGTCACTCAAAGTGGGAGAAACCTGCCCCATAGTGACGTCATGATTACATAACCCCGTCTACTCTTTCATCGTAGATCTGAGCCTGCGATGGGAGAGTGGGCAGGTTGTGTCCAGGGACACAGCCCACCCACTTCCCTGAGCCTAGGAACAGGGGACATGGTCCGCGTCTCTGGCCGGTGCGTCCCCCCAGCCAAGTCCTTCCCTGGACCCTGCTCAGGGGTGCACCGACCAGAGCCGGTTGGTGACCACTGCCCTAAAGCATTCCCTCGTTGGAAATCAATTGCTGCCCTTGAAACACATGAACCTAGAAGATTCCCACAAGAAATTAATGTTTGATTCCCTGTTTTATAAACTGAGCACTAACCACAGTAACCCATATCAACCAATTAAAATGCATTTTATTGTAGTTGGATCAAAACTGAGGATTTCTGATTGGATTCTATCATGTAATCCAACTAGGAAACAGCTATGTCTTACTAGTATCATTTACAACACCTCCAAATTAACAGTACTTTTTAAACAGCAATTTTAAAGTGTGTGTTAAACTTTTCTTATTTTGGATAATGTAGAGAAGAGTCAGACACAATGTCAAGCTTGTACTGCTGTCTGGGCTCCTACTGGGAATATATACCCCCTTTATTTGTCCTGGTCACAAACGGGTAAGGGAAAATCTAAAATTTTGAGTTGTCAAAGCAGTAGGTAATTGAAAACCCTTGAATAGGGACAATGTTGAACTTTGGAAAGGTCTCATGTTGTGTTAGGACAGCAAGTGAAATCTCCATTGAGGATTGCAAACAGCAAAAAATATCCAATTTGGCATTGATGTTTCAATGCTTGTCTGATCTATACAAAACAATTACAAATAAATAAAAAAAAAAGTCTGGACATACACTTTACAGAAAATTACAAATGTAATTATGTAGATTAATGATTGGAAATCTTTACACCAACCAAAATATCACACTGAGGTGTATCTCTCATTTCCTCCTCCATTGGCCCAAGCACAATCTTGCCGGCACTGAAGATATTATTATTGAAGCACCTCAACAGCATGGAAGGATTACTGTGTCTGACACTGTTGGCACGATGTATACACTCTACAAAGGAAGAACAGATCACAAGGAATATTAACATTAATGTGATTTAATAATAGTTTAATTCAGTAATACAATAATAATAATAGCTATTACATTTGATGTGCTTTTTAACAAAAGGTTTGCATTCCCAAACACCATTATTCAAGGACTGACCAGTCATTAATGTGAATATGAACTGATGTGATGACTGAGGTGTCATATGAAATGCACACTGTACAAAGCCCAAAAATAATAAAAAAAATTATTACTAATTATGCAGATACATTGAATTAATTTCAAAACAAATTATAGTTTCTCAAATGAGAATGGCAATGTAGCTCCCCTATTTCCAGTTTTGCCCAACACAAAAGAATACAAAAATAAAAAAAATATGCAATCAGCTTCTACTTGTTAGAGTGTTAACAAGTATTTGTATTTTCCCCAGTGGCAACAATGACATTTATTTTTCCCTAACCTTATTTAAAGACCGTGGGACTGATGTATGAAAGCTCTCCAAGGCTGGAGAAGATACACTTTCATCAGTGAAGCTGGGTGACCCACGAAACCTGGAATGGATTTTTTCATATGGGCCAGATCTAATCCAGGTTTTCTGGACTACCCAGCTTCACTAATGAAAATGTATCCTCTCCAGCCTTGGAGAGCTTTAAAATAAATCAGGCCTTGTATATCCATGCATGAGATATCTGAGTTTCTCTGACTTATTGCAGACTACTGGGATTTATGTGTGAACTTTCAAATTAGGAAACTAGAAAGTTGATGATTAATAATATACCTGCAAGGGCATCACTGTTTGTTTCTGGGTCACGTACAACTGCCAGAGGTGACTGGTCAACAAGGTCAAGAGATTCTGTGGAATGAGCACATGCATGTACATTATGTCTTCCATATAATATCGCAATCTATGCAAGTATACTATGTGGACAAGCAATATATGCACCCTATGTCAATAAGAAAAGAACACACAAATAAATATTGAGAAAGATAGGTTGCACACCACTAAAACGCTGACTGTCTATGTAAAAAACAGAATCCAAACAATACTCATTGTGGCAATTTTTATATACTATTTAGTTTTATCCATGTATGTTTTTGAAAAAAAGAGCCACTACAACGCACAAAGTTAAAAGGTGTACATTTTGTTTGCAGGATAGTCAGTTAGTGTGCTGAGAAACCTTGCATTGTTTGTTCTGCAAGTCCCTATCTGTCTATCTGTGTGGACTTTGGTTTAGAAGCTGAATAAAGCAGTTACCATTGTTTGTTTTGCATGACATATATATATATATATATATATATATATATATGTATTGGTGTAACTAATATAGCAAGTGAAGCACAAAAAAGCATATACTGGGGGGCGTGGCAGGCTGCCGGGTAAGATGGCCACATATTGAGAGAGCTCTCTCCATGGCGTGGCTCTATATGTGAGCACTGACTTACCACACGACTCCACAAGCAATTGACCCAGCGAACTTGGAGTACATAGAGCTAAGGAGATGACTAGAGGGAGTCGCCACACCGCGGCCTACAAAGAGGAAGAGGAAAGCTCCTCAAACAGCTTCCAAGAAATCTCTCCTAATCCAAGCTGCGCAATCTCCGCTGACCTCCGAGGTGATCCTGCTGCAAGAAGCGGTTGAGCTCACTACCCGATATTATTGATTATAGTTCATGCTCCATCTGTGATCCTAATCAGAACAGAGAACCTTCCTGTCAAGGGGGTTCTCTGCTAGAGGAGAGGACAGCTAATGCTCCTGTCCTGGACACAGTACTCAAAGTGGACCACTAATGAGATACCTTATTTAGGAATTTATCTAACATACCCTACCAGTTTGATTTTCCAAAGGAATTACTTAAAACTCCTCTCAAATTTAAAAGAGGAATTACCTGCTATGGCTAAACAGGGAGTGTCTTGTGTAGGTAGAGCTGCAGTTTTTAAAATGCTACTTTTGCCTAACATTTTGTATTTTTTAGGACTCCTCCAGTAAAATTCCCTAAAACCTATTTTGGGTTTCTACAGAGACTATTGATGAAGTATAAATGGACTTATGGTAAAGCTAGAATTGGAACTGAGGTCATGATAAAACATAAAAAAGCTGGAGGCCTTTTAAAATTTATTGTGGTAATGTACAGAACCAAAATTAGAAAAAAGCTGTCTCTGTCCAAATATTTATGGACCTAACTGTAAATAAGCAGTATATGTAGTAGTTATTATATTTATAAAGGTCCATAAACGCAATACAGAGCCTGACCTTGAAAAATAGTAATAAAACAAATAAGTACAAACTAATATATACATTAACTAGAATAGTTAAAACAAAACATACCTACAGAAGTTAGGTTTCGGACAACAGCACTCATCTGGTTGTTGTGTCGCATTGCCCTGGTCTTTAACACAGGCCCACTTTGGCTAAAGAAAAGTTTTGGTTAACAAAACCTGATATAATAATGTGGCACAACCAGAACGGTAAATTACTTCCTTCCAAATTATCATTACATTCATTTATCAAACACATTTTTTTTTACCTGTGTGTGCAGTGATAAACAGCATTTTTGATGTTTACTGCGCAAATTATATTTTTGTAACAACCCATGCTGTAGGTGCACATATTCATACATATGGGATGGGGTGAGGGCTTTTATTCACCTTTTATTGTTTGCTTTTTTCTATTCAATGGTATTATTCCACTTAATTTACCTTCATTTTATTATAAAAAAGGGGCTGATAAGACACAATGTACACAGAGTTCTATATTAAAACCCTGAGAGGGCAGGTAAAAAGTTAATAAACTAGGGACCATAGTAGCCAGGAGTATGTTTACTGCTACGCCCGGAGTTACTTCATCAGTGGCCATCCAATGGCCAAAGCATCACCATGGACCCAGAAGGTCACCATGAGGACCTATCATCACTGCAGGGTGCTTGCAAACAGGGAAGTATATGCCACAATCAGAAAATATGTTGCGCACACTTGCCGATTCTGGAAAAAGCTTAACACTCACTAATGAGTTCCATCCCCTTTATGTGGTTTACCTGTATATTTGCATAAGACGTTATGTGAGACTGAGTCTTTCGTTATGTGAGATAATTATAAATACAGATTTTAAATAGGGTCTTTGCTATTTAAAAAAAAAAAATTGCGATGGGGAATGTTTCTTTAGCTCAAATGTTCTAAAACGCTACATGTCAAAATTTATATATTACAACTGACATGATCACTTATAATATTAGTTGCGTGTATTTTGTTTGAATCTTTTTCGTGTCTTTGCAATTATTCTTTTAAAACTTACTAACCAGAGTTTCTGCTCTTTGGGTGGCTACATGGGCCTTCAAGGTCTCATGGAGCCCTGCCGTAGCCAACGTTACGAATGTGTTACAGGCCAGGACTGCACTTCCATGACCCATCCACCAAGGATTTTACTGAAAATCTTCAAAGACTGCACTGCCTATACAGTATATACCAGGCACATACATGTTGTTGTAAAAATGAGGTCACGATGCAAGCATGCATGTAAAAATGAAGTTACTTTTTTGGCCTGCCCTCCCTGATCAGATGTTTGGGGATGCTGCACTGACAGAGTGAATGGATTTTTACAGAATCTAACAATAAGTTACTGGGGGCATGATGAAAAGAAGTCTACATGGTAAGATTTTCTAAAGGTTTAGAAAAGATTTGAGAAAACAATGAGGGTTTAATACTGTTACATATGATTTACTGTCTATCTTAATTAATAGCATGAATAAACGCTAAATATTAGTCCTTCCAGAATCACCAATTACTTGAATGCTTAGACTGTAAGCTCTTTTGGTCATGGTCATCTTTTCCTCCTGTGTCATTGATTGTGTATGTCTGTCTTTTGCAACTTCTAGTTTTTGTACAGTGCTATGTAATATGTTGGCGCTATATAAATACAGTTTAATAAATAGTAATGTTAAAGCAGTGACTTTTCTTGACTAGGGTCATTTCTTTCCCCTTGCATTTCAATATAGTAAAAGTTTATTTTTACAGCATATATATTTTTTAGCATGCCAAAATATATTTTGGCTTTACACATACTTTAAGAAAAATGCCCATGAAACCTTTCCATTACCAAGCTGAAGAACAAGGCTTACAGCAGGCCACTATCCTCAGCTTCTCCTTATGAACATAAGTTTTTATTCACTTCCCTGCTACATCTGAAGTGCCCATGCATACTCTCCAATATGCCCACATGTATGCTGTTACAGAGTAAGGTTATCCCTTGTGACAGTAATAAAGTGTGAAAACAGTAAATGTAATGTATAAAATACAAAACTAATATGTATGCCTATACAATGCATATATATACTGCCGTTGAATGAGTTTGGAGACTCTCATTCAATGGTTTGTCTTGATTTTTTTTTATTTTCTACTTTGTGGAATGCTATTGAGGACATTCAAACTATGAAAGATGAACACATATGGAATTTTATTTTGAATAAAAAAGTGTTAGCTTTGCACACTCGGAATGGTTTTCTGTTAATAGGCTTGTCACGTCAAGAGGTAATTTCAGGGATGTCTCTTTCTATACCATAAATAGCCATATTCCACTACTAATCTACTCCATATTATGACAAGAATCACTCAATTAAGTAAAAAAAAAGTACAGTCCAACATTACTTTAAGACATGAAGGTCAGTCAGTCTGGAAAAATTCACAAACTTTGAATCTATCCTCAATTACAAAAACCATCAAATGCTATGATAAAGGCTCTAGGGGGGGGACACTGATCAGGGCCGCAAACAATATCTCCCTGATCGCAGGTTCAGGTCGGTAGGCGGGTTCTGGCAGCATGATGTCCCTCTAGGGGGAAGTTTCTTCCCCTTTGAGTGACACACAACTCCCCGTGGTCCGGAGTCCTTGCATTTAGTAGTCCACGACATGCAAAAGGTTAGGCACCACTGGTATAGAGAAATACACGTAATTTGGAGCGGATAATATACATCTGCTGAGCTGTACAATTAACTATTTGAAATTGCTGCCCATACTGTTTTATCACAACTTTTTGGACAACTCTGGAAAAAAAAATAACATCAAAGCCATTTCTTCAAAGCACGCGTATTTAAGGCAACGCAATTACTTACAAGGTTGATTTTGCAGGATCATAAGCAGGCGACATGGTGCTTTGCTGGGATCTCCTAAAACACAAATCCAATAGTTGTTTTAGAAATATAGACAAAAAACTAAAAACATCAGTTAGACTTGCTGATAATACTATAGATGATTGGCCCTCCTGCTACAAGAAATGCATCTAAAGAGGGTTAAAAATCGCCTCCCAATTACCCCAACATCTACCTGCTCCAGAGGGGAACATCTGACCCAATGGTCACATGGTTCATGAAAAGAAACAAAAGTTGTGTGGACCTGGAAGGAAGAAACACATGGGTTGGAGGGGATTTAAACTCTTTTCAGATTTTGTTCCTGAAGGAGGGATTTTAATCTTTCAGGTTGTACTGTCCTGGAAGATGATTGAAGGAAAAAAAATGTTTTGGCTTTGACAATAAATTTTAAAAAACATGGTTTGCATTTTTGAGAATAAGATTTAACAATGCTGAAAACAGTCTAATTATCGTTTTCTTTAACCTCCCTAGCGGTCTAATTCTGTCCAAATTTCCATGCAAAAAGCGGCACATTTTTTTGCATGGAAATGTATTTATTATTATATAAAGATTTCTTTGTATTGGATTCAATACAGCTATTTTGTATTAAATCCAATACAAAATTATTTGAATTTCCTGCTGATCCTCCCACCCGCACCGACGCTTGTACCGATGTTACCGGGAAACCCCATAGATCTCGTCTCTGCACTTCGCAGCTGGAGATCGGAGGAGCAGGAAGTGTCCCCAAGACCTGCGGAGACCAGCAGGATGCCGGGGGACAGTGACAGAGCAACTTTTTTTTTTTTTTTTTAGTTAAAAGCAAACCAGAGTGTGACTCGGGATTACCGCTAGGGGGGGTTAAGACATTTCCACAGTTACTAAAGAAAGGATTACACATGCAAACCTTTTATTTAACTACTCAAAATGTAATATTCACACAAAGCAATTAAAAACTTCTCCTTTTGAATAGGGGTGAATTTGAAAATGTTTCACTTATACCACCATTATTAGAAAAACATGACTGTATTTAAAAAGAGAAAAAATTCCTAAACACAGCTGATGTGCTGCTAAGCAGTAGACATGATCATAAATCTGCAGCACTCCTGATACTGTGAGCTGAGTAAAATATAGAATGCGTCACAAGCTGGTTCAAATGCTAAACCCTCAAGTAGTTGCCTGAAACAACGTGATTTTTTAACCTCTTTGACGCGTTTCACCTTACTGGCTTCCTCGGAGATTGGCTCGTCTCAGGAACTCAGCAACTACCGTTCTTTTGTAAAAACTTTTATATGCTAGGAGTGTGTGTATGGCCAAATATTCAAGAATACCTCACATGTTGGATGAGGTCAGGATTATTTTCATTTTATATTTCATTTCTGTTATACCTTTGTGTGAAAATCACCTACATTAAATACAATACAGTTCTGTCTGCATGCACCTTTCCTTATATACTGTAATTTCCAAGGGTTGGCTAGTAATTTCCTTGTGACACTGATTCTAGAGAATATAACTATATTCCCCTTTTTTCCTGAACAATTTTTATGAAACACAATCCCATTGCAAGTAATTTCAGGATTTACTGCTAGGCCTGGGCAATGGCATAGGTAAGCAAGTCACATGCTCTCCCATTCCTGGGTAATCTCACTGGCAAAAGAGAAGCAAGAAGCTACAAGGGGGCACAAGTAAGTTGTAGGGGTTAAGGAATTTTTTTTGCAGAGACACTTTCAGTTTGGCCATCACGAACAATGTGAAATTGTCTGTACAATAACTCAGATCCCATTAAATCCCATTAACATCAAATCCCATTAAATATTATCAACTGATGGGCTTGAGAAGAAATGTGAAATTAACTTGAAGCATAATTGGTTAATAGAAAAAAAAAAAAACATACCTATCGTGTGGCTGTTCCTCTGTCTCTGCGGAGGATTTCTTGAAATTGTTATCTAGAACAGGATGACCCCTCTGTGGTGATTGATACTGTGGTTTACTCATTTGTGGACTTGTAGGTAGTGCAGTTGTTGGTAAACAGTCCATTTTATTGGGCGATTCATGCGCATTCAAATCATGTTCAGAATATTCATCATTACTTTCTTGTGTCTCATGTTCTTGTTGTCTCCAGAGTTTTGTTGACTGAACTGATTTTTTGGTAGACTTTTGCAATTTTTTGTTATATGTTTGTGTTTTTTTACGAGCGTTTATGGGACTTCTAAAAGCAGAGACCCGCCGAGGATGCTTATCTAAATTGGGATGTTTCTGGGGAGAGGGACACTGTGGTTCATTTACTGAGGAACTTGAAGGTAATGGTGAAGTTGACAAATGGTCACTTGTACTTGGCAAATCACGAGCATTCAAATCCCGTTCAGGAGAATATTCATCATTACTTTCTTGTGTCTCATGTTCTTGTTGTTTCCAGTGTTTGGTAGACTGAAGTGATTTTTTTGTAGACTTTTGCAATTTTTTGGAAGATGTGTGCGTAGTTTTACGAGCTATGGTGCCACTTCCAGAAGCAGAGGACCTCTCGGGTTGCTCTTCTAAACTGGGATGTTTCTGGGGAGAGGGACACTGTGGTTCATTTACTGAGGAACTTGAAGGTAATGGTGAAGTTGACAAATGGTCACTTTTACTTGGCAAATCATGAGCATTCAAATCACGTTCAGGAGAATATTCGCCATTACTTTCTTGCGTCTCATGTTCTTGTTGTCTCCAGCGTTTGGTAGACTGAAGTGTTTTTTTTGTAGACTTTTGCAATTTTTTAGAAGATTTGTCTGTATTTTTACGAGCTATTGTGGTGCCACTTCCAGAAGAGAGAGAGGGAGAGGGACACTGTGGTTCATTTACTGAGGAACATGAAGGTAATGGTGAAGTTGACAAATGGCCACTTTCACTTGGCAAATCATGCGCATTCAAATCATGGTTATGAGAACTTATAGCATTGCTTTCTTGAATCTCATTATGTAGTTGCTTCCAGAGGTTTTTAGACATTTGTGATTTGTTTTTTGCAGATGTCTTTGTTTTTTTAAGAGTTTCAATGTCACCCCCAGAAGCAGAGGATGATTTCTTGGAAAGCTGATCCAAAATGGGTTGGTCCCTCTGTGGAGATTGATACTGTGCTTCTCTTATTGGTGGACTTGGTGAACTTCCTGTTGGAGAACATTCACTTTCTTGTGTCTGGAGTGACTTTTTTGTAGATGTTTGTGATTTGTTACGAGCTTGGTTGGTATGTTTTTTAACCTTCAATGGTCTTGAAATTTCCTCACTTTCAGCGGGTTTTATTTTTTTTGTTCTTTTCCTAGAATTTAGGATTTTTTCGTTGCTTTCTTTAAAAGGCTTGTCTACATATTGATCTAGGTGTCTTCCTTCTTTCAGTTCAAAGCTTTCTTCCTTATCTCTTTGCCATTCTGAAGGCTCCTTTGATTCACCTGAAGCTTTTCCTAAAATATACACACAAAATTAAATGTCTTTGACAATGCTGTCTTCTTAAATTTATCGCACACAAACACAAATACAGAGGATAAGAAACATTCTGTCCATATATAAGTAAGATAAACAACTAGATCACCTGATTGCATTTTAAAATAATTTAGGAAAACAAATGCTTGCCTATGTATTGTATATGAAACTAAAACATGTAGAAAGTTTTTAAAAGTCTAGTACTCAAAAATTTTTTTCATCCTTTTAGTCAACGCTAGTTGTAAAAATATATACCGGATGAATTTAACTCTTTTAATACATACAAACGCTAAATAATTAATATTACTTCTAAAAATACAAACAGATTCTTTTTAATAATATAAATATAGATTGAAAATGGACAAATTAGTACAGTAATTTTTACAATAAACAGTTACATACTTTTGCTTTTTGGTGACTGTTGCGGTAGTGCCTCCTCTATTACAAATGTAGAGTTTCTTCCCATTGGGTTAACTACCCACCAAGTTGATGGTGGTGCAGATACTCTCTTGGGCCTTGAGGAGTTATTCTGATTTTGGTTATCCACACCAACCTGCAAATATTTGTGAACAGCTAACCTTTCTACTTCAGTGGGTCTTGATTTTTTCTTATCTGGAAAAAATGACATTTTTATATTTGACTTTACTTTCAGTATTAAATACACGCCTGATCACCATACAATATTTTTGTAAAATATTGGCCATTGTTTGAAAAATATGACTCTTCATGCAGAAAACCTGTATTTTATTATTTACAGAGTGTGCTCAGACCAAGCAATTTATTATATCATAATTGTTTTTGCCCTTTTTGTTGTTGCGGCTGAAAATAAAGTTATAAGAGGATATATATAGGATTTATTAAGGGTTATTAATAACCGCTGTCCACAACTTGAAATTCTTTAATTGAAAACAATGTATTTGTAAAAATAATCAATTTAAATTTATGACTGCACTGACTCTGCTTGCTACCTAGCCAAGGTGGCAGCAAAAGGACTGTCAATAGACCTGTGAGAAAAGGTTGTTGAATTGTACAAAATCAGGAAAAGGATATAAAGGGATACAAAAAAATTCCCCCAAGGTTCTTTTGAGTTAAGCTTTTTGAGCTCCTTACAGTTGACACACTTCCTTAGATCACTACCGCCAGCAAGGAAGTTCTCGAGATCTCTGGCGGAGTTTGAGACCCTCTGCAGTGATAGTGGTATGGTGCAACACACCCTCACGGCTGTAAATACCAATGCCTATGCATCCATCAGATCCATAAATGACATCAGGAACCTTCTGTACCAATTTCAGATTCTCGCTCGACCATTCGTATTGCCCGAGAATCATTTGATGTGTGTACATAGCCTCTTCCTTTTTGTTACATTGCCTTGTTGTTCTTGTGTCAAGCTGACTTGGCGGATACATATACAACCTATTTTTTGTATAGTAAGTCCAAGCTCATTTCACATAAGCATATAGTAAAGAGGAAAACAAATTACCATTTACTGGAGACAAGGAGTCTGTTGCATCATTGCGGCTCCTTCTTGAATCTTTATTATCATCAGTCTTCTTTGCACTGATATAAGTAACCTGTTAAAAATAAATAAATAAGTGAATAAATAAATAGTTTTGGCCAATGTCGTTGTTTGCTTGCTAAAGTTTTAAGGTATTCTTGAAATATATGTATACAGATTGCAACATCTTGCCAAAAGTGCATGCCAGGCCTTAGAATAGCCACTGTCATTGAAAGTGACAGGCAAAGCTTGTACTCTTGGCAGATTTAGATCTTGTCACAATAACCTCCCCCCATTGCTTTTTTTTTTTTATAGGACCTTCAATATAATGGGCATCCCCAATGGATAATAAAATAACAACAAAAGGTAGAAAGACAAGTGTTGGCACTTAAAGAAAAGGCCAAAGTCTTTAGTTGCCTGCTCATACCTCCAGCAGGCTCTCTAGTAGTAGTTAGTCAAATTCAAGTGGACTAGCTGCCTCATCAGTTCCGTCAGTGTCAGAAAGTACCCCAAAATTTATATCCACATAACACAAACACTTTCCAATCATTGACACTGTGGAACTGCAGGCGTTGTCGTCCCGAAAATAGCCGAGAGAGAGGCTTACGCAGCCCAAGCCACATCAAGACCATGGAGGATAATTTACTTTTGGTGAACTGGAGCTGGACAGAGGGATTGAAGTACAATGGCCTCCTGGTTGACGTGAAAGGCAAAAACTACCCTATGTATAAATTAAGGCTTAGGCCTCAACACCATCATGTCCCTATGCCAAACCAAAAAGGATTCCTGGCAGGATAGGGCAAACAGTTCAAAAGCATTTATCTTACAGAGATGAAGTCTACAGCATAAATATATATATATATATATATATATGTTTATATATATCTTGTGAGTGAGAGCAGAGGCATGTCTCTATGTCCAAGATATGGTTTCTAAAAAGCAGAGAGAACAACAAGAACCCAAGCTGCCAACTGATCCCTGATCAATGAGTGAATTGCAAATGGATTCTGAAACAAAAGAGAAAAAGTATAGAGAAATTACTTTTGCTAGTGCTCAGAGCCAAATGCTGGTTGAGAATTAGCTGATGGGAAAAGACGATACATCACACATCGATACCCTTGCTAGCTCTGTGACTCATACTAAGTATGCCTTCCATGGTTGATAATAAAAATTACAAGTAGTAAATTTCCTAGCTTTTAACATCAGAAAAAAGAGATACCCTTAGAACCTGAACTTTAAATGCCATGTTTTTAAAGCTAGTGACCAAAAAGCAAGAATAAAAATTTGTTCTCCCCGTTAACGTGCAAAACACACAAGATGTTTCGGTTTCAAAACTCTGAAGGTTTGAGATCCAATTAGAACAGTTGTAATGTATGGACAGTCAAAGCCATATTGTCCGACATATGCTGCAGTTAATATTCCCATAACAGGAAGCGGTTTCCCACAGTGACAAATTGGGATGCCACAACAGTACTAAGGTTAGCACCTTGATGAATCCAGAGCTACAGATAAAAAGTCAAAGATCTGCATTTATCGATCTGTTTTGTTTTCCTCTTGTGAATCAGAGAAAAGCAGTTACTTACGTTATGCACTTCTGAACGAATATTATTTTCCTTTTTTTTATTCTTTTTGTTGTCATTAGGAATTTTGCGAGGTTTTTTGTTCCAATTTTCAGAACCACTGTCAATTTCTGAAGTATCATGAATAACAAATTCTTCATCTTCAGCAGTGACTGGAAGGTCAGAAAAGTTAGCAACATCCATCCTATAAATAAAAACACAAAAAAATTAAATAAATTAACACAATATAAAAAGGGGAGACAGTATAGTTTGCCTACAACCTTAGCAAAAGATCATCCTGTCAGACTATGCAGGCAGATCTATCTATGAGAATATCTTCTGTTCTCATTTGGGTTTACCAAGGGAGGGTTATTTCTCAAAATATGCATTACCTGAGGCGTTCAGGATTCAGGCAACTGTATGAAAAAATGGCAATTGAGTACCTTTTCCAGTTACAGCAAATATTTTAGTAAATTGTTCAATTTACCATTATTATGCAATACCACAGTAATGTTTTGCATCTTCACATTATTGCAGAATATTGGTGAATTGAAGAAACTGTCTAACCCAAACAACATATTTAATGGTCTTTGAGTTCCTCATTACGTCATTGTTTAGACATACCTTTTTACTGGAGGCTCACTGTTTCCAAATTTGGCTAAATGAGATGTAAAGGTATTTGCATCTTTCCACAATTTATCTTTTGTTGTATCATCTCTTAAGGTGTTTTTTCTGAGAAAAATAAAACAACAAATATTAATCAAAACAAAAGCAAAAGACAACATAAGCAAGTAATGAACAAAAGCTAAAGAAAAACAACAGAATGCAGGAAAACTACCATTTGCAGACTTAAATATCTACATTTTCTGTGTTTCGTTTTGACTAGGGTTTGGTCTGGTATGTTTTTTTGTCACCTTTATCTCACTAGGGGACATTCCAGTCTGGCAAACACAACAAGTAAGGATATGGTCTCCAAAATTAGGGAAATTAAATCTAAATTATTTGTCTTCTAAAGAATTATCTGCAGTAGAGAGATTACTTTCTCATCTCATTTTAGGGTACAATTGAAAATGTTGGGGACACAGATGGTGATAAAAACTCGACAGGGATTCTGAAACCATTTTGGTTTTAGGTACATATTTTTTTCATATTTTAGGTGTAATATAAAATGTAATAGCATGCATATGCATATTTATGAGATACAGCAGCATGTCCTACACGTGAAAACAAATGACTTGGACACAACTTGAAGGAGCAAGGGTTAAAGCATGAAAATAGTTCATGTAGAATATAGCATAGTTTACAAATTCAACCAGTTAATACACTGGAGTAAGAGGAAAATGTGCTTTGTGTTGTGACATTCTACCTTACAAAATTCAAATATAAATACAGAAATAATTAAACTCCATCAGGACTAGCACTCAACAATGTCACCTGAGTAACCGTGTTTTAAAGAAATTACAGAAAAGATTACATCTAAGTAATGGATGACAAAAAATATGAAGTGCAAGAATGAAACAACTTTAATCTCAAGAAAAATAATCTATATTATAAATAAATTAAAATTCAGCTGAATTACGGAGAAAATGTTTTGAAGGATCTCAATAATCTAGGCGGTTTACTTACGCAGTTTGGGACTTTACAGCTGCTTGGTCAGAGACTGTCTTTGCAGGCTCAATCTCCAACATCTGGTGTGAGGCTGTGAAGAGAAAGGAAAAATATTACATTTATTTACATAAATACTTCTATTAGTAAATCTCAATTTCTTTCACTGGCTAAAACACTCTTCTATGAAATGGGGACAATGTTTCCCCAGTCCTGTGAGTAGGTAAATATTTCCTGTCTAACAGTAAACTAGTTGTCTCTGCATAAATAGCTATAGGTTACATGTTAAAGCTGAATTCCTAAACAACCAACAACATTGGTCAGATAGTCAACTGAGACAAGTGCAACAATTTTCTGACATGTGTATGCAGCCTAAGTTTCAAGATAAGCAGGGATGACCTGAGAAGATATGGAGACCTGTTTCTAAAGGCCTAGACTTTTTAGAGGCTCCATAGGGTCCCAGAAATAAATTTAAAGACAATATACAGTTAGGTCCATAAATATTTGAACATAGACAACTTTTTTCTAATTTTGGTTCTGTACATTACCACAATTAATTTTAAATGAAACAACTCAGATGCAATTGAACTGCAGACTTTCAGCTTTATTCAGTGGGTTGAACAAAAAGATTGCGTTAAAATGTGAAAAACCAAAGCCTTTTTTTTTATTTTACACAATTACTATTTCAGGGGCTCAAAAGTAATTGGACAATTGACTCAAAGGCTATTTCATGGGCTGGTGTGGGCAATTCCTTCGTTATGTAAAACATGGTGGAGGCAGTGTGATGGCTTGGGCGTGCATGGCTACCAGTGGCACTGGGACACTAGTGTTTATCCGTGATGTGACACAGGACAGAAGCAACCGAATTAATTCTGAATTAATTGATGTCCATGAGTTCAAGACTACAGGCTGTCATTGCCAGCAAAGGGTTTTCAAACAAGTATTAGAAATGAATCTTTTATTTTCAGCTTTTTAATTTGTCCAAATACTTTTGAGCCCCTGAAATGAAGTGATTGTGTAAAAAAATAAAAAATAAAAAGGCTTTAGTTTCTCAAAATTTTATGTAATCTTTTTGTTCAACCCACTGAATAGAAGCTGAAAGTCTGCAGTTCAACTGCATCTGAATTGTTTCATTTAAAATTATTTGTGGTATTGTACAGAACCAAAATTAGAAAAAAGTTGTCTCTGTCCAAATATTTATGGACCTAACTGTAAAAGGTATTTTTGGGCACTAAGCTTCAGTACAATGAAATAAAAGAAGGCTTACAAATCCTATAACTTACTACTGGAAGATTTTGATCTTTCTGCTTTTGATCTTGGAATCTTTATTCTTTCACGGTTGGGATCCCAAACCAGATCAGAAATGTCTTCTTCAGCCATTTCTACTTCCTTATTTTCTTGCCTTGTCTGTTGGCTGTTTAACATAAACCAATAAACAAAATATAACTTTGAAAACATCAGAAAAATCTCATATATGAACTGCCATATGTAAAACAGTTATAGATGAAAAGCCTCAACAACTTCCTGAACCTTAAATAGATATTATTAAAAATAATGAACTTACAAAGATTTGGAACAAGGAAGTGACTGTTCAGACATGGCCTTTGATTTTACAGACGACTTCTGACTCTCCAAAATAGCTAATAGATTCAGAAATACAAATAGAGAATAAAAATGGTTACATTCAGAAAAAAATAACTTTAAAACAGAATGAAAAAAACAAACTGACTCAAAAAAAGAAGCGCTAAAGTACCAGGTAATAAAAGAATATACCTACATATTTGAATGCATAGTTACTAGAGGAACCAAATCCTTCTATCATACACAGCCAAAGATAACGACATTTAAGCCTCTATTTAGATCTGCAATTATGACTGCACATGTAATAACCAGGGATCAGGGATAAAACCCAACGGAATTTACAGATATATTCAAATGGAATGCAATCTAATATTTTTGGGAAAAGGATTGATTGAACACCAAGGGCAATATATCCAGTATTGATTGCTACCATTGCTACCATTTTTGGCTACCATATATAAAACAACCTCACAAAATAAATGTGCTTTGCCCCTGATGCCAATCATGTAGCATGAGAGCGTACTGTCCAAGAAGATGGCGAGGAAAACCTATGACGGCCCAGGTGTTCAGCCAGCAGAAAAAAAGCCAAAAGGCCATAAATATGCCTAGGCCCTGCTATTATACATTAACAGGAAAATCTAATAAGAATACAATAGGACCTGTAGTTTTGCAAGGTTACATGCAAAGAAACACTATTTAAGTGAAAAATACTAAGGGACAACATGAACAAATTAGTATTGCTTTAAAAAGACATAATCATTTTTGTATTAGAAGATATAACATGTATCCATTTTTTACTCCACCCCTATTTTTTTTAACTTTACATCCTTTTTGTCGACATGCAGTATAATTGGAAAACAGAGCACAGTCTACCTAATTTGTTTTAGTTTTTTGTTGCCTTATGCACAATTTGTAAACTGAAAAAAGGTTCTTTTCACACATGCTTGGACATGCAGGAGTAAAAGTAAAAACCCTGAAAGCCAGCATATTACCAAAGTCTTTGATAAGCAATGTAATGTTACAATTGCAATCAACTCATTCAACCTCCCCCACCAACTCTTCAAATAAAAAAAATAAATAAATAAATAAAAAACACCCTATATACATATGATGCCAGCATATGTTGAAACAAACTTTATAGAACAAACTACTGACAGCAATACTTACTAAATATCTGCCTTTTAAGTCCCCTAATCTTTAAAACACTTATGACTTAGACAATGGAACCTGCCAGATTAGATTTTCTAATTTTGGTTCTGAACATTACCACAATTAATTATAAATGAAACAACTCAGGTGCATTTGAACTGCAGACTTTCAGCTTTATTTCAGTGAGTTGAACAAAAACGATTGCATAAAAATGTGAGGAACTAAAGCCTGTTTTTTTTTTACACAATCACTTCATTTCAGGGGCTCAAAAGTAATTGGACAAATTAAAAAGCTGAAAATAAAATGTTCATTTCTAATACTTGGTTGAAAACCCTTTGCTGGCAATGACAGCCTGTGGTCTTGTACTCATGGACATCACCAGATGCCGGGTTTCCTCCCTTTTAATGCTCTGCCAGGCCTTTACTGCAGCGGCTTTCAGTTGCTGTTTGTTTGTGGGCCTTTCTGTCCGAAGTCTTCATACTAGGTTAGATGAAAACAGGGGGAAAAAATTCCTTCTTGATTGCATGAGGCGATCAGATTTCCCTGGATCAACAGTCACTGTTATTTTTACTTTAAAGCCCTAATACCCAGTTATATTCTGTGCTTCCAGCTTTTTCCTAAAGCAATCTATAGTAGTTGCTGAAACTACTTCCTAAGCGAGCTGATTCCACATTTTCACAGACATTACAGTGAAGAATCCTTCCTTATCCAGAGCTTAAACTTCTTTTCCTCCAGACGCAAAGAGTGCTCTCTTGTTCTTTGTAATGATCTCAAAGTGAATAATGGGGAAGAGAGTTCTCTATATGGACTATTTATATATTTATACAGGGTGATCATATCCCCCCTTAAACAGCTCTTCTCAAGGGAGAATAGATTCAGTTCAGCTATCTCTCCTCATACCTGAGCTCCTCCATTCCTTTTATTAATTTAGTTACCCTTCTCTGCACTCTCTCCAATTCCACAATGTCCTTTTTGTGAACTGGTGCCCAAAACTGGACTGCATATTCCAGATGTGGTTTGACCAATGCTTTGTACAGGGGCAGGATTATGTCTCCATCTCTGCAGTCTTTTCCTCTTTTAATACAAGAAAGTACTTTACTAGCTTTAGATATTGCAGCTTGGCATTGCATGCTGTTATTAAGTCTATGATCTACCAGAACCCCCAGATCATTTACCATTTCTGACTCCCCCAAAGGTATTCCCCCTAGACAGTATGAAGCATGCATGTTGTTAGCTCCCAAGTGCATAACTTTATATTTATCTATATTAATTGTTGTTTGCCACAACAGGTGACTGACTTGGCCATTCAAGGTTATTCCACTTCTTTGCTTTAATAAACTCCTGGGTTGCTTTGCTTGTATGTTTTGGGTCTTTGTCCATCTGTATTATGAAACGCCTCCCAATCTATTTGACTGCATTTAGCTGGATTTGAGCAGACAGTATGTCTCTGAACACCTCAGAATTCATTCGGCGGCTTCTGTCCTGTGTCACATCATGGATAAACACTAGTGTCCCAGTGCAACTGGCAGCCATGCACGCCCAAGCCATCACACTGCCTCCGCCATGTTTTACAGATGATGTGGTGTGCTTTGGATCATGAGCTGTTCCACACCTTCTCCATACTTTTTTCTTGCCATCATTCTGGTAAAGGTTGATCTTGGTTTCATCCATCCAGAATGTTTTTCCAGAACTGTGCTGGCTTTTTTAGATGTTTTTGAGCAAAGTCCAATATAGCCTTTCTATTCTTGAGGCTTATGAGTGGCTTGCACCTTGCAGTGCACCCTCTGTATTTACTTTCATGCAGTCTTGTCTTTATGGTAGACTTGGATATCAATACGCCTACTTCCTGGAGAGTGTTGTTCACTTGGTTGGCTGTTGTGAAGGGGTTTCTCTTCACCATGGAAAATATTCTGCGATCATCCACCACTGTTGTCTTCCGTGGATGTCCAGGTCTTTTGGCGTTGCTGAGTTCACCAGTGTTTTGTTTCTTTCACATGATGTACCAAGCTGTGGATTTTGCCACTCCTAATATTGTATGGGTTTTTTTCTGTTTTTGAAGCTTAAGGATGGCTTGTTTTACCTGCATGGAGAGCTCCGCTGACCGCATGTTGTCTGTTCACAGCAAAATCTTCCACATACAAGCATATGAAATAATGAAGGAATTGCCCACACCAGCCCATGAAATAGCCTTTGAGTCAATTGTCCAATTACTTTTGAGCCCCTGAAATGAAGTGATTGTGTAGAAAAAGGCTTTAGTTCCTCACATTTTATGCAATCTTTTTGTTCAACTCACTAAATTGAAGCTGAAAAAGTCTGTAGTTCAACTGCATCCGAGTTGTTTCATTTAAAATTAATTGTCGTAATGTACAGAACCAAAATAAGAAAAAATTGTATCTGCTAGCCACATTGCCTAACAGGAAAAATCCATAAATCTGTACAGTATGTGTAGTTTTGCACTGCATTTGTTTGTATCTTACCGCTTAAAGGTGTAAGCTTTGTTTCTTTTACTAGTCTTTCATTACTCTGAGCGTTTTTAATGACATCAGTCGTGTCCCTTCTATTCACATTAGAATTATTTTCCTTCCTTGTAGATTGGCTGCTTTGTCAAAAAAGGAAGATACAGAATTATTTTCAGAGGACTATTTGATTTATACATGCAAACAGCATTCGATTTTTATAAAAGATTAGCATATACTGAATAATTTATGGAATGTTCACAATAATTTTAAAAATAATAAAAGACGTACCGACTGCTCAAATACACAGGTGACTGTTCTGAAATAACCTCAGAAGTTTTATGCTGCAGATTCGGATTCCTTCGAGCACCTTTATATTAGGACAAAAGAAAGAGAAAAGCAATTAACATATACCTGAAGATGCTAATAAATGCTTACCTTTTTACACATTAAGGGCTCTATTTAAAAATGATTCTACTTTCAGTTTGCTCATAAATTTGTTTTTTTCTTCAATTCATTTCCCATTTCCTAGTATTTCCTAGTAGACCTATGGATAAGTATGATTATCTGTCAGTGAATTTCAGAAGCATTGGACTGGGGGAATAATTTATAAATATTGAGCCATACATATTTTTTTTTCTACTAAACTGACCCCCAACAGACCTGCAATACTATATGCAAGAATGGCACAGTCAGAAACAGAAGTTTTTTATTCTTATTTGCTTTTGCAGTGCATGTACAGTATAGCCAAGCTTCATTCAATTATTAGTAAACCCCTTTAACATGGGACAGTTAGAAAGAGACATACACAATGTACTTGGAAATTATGTAGGACAAGTTTTCTGGTAAGAAAAACAGATTTTTCCCTAGTTTTTCAGGAACTTAAAGATGTGAAAATCATTATTTATATTGGGCAGAACCCTGGAGATTTTCAATATAGATATCTATATATATATATATATATATATATATATCTATATCTATATCTATATCTATATCTATAGATATATAAAGGTAGATATATAGATATTTATAGATAGATATAGATATAGATAGATATAGATATATATATAGATATATATAGATATAGATTTATACATACATAGATATATATATACATACATACATACATACATATACACACACACACACGCACACATTTCCTCAACATGGCAAATCCTCATCTGTTACTTACTGCTGGGTGTTGTTGTATTAGTCTCCTTTGAGCTTCCAACTGAAGATTTTTTATTAACTAAGGAGAAACTCATATTTATACTATGTTCATCCTCTATTATAAATTCATCATCCTCTCTGGGGGAAATAAAAAAAAAAAAAGAGAGAGGAGTTTAGCTATTGTTAGCATTCAAAACAATTTCTGATTTATTAAATTTTGCTGGTAAATTTTAGATGATGCAAAGAAAAGTAGGCAAGTTCCTTTTTTTTCTGTGCTATGAAGGCTTTAAAGTATTACAGTAAAGTGATGTTAGTAAATGACCTTCTAGAACATTTACAGCCTACAGCACCTGAAACTAAAGTTTAGTTTTAATTAAATTTGCCTTCTCTTGCTCCTTCATTACCTCTCATCAAAAGGCTAATGACCTTTTTGATTAAAACTTTTTCATTTTTATTACAAACCTCATTTACATTCAGCAACTCATCTGCTGGGTCTGCAATTTTCTATACAATGTAGGCAGATCATGGCTCATAGGAAACGCTAGCAAGGTGCTCTTTACAGCTTCCTGAACTGGAAGGAAGCCCTAAACCCCTGAAAGCAGGGTGGATGTCAATCAAAAGGAGTGCATGTTCCTAGTTAAGCTACATGTGCACATCCCCCAGCCATGAAATGGGGAGGCTCCGTCTGTCTTGCAGAAACCAATGATCGTTGTGAAATGCTCACAGTGTAATGAAATCAGAGTAGGAAAATTCAGTACAGGTAAAAATAAGTCTGTACTAAAGCTCAAATTCAGTTTTAAAAATGTGTTATGCTTGTCTGTAACCCCCTTGTCTTCATTCTTCAAAAAAGCTTAACTCTACCTAACTCTAAAGCTACGTACACACGTCCAATGGTTCTCGCCCGATAATCGGCTCATGGCTGATAACGGACAAGCATTTGGTGTGTGTACAGCGCCCTTCGTCCGAACAACCGTCCTGGTGGATCCACGGATGATGGGCGACGAATGATCCTAATGCAGGGGAAGGGGGAGAAGGCGCAGCGGTGCCGCTCCACCGTTCTCCCCTTCCCCTCTCCATAGGCAGAACGGTGCTGTATGTACAGCACTCACATTCATGCATCTTTCAGTCTTTTGTCGTTGGAAAAGATTGTGAAAGATCCTTTCCAATGACAATAATTGCACGTGTGTATGTGGCTTAAGCCTCACTGTTAGTGAAAGTTGCAGCCTGTCACAAAAAAAAAGCGAAAAGGGAAATGGTTTCAATTACCGGGTTGTTTAAAGACATCGAGAGGATGGCCATTATTGATCGTTATAAATATTCTTCCTGGTATATTACACTAATGTCCCAGGTTGAAAGTTGGTCTATAGTATTCCCATAAAAATGTTAAAAGATTTTTTTTTTCAATTTTTTTTGATTTAGCTTATGCTTATCCTATAAGCTTTATGGATTCTATTGTAATCTTGGTACGATGTATGATTATTGGTATTTAACTAGATGGAGAACTGATCTTTTGGTTTATGTTTATTCCTGTGTCTTAGTATGTTTTTTGAATACTCCTATGGTTATAAGTTTTTAAAACTATTGTCCTCCTGCCCATCTTTAGATGTTGTTATTGTTTGTATGTGAAAAGTTTTATGTTGAAAATTCAATAAAGAAATTTTGAAAAAAACAAGATGGCTAATAGGAAGTTACAACTCTGGACTTTTCCAGAAGTAGTCACCTGTTTACTGGATCTACTAATATTATAAATTAAGGATTGCACTGCCCAGGGTTGTGACCACTTTACATGGCTCAGTATGAACTATTGCTTTCATTCCCATCTAAATACAGAGGCTGTAATGAGGTTGGGTTGCTCGAGGAGTTAGCATCACTTGCTGTTCTAACATGGTGCATGACAGTGTAGCCTGCCACAACTAACCTTATTTACTAGTAATCGATGATTGAGGCAATACATACTGTTCAGCCACGTGTTCTGCAGTTGTTACACTAGGTCCTGAAACATTCTTGTTGCTAGGAGCATAACTTTTGGATAGAAGCATCTGTCTTGCCGGAACATCATCTGCTGGTGGTCTTTTATACCTGCTGGAAAAGATGCTTGCAAAGCCCTCTTTTTCTTTTACTACAGCATCACTAAACCGCAACCTGTATTAAAAGAGGGATAGTATTACATGCAAATGTTTGATATGTCCATCTTCTGTGAACAATAACTAAACACTGAAACATGCTGGTAGTCATCCTGAGCTAGTCAACAAACCTCCTGTAGGTGGCGTTATAACCTGAAAGTACAAAATGTTCTATTGCCCCTCCATGGACAGTTGAAGACACAGGATAAATGAGTTTTAGGGAAAAAAAGTCCTAAGTAAATGTAGTTATTCAAAATAAAACCTTACCTCTTTTGTGGAGAATGTTTAGGAGCTGGACTTGGAGGTCCCTGGACTGCAGAGCTATCCGAGCTATACATCCGATCTCTTAATACATTACTCGGTGAAGTAACAATTTCAGTTTCTGATACCTTCTCAAGAACCAGATTAAGTGGCAAATCGTTTTCATAGTCATCAATTTCCTCGTCAGAATCTACATCCAAATCTAAGTTATTAAAATGAAGAGCAGGTTTAACATTTTCACTAACTGTAATACTTTTAACAGTAGTCAGTCTGTTTGGTTTTGTGAATTTCGCCTAAAATGTCAAATACATTATTACTAGTTTGAATGTCTGCTTAACATATAATAAAAATGTAAAACACGTACAAATCACAATGAGAATGTTCATTGTCGCTGTTGTCTACCGCCCCCCGGCCAGGATCACAGTTTTTGGATAACTTTGCCTCTTGGCTCTCACACATTTTTTCCCATGACCTGCCCACCCTCATCCTCGGTGACTTTAATGTTGCAATGGATGAGCCCAACCATCCTTCCTCAGCCAAACTGCTCTCCATTATCTCCACATTTTGACTCACACAGAACATCAATGGCCACACACACATTGCTGGACACACTTTAGACCTGGTATTTTCTAAACTCTGCAACCTCACCCTTCTTGAAAACTCACCATTTCCCCCTTTCCGATCACAACCTTATCACCTTCAACCTATCGAACTCTTGCCCCTCTTTGCCACATCCCAGGCCTGGCCAATGGCAGAGAGATATCCATAACCTTGACCACAACCTTTACTCAAACTGCCTTGCGTCCCTAACCCCCGCCCTCGCCAAAATCGCCCCTGCCACCTTACGCTACCCCCGACCTGCCAAACACCATCTCTGGCACAACAATCACACCAAACATCTACAAAAGACTGTTCATGCAGCTGAGCGCAAGTGGAGAAAATCTGGCCTCAGCACTGACTTTATCAGCTTTTATCAACTTTAACACAGAGCTCACTGTCACCAAGCAAAATTATTTCTCCGCTGTCATTTCCTCAAGCTTTCAACCCATGCAGCCTCTTGTCAACAATTGACTCCCTCCTAAACCTAACACCTGCTCCCCCTACAACCTTCTCTGCCCAAGACATAGCCACCTACTTTAGAGATAAAATTGACAAAATCAGACATGATGTCTCTGCTCACTGTGCTACTCCAACCATATCCACCCCTTCCACCTGTAAATCATCACTGGTCTCCCTCAGCCTTGTTACACTGGATAAAGTCTCCTCTCTTCGCCCATCATCTCCATCTACTACCTGTCTGCTTAACCTGATTCCCTCTGATCTACTCCGTTCCCATTCCTCCACCCTAGCCCCCGCCCTAACCAAACTATTCAACTTCTCCCTTTCAATTGGTATCTACATCCGCTTTCAAACATGCCATTATTCTCCCTATCCCTACCCTGCTGACGATACTCAAATCTATCTGTCCACTCATGACCTAGCTCCTTCAGTACTGGTTAAGTTCTAATGCTGCTTGTTAGCCATCTCATCTCGAATGTCTGACCAATTCCTGAAACTCAACCTGGATAAAACAGAACTCATCATCTTCCTCCGCCCAAATTCCAAATCTCCTGACATATTCCTTACTGTTATTCGGCCCTCTCCTCAGGCACGTTGTCTTGGCGTCACCTTTGATTCTGCCTTATCATTTCCCCCCCATCTTCCCCACCCCCCCTATGCAACATCTCCAAAATCCACCTTACCTGTCCCCAAAGACCACCAAACTACACTCTCTTATCTCTCGTCTGGACTACTGTAACATCCTCCTCTCTGGTATTTCACTAACCCGACTCTCTCCTCTACAATGTACTATGAATGATGCAGCCAGACTCATCCATCCTTCCCACCGCTCCTCTTCTGCTGCATCTCTTTGTATTTCTCTTCTTTGGCTTTCATTTCACCTTAGAATCAAATTTAAGCTCCTGTGTTTTACCTTCAAATCCCTCCACACATCTTGTCCCACTTACCTTTGTGACCTGATAACAAAAAAAAATACTCCCCTAGCCACTCTTTCCGTTCCTCCGATGACCTACTAATGACTTCCTCACTCATACCCTCGCCACACACACAGCTCCAAGACTTTTCTAGAGCTGCCCCAACTCCCTGTAATGGTCTACCTCATGCTATTCTCTTTAAAAAGATCATTCAAAACCCATCTTTTTAAACTTGCCTACCCATCCTTTTCTGTATTTTGAAACCGTCACTACTTCCCACCACTACATATCTCCCCTCCTATAGTGTGTTAATTCCCCCACCTCCTAGATTGTAAGTTCTTCAGGGCTCCTGAAGGCCTCCTCCTGTGTCACTGTCTGTATTCGTCTGTCATTTGCAACCCCTATTTAATGTACAGCGCTGCGTAATCTGTTGGCGCTACATAAACCCTGTTTATTATTATTATTAATATTATTAATAATAATATTAATAATAATTTAATATCTGTACTTAAGTTCTTGCCTCCTGAACCTGTGCTCCCCCTCCTGCTCAGAGAGCTACCCCTCCTCACTCAGTCTGAAAGCTGCTCTGCAAGGAGGGGACATTGGTCACCTACTGGGAGACCCATCCTCATTAATGATTCATTCTCACATTCTAGTGAAACCCCCTATAAATGTGCCAAATATTACCCAATTATCCAAAATCCCATTATAATACTCATCATTTAAAGTGTGATATAAAAAAATCTGCATTAGACTAATAAACAACTAGATGTTCCACCCTTCAATGATCAATAATACACAAATATTTAGTGTCTTCATACTATTCACACAAGATAAAAGTATGCACACCAAATCATTAAAATCTTCCCACTAGATATGTCCTACTATATGACCCTGCAATAGGAAACCTTTTCTACCCTCTTCACTCCAACATGACCATATGCTAGCTATACTGTCTGATCACCTTTATATATGCTAAAACTAGGAAATACCAGGGCTCATACTACTGGACACAAATCAAATTGATGTAATATTATATAAGTAAAAGATTGTACATATATCTAGAGGCAAAAAAAATACAACCTTACAAATGGAAATTCCCTCCTCTTTACTTACACCAGCATATCTTTGGGGTATTAATGAACGTTCCTATTTCAAACTGTTTCAGGACTGTTCTCTTAGTGCTGAACTTCATTCCTAAGAATGACTATTCTACATTTCAGCAAATATACCCCACATCTTCACCAAACTCTATAAACATCTTCTCATTACCTACAGAATTTAAATTCGGTTATAAAGATGGTTCGTTCAGGAAAGGGCTAATTTTAGATTACAAAGCCATTGTGAACCTACCAAGTGACTTGTTCCTGAAACACTACAACATGACCAGGTGGAAAAAAAGGCTATAATCCTCTCTATTCAAACGTGGCAAACCATATGGAGTCAGGCTTATGAAAGTTGTATCTACACACTATATAAAGAAAATTCCTGGAAAATTATGTTGTGTTGGTAATATAACTCAGAACACTTTCACACAATATTTCCAACCTGATTATACCTTATTTCCAACGTGTGCTGTGGGGTTAACACTAATGTGAGTTTCACATATTCTGATGTTGCCCTACAATCAATGTTTTCTGATACATTGTGGAAGAGATAATTTTTAAAATTGTTATGCATCTACTCTTACTGAATCTTATTCTGCATCAACAAAAACAAAAATCAAATCATGGTGCTAGAGAGAAATGGAAATACTGCCACCGCAAATTACCTTATCAAGTGCATAAGAGAGGAGAGAACACTATTGAAACACCTGGAAGAACATGAAAACAAAACTTACTAATGATTTTCCCCACTGAGCTTTGTGACAATCCTACAGGAGACTTTGTAACCCTGTTAGACTGTACAAGGATTTGTGCATACTGTACATCTCAAGGAAACCAGAAAACTGGTACACCTCTATTTTCCCATTCCCAGCATCTTAGCCGACTGAAACTACCATTTGTTAACCCCCCCCCCCTAGCATTTTATTACCGTCCAAATTTCCATGCAAAAGCATTACATTTTTTTTGCATGGAAATTTTTTTACATTGTAGGCTATAATTCTTAGGCAAAACTCACCGCAACACAAAAATCTGGGAAAAAAAAAGTTAAATGTAATGTAAGTGTACAGTAGCATATATAATATATAAATATGAAAATTTCTTTGTATTGGAGTCAATACAGCTATTTTGTATTGAATCCAATACAAAATATTCGAATTTTCCACCGATCCACCCGCCTGCACCGACGTCACCGGGAAACCCCGGAGAACGTCTCTGCATTGCGCGGCTGGAGATCAGAGGAGGACATGTGCCCAAGACCTGCGGGGACCAGCAGGATGCTGGGGGACGACAACGGAGCAAGGTAAGTGGGTTTTTTTTTTTTAGGTTAAAGCTACCCTGAGTCACACTTGGAAATACCGCTAGGGGGGTTAATCCTGGACCAGATACATTTCAGGTTTGCTGATGATAGTATATCCTCTCCAGCCTCAGAGAGCTTTAATAAATCAGGGCCAATGTTGTTACATAAATAGGAAAAAAGCTATTTAATTCTTTAGCTCAAACAATGCTGCAAATTGAACTTTACATGAACTGGCATATCTACTTCAAAAAAATAAAAAAAAATTATTAACCTTTAACCCCCCTAGCAGTAATCCCGTGTGAGACTCGGGGTGGATTTTACCTGCAAATAGCGATAATCCCGAGTCACACTCTTGGTAGCTTTAACGTAAAAAAAAACCCACTTACCTTGCTCGTACCGTTTATTATATATGCTACTGTACACTTACATAACATGTTTAACTATTTTTTTTAACAGATTTTTCTGTTTTATTTAAAGTTTATTATTAAATTTTTTAGATATTGGACATTTTTCAGTGAGTCATGTCTAAGATTTATAGCCTACAATGTAAAATAAATTTCCATGCAAAAAAAAATGATGTAACGCTTTTTGCATGGAAATTTGGACGGAATTAGAACGCTAGGGGGGTTACTAAACCACACACAATACGGAAACATTAGCTGGAGTTTACAACTACCTACCTGCAGGGTGGAGAATGCCTGATTTAGAAGTGCCTGGATTTGATGAAGAAACTTGATTTTCCTAAACAAACAAATCGAGGATAAAGTAATGATAAAATGTTACAAAACAGTTACGACGGCTGGTTAAATTCAGGGACAATACCAGTACATAGTCTCTCTCGTAATACCCCCTTGCAGTTAACTTCAAACTGTGCTTGCTTAGGAATGATTTGCAAAATCACTGATCCCTAAAAACTGCTAAATCAGGACCAATGTGCCTGAAGAGTAGTTTTAGTTTATAAAGTATTGTACAACAAACATTTCCAACTACCACCTTTTAATTCGTCAGGTTCTATGCTTGCAGTAAACATATCACTATTTAAGCCCATTTTAGGGACAGTTAATGACATAACTATGGACTTTGTATAGCTATATAATTACAGTGTAATAATTATAATAACTACTGTGTCCCTTAGACTTCTAAATTAAAAATGAAAATTGGGGGCCCCCGGGGCCACTTACATAGAAAGGAGCATTGGGGAAGAGCCCCTAAATTTATACTTATCTCTCACAAATTTATAACTGTCATACTATGTTACCCTGTCTGCTTCTCTTCTTTGAACGCCAATTTACCTAGAATGGTGGGGTGTACAAAGCCGAAAATGTAGGTGCAGGGGGGGGGAGGGGGGTTGTGACACTTTTCGATAACCCCCCACACTAAAATTTCATTACTATGGCAATTGTAATGCCCTGTTACACATTACTGCCCACTTCTAACACTGGAACCCCAATTTCTTTGGAATGGGGAGGTGCAGGAAACTGAAAATGTGTGGGGAACATCTGAGGATAACACCCACAAAAGTTTTATCACAATGGCATCATTAGAACATAAAAAAACTCCGCACATCAAAACAAAATTGGGGTTTAGGTACTGGTAGGGTAAGTCATGGGTAACAGGGCAGCGTGTTTTAATGGGAAAAGTTTATGTAGTAATGCCATGGTGATGAAAGTTTGGGGGATGTTAGCCACAAGTGTCCCCCCACTTGCACCTATGATTCTGTTTATCTGCACCTCTCTGTTCTAGAGAAATAAGGGTTCAAGGTAGGGAAGCAGACAGTTTGATGGGCAGAGGTTTTTATGTTCTAATGATGCCATGCTAATGAAATTTTAGGGGTTTATACATCTGTTCCCCACTTGCACCTACATTTTCAGTTTCAATGCACCTCCCCATTCTGGATAAATTGGGGTTCAAAGAACAGATGCAGAACGGGCAGCATAGTATTACAATTAAAGTTTGGTGAAATGTAGGTAAAATATTTAGGGGGCCCCACCCCAATGCTTCTTGCTATGTAAGTTGCCCCAGGGGTCCCTAATTTGCATTTTCAATTTTGGGCTCCTAGGTGCACTTTTTATAAAACAGCAACCCAAATCTTCAATTTCCACAAGTTTTTAAACTTATGATCCCCATGTTTTAAAATTCTTAAAATTAAAAAAAGAAATGTTGGTTATTAGTAGCTATGAGTGTCCCTTTGTACCCTAAAAAATTTAAGTAATTACAACCAACAATTTAGGAGATCTAAAGGATTAAATGCAATGAGTTGTTAGGCTGCAGAATCTGACAAGCAGACTAGGTATTAGCAGACTTACCAAGCAGACTTGGTAGTAATGAGAGGAGGGCACTGGCTGTCCTACCCCCCATCTGCCATCACATGCATGATGCTCTTTGTGTTACCTAGGTATAGCGCTAGGAGGTGACATCTGAATGTAGGCTGCATTCACATTGGCAGGAAGGTTGCATTTGCTGCGCTTACCCCTCACTTTCCTCTCGCTAGGAACCACTGCTGCTTGAAAAAATGCTAAGCCTGACAAGCCCAGCACTTACCGCCTGTTACTAAATCCCAGGTGCCCAGCAGTTATCACAGGTTACCAATCCCAGGTGGCCAGCAGTTATCACAGGTTACCAATCCCAGGTGGCCAGCAGTTATCACAGGTTACCAATCCGCAGTTATCACAGGTTACCAATCCCAGGTGGCCAGCAGTTATCACAGGTTACCAATCCCAGGTGGCCAGCAGTTATCACAGGTTACCAATCCCAGTTGCCCAGCAGTTGCCAGGAAGGAGTCACTCAGGATTTTTTTACTGCTAATGTGAACTAAGCCCAACTAATTTGTTAAGCCACACTGATCACAATATTACACTTATACAAGGGATTACACTATTAAAACATGGAACTCTAGGGAGTTGGATTAAAATACACAGCACTGGACTGCTGGGGCATAATACAAAAAAATGGAAAAATTGTACATTCTAACAAGCCAGGCATTAGAAAGTTGGAACAAAGTATCAGGGGCAGGTAGAACACCGACACAATAGCAGGGGTTACTGGATACCTATGGCATAAATAACTAGGTGCTCCAAATTTGCTTTGTCTGGCCCCGCCCACTTTTTTACCACCCGGCTGGAAAAAATTTTTGGGGAGAACACTGATTGTGCATTTAGAAACAAAATTTAAACTTGAATGCACATTTTGTTTTACCTTATTAGTTTCTGGAGCGTTAATAGTTGTTACACTGTCAGCAAGAATTGATGTGCTATTAAAACAAGGGGATTCTTCCCCACCTAAAAAAAAAAAATTAGAACAGAATACAGATAAATACACATGCATTTTTTGTACATTTTTCTACAATATATGGTATTCTGTTTTATAGCAGGAGTTAAAAGCTCTTTTTTTTTACTTGGCGAGGATGTAAACTTCTTTACTCCCACATGCTCCATCACCGTGTGACCGGTCCCCCAAAGCCTTTACTAAGTGAAGATGCCAAGGGCCTACCCACTTCCCATCGAAGAGTCAGAGAGTAGCACACAGCTATCAAGAAGCAAGGGATGAAGTATATCTTTTTTTAGGTAAGTTCTAGACCTAAATGATAATTCAAACTTGGTAGTAAAATGAGGCCCCACTGTAAATATAAGTTTACTTTATTCAGAGTTACATTTTCGGTTTAGGTAGCCCCCCTAAGGAGGCAATGACCTCTACATAAGAGAATCACATATATGTAGTTGCAATGTTGTATTGTGGGTCAAGGGAGTCTTTGTTTCATAGTAACAGGATTTTGCAAATTGCATAGAACATGCAGGTTTAGCCTATCACAGATTCTTGAAACAACACATAGTTTGTTAGGCTCCCTACCTCTAGCCACCACCAGGGCTGAACACTTTACCTGTTAAAATATCAAAGTAGTAAACCCACACACCACTAATCGCTTAGATTTTTTTTCCTGTCATTAGTGTTAGGGCAGTGTTCTCCCCAGCCCCTTTTAGCTGGGTGCATCACCGGGCATCTTTCAGTAACTGAGCGAAAAATATAGGGGGCCTATATATAGCATATAAAATATACTCTGCTTCCATGAAAGATAGTTACTGCTTTGTTTGATTGTTTCAGAAACCAGCTGCAACAAAATAATCAGCGAGATGAAGGCTGTTAAGAGACCATTGTGGTTAATGCCAGCTTGAACAAGAATCCAAGATGGTGGACAGTCATTTCTGTGCCAAAAGGGCTGGACACGTGGTTTATCCACCCCATTAACTGCAAACTTTTATGCTTATATGGACTTTCGATTATTCGTTATTGGACAATCTGCATAATGACAATTAGATAACGGCTTAAGCCCTCTTTTACAGGAGTGATTCTGTATGCCTATAAAGATTGATGTATTTCCTGGTTTTAGTTAGAATCTCTTTGCTTTAACTGCTAAGCATTCGATTTTCTCTGTTGCAACAATAAATCTTCCTAATTAGGATCTACTGTCTCATCTCTGATGGTCCGTTTGGAGACCCCCTAAAAGAACCTGACATAACCACCCAGGCCGTTTTTAGGTGATTACTGAAAAGTTAATTCACAATACAGGGACTGCCACCTACCTACAATTTCTTCCCACCCAGCTTCCCACCCAAAAAATAAAATATCTGGGTTAAACACTGTAGAGACATTTCACCAACATCCTCCATCAGACACACTGGCCACTACTTAATACAGAACTAAACTTTTGGGGCACTTCTGTAGGTCATTTTCAGACAAGTTAAACACTATACACATAGCTTATGTATGGTAAACAATGGTAAACCTACTTGGCTCTCCTACCATAGTATCACAATCATTCCTAATACCAACGCTGCAGATATCCGAAAACAGTCCTGAGAAAAGATTGCAATACAAGAGCTGAAAAATGTATCTAAAGTGAAGACTTTCTTTTTGTTGCTGTTTATTTCCCTATTGGGGAGACTCATCCTCCCTACATGTGGTGTTTTATTATTCCCTACAATTCATTTATATCTTCATATGCACTATAGCGGATTATACAACTTACCTGAATTATTAAAATAATCCCCTATTGCAGACAATACATTGGTCCCAGTTCGAAGTTCAGGCAAATTTTCAATTCTGTACAAACAACACCACAACATAAGTTATTTTTTGAGAAATATATCACATAGGTCTTTTAAACCTGCTGCTCTTTCGCCTGAAGAGCCCACCAGAAAATACACAACTAGTCAATCGGTGGACAATTTCAGTCTTCAGTTACCACAGTGACAAGCAGAGAAAAATGTTGATAGTCTGCTTATGTGCACCAAGTAATTCAGTACAATGATTTCAGCCTGATGTCTAGAAAAGAAGGGGAAATAAAAGATGAAAGTGGAGCTCTGCATCACATACATGTATTGCAACTCATCAACCATCATACAAAAGTGTGGGTAAGACCCTTCCATGGTATTAAACCCTTATAGATCACTTTTAATTGAAAGCCTTTTTAGGGATATGTGACATCACAGGTTTAAAAACCAACCTATGAGACCCATGTAGCCTGCCATACTGAATACATCTCTCAGTAAACATGTTACAGCACAGAAGAAAGTCCACATGCATGTTGTCTAATAAGAATTCCAAGAAAAGTATCCCAAAATATTTTACACATCCAGATCTAAACTTCCCCCAATCATTTTGGCGTTTCATTTGTTTTGGATGGGGTGGGGAAGGTTAACATTTAGGTCAGGTTATTTTTGTCAGTGATGCCATAAAAAGGTGAAAGCCACCATGAGTCCTGTGTCATGAGACGATCCATGTGTGAGATTGGTTCCCATGCAAATTGGGCTCACTCCCAATTCTGCCCAAGAACACTGCCATGAATAAAGATTGGTATGAAAATGTCCTCCAAGACCAACTTCTCCCAACAATCCAGGCACAATTTGGTGATGATATATCTGTGTATTTTCCAGCATGATAACGCACCATGTCACAGGGCAAAAGTGATAAAGTGACCAAGGAATCACAGCGTTGAAATTTTCAACTCATAGCCATCAAACTACCCGGACTTTAATCCCATTGGGAACCTGGGGTCAGTATTTAAAAAGTGACTGAAGAAGCAGAAGCTTACAAATTGTAATTATTCCAAATACTAACTAGGCAAGAATGGACTACTATCAGTCCAGATTTGGCAGAGAAGCGGATATCCAGCATGCCAGAGCAAATGAGTTATGAAGAAGGGACAACACTGTAAATATTGACTGTAAATGTGATGTAATTGTCAATAAAAGCCTTCCAACATATGAAATGTTTATAACCATTCTTTAATATACCACATAAACATGTAAACAAAAATATATCACTTCCAAAACTTCTGACCAATATGATATGCCTAGAGGCATTTCTCTGCAGCTCTTGATGCATTATAGACGTCACAAAATAGAATTCTTGGTATAATTAACAGCAGTTTCTATCTCTATAGTAAAAAGAAACCCATCTAGCCTACTAAAAAACTACTGCATTATAGTATACATTCAAAATATCTATATAACAATAAAAGGAAACACACTAACCTATCCCGATAAAATCTTCTTCTATATTGGTTTTTAAGCTGGTCCTGTAAAAAAAAAAAAAAAAAATATTTTTTAACTGTAAAGAAATTCACTAAATGAAGAGGTGCATTTAGATGAGAAAGTATGTTTTCTAAACACAAAGCAGATTGTTCTCCTGGGCTGCCAATACACCATGGGCAGGCGTCATGCATGCGTCTTACATTGAAGGGGATGATGCCAGTGATCAGACTGGCAGTATGGTGAGGATTGCTGGTGGCACAAGGGATAGAAAGAAAAGCTGGTTGGGAAGAAAATGTAGGCTGGTGGCAGCCCCTGTATTGTGACCCGACCCATCAGTAACCTCTCAAAAACATCCGGGTGGTTGCTGAAAAGGGCCGGGTGGTGTGCCCTGCTACAAGGAGCCGGGGAGAATACTGTTGTGGAAATAGGGAAATTGGAGACTGCTAAACAAAAAAAAAAAACTATAGGCTGTCATCAAATCCTCCCATGACAACAATGCATTCCTCCGTTATTGCATTCCTTTGTTATTCAAATCAAAGTTTTCTGCTATAATCAAAGCAAAAATGTTATCTGTGTTGGCTGCCTGCCCCCCCTTACAATAGTTGTCCCATTGATGCCTCCACAGACAAAGTCCTGGGTGTGATGCAGGCGCCATTCTATGGGATGTCAATCAGTCACAGCTGATACAGTGACTGATTGATACAACTGATACAAAACGATTGATGACCTTCTGCTCTCCCCTCAGTCATAAAATGTTCTCTGACTCCTCTCCTGTACAGAGATCACCTACCTTACTATTAGCATCTTACAGTGTGCTATAGAAGCTGCAGCAAATCAGATAGCTCCTGGCCCATTACCTGACAGATGGGCATCCATCATCATCATCCTCATGTAGCCTTTTCTACCCCAACCTGATGTCACTGGATATTACAGCCTGAGAATACAGAGCACTACATGGACAGCACTTTTCTGTTCTATGGGCCTACAAGAGGTCCAATGCATGCAGAGACCAGCTGCAGGTCACACGCATCTGTCAGTGATTTCTGACATCCAAGCCTGATAGTTGCTATGGGTTACAGCACCTACTAACCAACCCGCTACACAGGTCTCTGGCTAGCCCTGATCACTTGAAGCTGCACTGCATGTGTCTGGCCACGTTTGGCTGTACCCCCCGATCCGTGTATGAGGGGTAACAGGGATCTGACCCCTTCATCACACACTTGGGGGCTCAGGTCGTACAGAATAAGCCCCGCCTCGGCCCGATATCTTACCAGGGTCTGTCCGTCCCCCATTGTGGATATGGCGGGGAAGAAGGAGCCCGGAGTTGTGTCCCCCAGCCTGAGCCGCTACTGATAACAGCAGCCAGACACCTCGGAGAGTTTCCTTAGTTTACACTTCGAGCGCCGCATTGCGCATGTACCATGACGCCTTCCTGCACTGCTGTACAAACACTTGGCGGGAGGTGCCAGGGATGTGACTCCAGGAGGACAGGGTACGGGGAGAAGAAAGTATACAACTCCGGTCCCCTACTTTCTGAGAAACCAATACTGCGCCTTCCGTACGGCCCGCTGTACGGAACTGTGTGCGCGGCCACGTGACTCCCCGCCAGGCGCGCGATCACGTGACTCCCTGCTAGGCGCGCACAGTTTGTATACAGGACCCGGATTGCAGGGAGAATCATCCCAGCAGCTCGGACATTGTTTACAAACTAAAAAACGTGAGCCCCGATATCATCAAGATAATTGTAGGTGTTATTGTACTGTCCCGAGATATTACTGGCACAACCCACACATGTTGTACAGTGTGTTGTTATGGGTTGCAGCACTTGTTCTTCAGAGCTGTGCCATGCAAAATGTAACACGATGGTAGATTGATGAATGGGAGAGATCTGTTTGGGTGCCTCATCTACTGCACCAAAAAAGATCCGACTTCCCCGAGTACAATGCATGTGTATTCATATGTACAGCATTAATCAGGTCTTATTTATCCTGTGTATTGTGCTATATTATATTATGCTATATTACTACATTCCCATGTATCATTGCTGATTTATTCTAAGTAGTCTAATGCAATCAGCTTTGTCACAAGTGTGTGTTGTGGTGCAGTGTATCTTAGTGTAAGGCAGGCCTTTCTGTGATGACATGCATTGATTGAAATGAGCAGGATTCTTAATACAAATACATGTGCAATGTGTGCATACATTACAAACCATTTATTCTGAATTGGCCGCATAACACAATAGGCCTTAATGGGCATATAGCAGTGACGTGTCTTACTGTAAGCCAAAGAAATGGGATTCCCCTAAAGGGATGAGCAAGGCATGGTGCCCATAGGTGTACATACACCCTCTAAAGGCAAGTGCAATGCATGTTTCTAGCACGTGAAAAAGCCACCCATACAGAAGTGTTCATTCCCCTTTAAACTGACATAAAAACAGAAAATACCAAATAAAACTTAATTTTCGGTGAGCATACCACAAGATGGGGAAATGGGCATCTACTGTGTTTCCCTGAAAATAAAACAAGGTCTTATATTAATTTTACCTCTGAAAATCACATTATGGTTTATTTTCAGGGAACGTCTTATTTTTCTCATGTACAAAAAAATCTATAGAAAGATACCTCTGTGTTACCTGTGACCTGTCAAAATCACATATACAAGAAGTCAGAAATAAGAATTAAAAAAAAACAGCTTCACAAGCAATCAAGTGCAATATAACAAGAAAATGTGCTGACAACATATGTCTCATAGAGTAACTATAAATCTGAGTAAATGCCAAAAAAAATAAATTAATAAATATGCATTGCTTCTAATGAATGAAATAATATCCCTTAATGACCCTTTGAGTCCACCAACCTCTTATTAAAGTTGTAGTGTCACACCAGAGTGGGTTAATAGCCACCCTGCGATTTCTTCACCCCTTGCTCCAGTGCTTTTAAAATCTCCTGCTCGCTCTCTGCTCTCTCCGTCCTCTTGGAATCCCTCTGCGTACCACGTGACCACACTCTCCGAAGACGCCGCCAGGGCTTACTTTCGGGGTAGGCCTTATATTTCCCCCTTGGATGATTAGCATGCTAGGGTTTATTTTCAGGGTAGGTCTTTTTTGGGGGGAAACATGGTAGTAGCGCAGAAACAGAAGTACCATCAGGCTACTGGGACAGGTTTTCCAAATGCCCCCCTGCTTGCCCTCATGTTATAAAACCTGTGTCTCTAACAAACATATGAACTGACCATTTCATTACAGAGCTGGCATCTACAGGTCCTGTCAAATAAAGGAGACCTAAAACAAAAAGTCACCAGGAGGTAGAGCTAATTGAATAAATATACATGCAATCTGTTTTGTGAACAAAATAATGTCCTGGCAGCATCACACAGGTAAGCCTTTGCCATAATCAGTAGGTCTTCTATGTATGCTTGTTGATTATGGCAATAGCTCACCGTCTCACTATAGGTTAGAAAAGGGCCATCATCACAGTGATGAGCTACTAGTTTAGAAAGCAAACTACAGGACACTATTAAATATCACAGCACCATGGCAGAAAGGATTCCAGTAGAGGCTTCATAGAGAATCCCACGCAGACAACCGGAGGTTTTGTATCGCCACATCACTTCAATTTACAGATATCACAAATGTAGGACATTTGTGTTTTCCCATTTCTGTAAAACGTAAGATTTTTTTTTCCTTTTGTCTTACACTTTTTTTATTTAGAAATGAGCTAATTTTATTGTGTTTTTGGATTCCTGAATAAAATTTCACAAAATTGTCACCTCATATTTCTCCTGAAGAAGCTGACTGAAATGTGCTGAGAGTTGGTTTGAAGAGATTTGCTTTATTATATGCTTTTCTCCTAAAATACCAGTTAACCACATAAAGCCAAGAAATAATTAGGTTTCAGGCCAACATGACAAAATATTATTGGTTGCCAACAACACATTTCACTACTTACCCTAGTTATAATTTTGGTCAAATTTTTTAGGGGATCGAGAATGGATGGGAGCGCAAAGCCTCCAGGGATACCAACGTCAGGCATTCCAGGAGGCTCTTGGGTACTCCTTCTACGCATGCCCGAGCATATCAGGCATGCGCAGAAGGAGCCTTTTCGTGGAAAGAAAATTCTTTTCCGGCTTCTTCATCCTACGTCACCCGATCTCGCACCTGGGTTGGGTGAGGTAGGATGAAGAAGCCGGAAAAAGAGGAGAAGATAGTGGTGCTCGGCTCCGGGGCGGATGTTGGGACGACGCAGGACCCGACAGAAGAGACCTCCAGATGAATCGGACTGCCCTGCAGGATAGAAGGTAAGTGAATTTTTTTTTTTTGCGAGTCCTGATTTTAGTTCCTCTTTAAGCTCTCCAAGGCTGGAGAAGATACACTTTCATCAGTGAAGCTGGGTGAAGCTAGAAATGAAGAGCTGAATTGGCAGGGGAATCTTTTACCGGTATAAACATACCCTAAGCTGTAAAAGTTTGACCATAAAAACATAAATGTTACCAGAAAAGTTGTAAATGTTCAAAATCAAGGATACGTACTGAAACAAACAAAATGTTATATAAATGCATAAATAGTTTATTACAATACAACATGTCATTAACACAAAATATATGTATGTGATCAAAAATGTTACAATACCAAAACGGTTCACAACGCAACTAAAATCACAATCCAAACTCCTCAAGTAAAACATAACCAGATATTGACTTTACAATAGCATGAGTGATTGCTAATACTGCTTACATCCGGTATGCCCAAAGTGTGGAGGAATGGGAATGGGCATAATAATAATAATAAAGTGTGTGTGTGTGTATATACATACATATCTATACATAAATACATTTCTGTAGTGTGTTTTAAATTTATAACAAAATGCTCTATCAATAAGGTTTATCCAAAACTGTTAACTTAACACTTTGCTCTTTTTCTTTTAAAATTTACAACAAAACAGGTGTCTTGATGGGGATATTGTATTTTACCTTTTTTTTTAAATTGTTTCAATACAAAAATTAAGTTGTGTCATAATAATTATAGCTTCTTCTTCCAGAGAGTTTTGCAGGGTGAGGCTACCACCTGAATGTAAAAAAGTATATATTTAGAAAATTCTCTCAAAAATAAGAAGTTTACATTCACTTAGGCTTATTTTAATGTAAATGTTTTCGATAGCGTCTTACAGTATGTTTGTGGAATTTTGGCCCATTCCTCCAGAAAAGCAACCCTCTTTCAGCAAAGCAACCCCACAACACGATGCCCTCACTCTCATATTTGGTGGTTGGAATGATTTTCATTGGCTTGCAAACCTCAATCTTTTCTGTTCAAACCTAATGATACTTGTATATGGCCAAACAGCTTGATCTTGGATTCATCAGACCTTACTACATTTCTACAAAAAGTAAGATCTTTGTCTCCATGTGCCACTGGAAAATTTTTTTTATGGTGGCTTTCCTTGCTCAGAATGCTTCCAGGTCATGTTGACTTTTTTACCGTGAATATAGTGAATTGTCTACCTTTTTCCTCCAGTATCTACAAAAGTCTTTTGTTGTTTTTCTGATATTAAAATAAATTTCCACCTTTGAGACGTATTAATTCAATGTTGAAGCCAGTCTCAATACCCCTGGGGAAGCAGATTATGTGAAACGCGTCAAAATAGAGACATTTTATTTGTATACATGTCAAAATATGCAGAATATGTCTCTTTTTTGTAAACGTAATATAAATTATGATTTTTTTTAATTTTAGAGTTTTTCTCTTTGTGAAATGTTAGTTTTATCATCTAATGAATCAGTATTTAGGATATTAAAACATAAGGTCAAGATGTGGATGCAGTAACAGGATGGAGGTAGAGAGCAAAGGGGAAGGTAAAGTATATAAACCAATAGTAGTGGTTACATGGTGAATATGGTTACATTCAGTGAAATCACTGAATGACTAGAAAACATAGGAAGCGTACTAAAATGTATACTTTGCTATCCCTTTTGGCGGTTTCCCATTAATAATAAAATGATGCAGGAACAGAATAACCAGTAAAAACAATCTAGGCTTTGTTTACTAAAATTGTTTGATTTCCTTTAAAAACTCTGTAAATGTACTTACCTTGAGGAACCAGAAAAAAGTCTCCAGCTTTCAGACAGTCAGTGGGTTGTAGGGCAATATGACCTTTGACAATATAACATATCTAAAAAAAATTATAAACTCAGGTTTAATTGTTTAAATAGGTGAAAGGGGAAAGCATATCATACAAAAAATCAACATAAAAAGGAATACACACTACTGACCATTAAGAACATTCTAAACATTAAGTTGTTTCACTTTCCTCTAAGTCACTGAATATTCATTTTACTAGCTGAACAGTTTGTGCTCTTTTAGAAAAGGGGTCAGCAATGACCAATCAAGTCCCAATGCATCGGGGTAAATGATAGGCAATATTTAATTCCTAAGGGTCCTCAGGCAGTGCCCAGACATCAAAAAATGTACCTAAATACTTTTTGCCCAATGCACCTCAACACAATGCATGTGTTTAGTAGAAGCCTTATTATATAAGATCTTGCCATTAATATAAAAACAACATATGATTTGAATGGGAAAACATTTGCTAATGTCATTATTATTGTGTCTTATCATCTGAAGTAGATTCCAACAAATAAACATGCTCTTAACAAAATTTACATTCTAGAATGAGGTTTATAAAATAATGTTTACTTATCAAATAGTCCTACACTTACCATGACAGCCAAGGCTTGAGCTTCTATCACTACCTCCCGTAGAGGTAAAACAGTGACTTTACTTGTATGAAACAGGGTATTTTTAAAATATTTGAGGCCATTATAATTATCATTGCCAACAAATATGCCATCCTCTGAGTGTTTTATGCATTCTGCAAAGAACAGACATAATTATTATCTTGAGAATGTTGCATTAAATATATATAAAACTTGTTTCAACATTTAACATGTGTTTTTACTTACATTCTTAATACATTCGTATTAATTTTTAGGAATTATTTAATTTTTAAAATAAAAAATGAACACTTCAAAGTACACAAAGGCTACAAATATATAGGCTCAGGGTAAGGTGACCACGAAACCTGAAAAACATGTAGCAGCTGGGTTTGGGATGGTTGGAGGTGATAAAAGTCACTGCAGGCTGTCAGCAGAAATGGACTTGAGATTCCATGAGCCTCTTTCAAAGAAGGACCAGCAGCAGAGAGATGCACCTTTGTCCCCAAATGACCAGAAAGAGTGTGGAGTGTGCACATGACACTCCATCCAGGAGAAGGTAAAGTAAACCCATTACGATACATGCAAATGGTGTCTGTCTACTGCAACCTCTTCCTGAAAAAAATGTTTATCGACTAATATGCTGACCAATTTCTCTAAATAATTTCCAACTTACAGACCCAAAACAAATATATAGATTAGAAAAGTCTGAGAAGTTATTATCTGAATATTGGTTTTGGGTCAATGATTGCAAGTATTGGATTAAAAGCGTATTCTTGAAAACCAAGCAGTTAGCTTTTACGAATAGGAGCTTAGAAAACAGCAGCTTTAATGTTTCTCTTCTCTTCAATGTTTCTGTATTCACAGCATTTTCCCACAATTTAGCAGACAAGCCAAAAGGACTTTGCAAGTGCCGCACTGTTCAGGCTCCTTCTGGGTTCAGAAGAAATCAATAAATTAGAGGTTACGCCAGCACCTGGTGTTCCATAACTAGTTGTCCTCAAAATTAAGGGTGGAATCCCATGCTGACATTAAACATGTCAAGAAAGGAAAATTACAGAAGGTAAATATTCAATTTTCTGTTTTGCTGACAGCTCCATGTCAGCCTGTAAATGGGAATTGACAAGATCAAGCCAGGGTGGGATGCTCAAAAATCATGCAGTGAGACAGTAGACAGTATTTTCTGCATAAATCAACTGTGGTCAATGCTGCTGGGTCCACACAGTAGTGTGACATAAAGGTGTGAATATAGGACCAGGCTGCTGCCCAGGATGTTCAGATACTGCTGGGTCGAATGAGCCATAATCCCTGCAAGAATATAAACCCCTTTAGCCCTTTTTCTTTTGTTTATGCCAGAAGGAACAATTAATAGTTCTGATCTGCGTATGAAAGATGAAGCTTTCAAGTATGTGCGTAGGGTAGGGAACTGCCCATGTCAAGGTCACTGACCTGTTGGTCGGTGTCCGTGTAAATGGTAGGGGGAACAATTTCTTGGTTCAGATGAAATGAAGAAGTTACCCGTGGCGTTAGGCATAATTTCCTTGTGAGAAGAAATGGGATCTTGTGCGAGGAGATGTTTGCGGGCGTCCAGAAGAGGGGTTTGTATGCTCAATTGACGCAAAGAAGATACCATAGGCATTTCAGACAAACAGCGCTTGTTCAGCGGTCAGTCAGAGCTTTACTCCAACGAGGTAGGTGGCTGCACATGAGAGTAAGAGAAAGGGAAAGAAGGAACACTAGGTGCCAGAGTTACCTCTAATTTACTGAGTTACAATCCTGAAAGTAAGAAGAGCAAGGGGATTAACATTTTTTTTAGACTGACATGGAGCTATCAGGAAAATGTAATTCTAGTTCATGCAAACAGGAGTTGCTCATTCCAGCACAGAATCATGGTGCGACTATACAATGAGTTGCACACCCACGGCTTAGTGTATTTACTTGGCAAAACTAAATGACAAGCACTCATGTCCTACAAAAAAGTCTGCTGTATTCTTTTGTCATTAAGCAGACTTTACTTTGGCTTACTTCTGATATTTCTTTTTTTTCTTTAGAAATAGCAATATTACTACAAGTCCATACAATATATTTTAGCCAAGAGCTTAGCACATATGTTCCAGTATACCTATAATATCAACCCACTGCACTTGATATCAATCTGTTATCTATGTCTTACCTTTACATCTTATTAAACATGTTCTCAGAATTTAAAATACAAACTAAAAAGCATGAGAGTAATAACATACCAAAAGGAACTTCACATTGTGTCTCCATATCATAAACTACTGCTAAAGTTGTTGAATTCATGCACATCTGATCTAAAAAAAAAATAAAAAAAATGTTGAAGAAAAAATATATTATACAACCCGTTTAATGCATTATTTCACATGAGAATCTACAGCAGTGTTTCCCAACCAGGAATCCTCCAGAGGTTGCTAGGGATTCCTTGAGCAATGAGCAGTTTGTGCCTCCCAGTGACACAAATCTTTTTGGGTAAGGGTAACATTCTTCCCACTGACCACCAGGTGAATGAACAGTAAGCTTTTGATTCAGTAATCATAGAAGGGGTTCCTTCTGACCCAAAAGTTATTTCATGAGGTTCCCCCATGTTAAAAAGGTCAAGACATGCTAACTCACACAATCTATTTATCTTTGTAAAGCTTTTCAAACTGCTAGAAACCTAACCAATGTTAATATTCAGTCAGTGTATATATAGCCAGAATTGTTTTCAATGAAAACACCTAATACAGTAACAAATGAGAGGGAAAACAGTCCTTGACTTTGTTGAGATTACCCCTTAGTATAATGGGCAAAGTATCCTGAAAGAGGAAAATTGCTGCAAGATACTTTAGTTTTTTTTTTGATGAGCTCCATGTTGGTTGACAGAAAGTGTGTGTGTCCACAGATCTTCAGACCTATCACCTGGCTAAAATCATAGTAGGCAAAGAATAATTATTTGAGTGCGACTCATACACACACAAACCATACCTAAAAATCCTGACATCATTTGTTTACTTGTCCTAAAGAAACAATACCATGCAAAAAAACATATTGTTACACAAATGAAAGCAATAAAATACTAAAGGGGAAAACAAACGTATACAATATATAAATATATAGATAAAAAAGTCTATCACAAGTCTGTTACTTCTTTATTATTCGTGTAACTTGCTGGTTGAATATGTAGCTGTCAAGCACACAAACATTATACATCTAAATATAAAAAGTTTCGCTCTACTGTGATAAATCAATGTTAGTGCTACAAATTCATCTCTATGTGTCTGTATAGAAGAAGAGGTACATTATTTTTAGACATATATCTTAGACCAGAGGTCCAAAAATTTCTACCCAATTGTTTCAGTATAATTCTTAATGTCAGGTCACAACAAGGAGTAGCACATAAAAACCTGCAAAGAGGTAAGCAACTACCAATGTCAAGAAAAGGACTAATTACCTTTTATACCAATGCCACAGGGGTCTTTATTTATTTCTACTGACAAAAATGCAATACTCCCCCTGACATCTATTGCTGGATTGGGGATAAAATTGTAATACTCCAAATGGGTAAGTGTCCTCAGGTGTTAATTCATCAAAATTCCATTTACGTTTACTTCGTAGTGCTCTTGGAAGGACATTTGACCTGCTCTGCATTGCACTGACAAAGCAGACCAAATGCAGCCTGTTCATGTAAAATGATATTTGACAGTAAAATGCATTTGTGCTAGAATATTGTTTGTAATTCAAATTGGTCTTCTATGTAAATGAAAATAAATTTGTTACTGTAAACTCAATGTTTGAAAACAGCACTAATGGGCACTTATCCTGAAGCTCATACTGATTTTGAGCGCTACTTCCACAGACCACTGATGCAGGGCTATTTGTTACTTCTACTGACAAATGGAACAGTGACATTTATATTTATCACTGACTTGATTTAGACTCGACTTGACATTTTTTACTTCAACCAACCACTGCCATAGGGCCATTTTTAACTCCCACAGACCATTCAAATGGAGATGTTGTGTATCTGAACTGCTGAGGTACATCCCCACCAACATTTTCTTTTCTTTTTTTATCTACTGGCTACTTTTGCTGCACAAACTACGAAAATGCCCTCCAGAATGGTTAGTTGCCAAGCTGTCATGTTAATCAAATGCCTTCAATATAATTACCTTAAAAAGGACAAGAAGCCAGAATTCGAAAAACTAATATTAAGTACCGGTTTTATCGAATCTTTTTTTATAAGAGAAGTATGTGGGCTGCCATTCCTGACATCCATCAAAAACTGATCACTAGGTCATAGCTCTTTTATCAGACAAGAAGTGAAGGAATATCTGCCACGAAGTGACACAAAACAAACTGAACAAGCAAAATGCTAGCAGATCTAAAACGCTAACAAAATGCTAACAAATGAAAACATCTTGTTCATACCTTTAAATAGCATTTTTTTTGTCTTGCGTTGCTATAAAATTTACCTCCCCTCATTACCTTTTCTGGGCCAATCTACCACTCTATCCAAAACTAAAAAAAATACAGCTAAAAATTTCTTTTTTTTCTACAGGTTTCCATACAGTTTTTTAAAATAGATTTAAAAATCTCCATTAGCATGATCTATTACTCAAGTGGCACCAAACCCTATTATAATTTTAAACCAACAATTTTTTTGAAAGAAATTACATTTTAATGTAATTTCCATGAATCAAACAGGGCCCCTACTATCAAAGCTACAAACAGACATCAAAAAGCAGAGTAATTTTTAACTAAAAATTTCATATTGGCAGAGAATACATGTTTTTTGGCTACATAGCAATGAAAGAACAGATTAATATCCCTCTTTTAGGACAGGGGATAAACAGCAACCAGCCTGGAATCCTAATCAGCCCATTGACTTTTGTCCTGGGAAAAGCTAGAGCTAGAGTATGCCTGAAAAGGTTCGGAAATAGATAATGATACAACTGTCCTCTGTTTTGACCATGAGACACCTTAAGAATAACTGAGAGGAACATTAAAAGTAAAGACATCACTTGTCAAAAAAATGTCCTGCTCACTCCAAACTTTCCACTGCCCACTAACCTATCCTTCATGTTTTAACTTTTCCTTACCAAGTGGTGCAAGACATACTCACCTAAATGTGCTGCCTAGGTGCCATTACAGAACCAGTTTTAGGTGGAGAGGACTACATTTATTTATTTAATGTTGACGTTTGTAAAGATTTACTCCATCTCCATGAAGATGGCCACAACTCAGGAAACATTTTAGTTCAGTGCACTTTATGTTACATATCAGTAAATAGGTTTTGTGTAAGTTATTATGCATTTATACACTTGCAGAAGTAATGTGTTACCTCTAGGTGGTGCTGTTTATCATCAGAGCAGAAAATGTGGAAAAAAAAGTATGGAAACAGCAACCTAAATCAGCATTCCCTTTTAAAGTGCACAACAACTGCAATATCTATTCATCTAAAGGATAAGGATCTTTTTAAATGACCAATCACATAAAATATTCACAGAATTTATACTATTCCTTGTGATGATCAATGCAATAAGTTGTGTGTAAAGTCTCTTTGGAGAAACCCTTACAATTGTATTACTAAAACCGTATTATTAAAACTACATGATTACTGAGTACATGTGTGCTCGGTGTATTCTTTCATTAAAAGGTACAGAAAATGACAGAAGTTGTAAAACCTATCTGAACTAGTACCTGCTGCTGGTTTTTGAGAGCACAATGTCATCTTTATCTGATGCCACACAACTGGAATGCACCATAAACAAGGAAGTGAGTACAGGCTTGTCCCACATTAACTCTTTCTTTTCCAAGGAATATTAAAAATGAACACATTGTTTTGTGGCAATGTTGTGAACCAGGGCTGTGGAGTTGAGGAGTCGGAGACAATTTTGGGTAGCTGGAGTCGGAGTTGATAAAAATGTGCCAACTCTGACTCCTGATAAATTTAAATTATAATAAAAAAACACAGCAAGTTCAAATGTCCCATTTCGCAAATAAGACTCATAATTAAGTACTTCTCTGATGTAAGAACAAAGCCCAGTGCATAGTTGTATTTCTACTAGTGTGATGTTCAGTTGAGCAATTATACAACCTGGCATTCATAATATTGTAATCTGGATTATGTACATTACAAAAAGTGTTTTCATTTTATTTTAAATATGTGTTTAACAAATTAATTTGAGTGTAAACAAGTATAATGATAAAGGGGCAGGTGAGTGGTATTGCCTGATGTGTGTCCAGGTGTCCTGTCTGCACTCTCCATATATGCTCCCATCCAGGGCTGAACTTTAACATCAATTTGCACACCACCTAATACTAGGAAGTTAGTTAAGTGGCCCCCCTGGCCCCGGAGCCTCCACCTGCCCTGTCTTTAGCAGAAGATCAGCAAACAAAGATAAAGGCAGCAGCGTCTGCTCAACTTCCTCTGTCTGCTAAAAGAGCTTAGAGGAACAGCTTTTTTAATTCAACTTTAGGTGTTCATGTTTATTTTAAAACTGCATGGTTGCTTGTGTGTACTATGATGGGAGGCTGTGTGCATGTTTCTGGATAAAACTGCAGGGCTTTGTGTATGTTTGTGTGTATGGTGCATGAATGTTTGTGTATAGTGCATATTGTGTGTATGTTTCTGAGTAAAATGTAGGGCTCTGTGTTGTGTGTACAGTATATATGTTTGTGCATGTTTTGTGTCTATAGTGCCGTGTTGTATGTATGTTTGCAATAGTGCAGCATTATGTGTATGTTTGTATTAAAATCAAAGAATATGCTAGTTAGTATAACATATTTTATATTTATATTTTAGTGAAAGTGGCACCCCATTCACAATGGCAAAAAGTCTGTCAAGAATCACGATAAAGTCTGTTTATCAGCACTTTACATCCCACATAAGTGATGGGAAACATTACGTGTGTCAATGTATTCTTGAAGATAATGAAGAAAAACAATGTGATGCAAAAATTTGCAGTTTCAGTGGGTCTAACAAAAACGCACCTACAAGAACATCAAATTTGAAAAGACACTTGCAGCGTTTTCATCCTAAAGTGTTAAAAGTTGTGAATGAGAAGGATATCAATGAAAATATTCCATCTACTTCTGGGATGAAAATGTTCAGAAATCTACTGGAGACCAAACACAACTAAGAAGATTCTTTATTTCTGAGAAAGTTACCATACAATGACACCAGAAAAATTTAAAAAACACATTATTGAAATGGTAGTAAAGAGTAGTGTACCACTATCCTCCTTTTCACAGCCAGCCTTTTTTAGGCCTAAATGGAGAAATGGCTAAAACACTTGGTGTTTCTCTGGAAACAGAAAGTAAAAGGAAACTTATAATTGAAGAGGCCAAATGTAAAAAGGTAAAACTACGAAAAGTTCTGAAGGGACATTTTGTCTTCATAAAAATAGATGCATGCACACGTCACAAGTCAAATATTTTGCTAATAATGTTAGATTTGTTGATGCAAATAATAAAACAATAATGCAAACCTTGGGAGTAAAAGACACCCAGGCACATCACACCAGTGACTAGCTTCAGAAGTTAGTGGAGGATGTTCTCGAAGATTTTGAAATGAAAAAGGAACAGATTCTATGTATTGTGACAGATAATGCTTCTAATCTGTTGATCACAATTGTGAAAATGAATAGGATGAAGAAAGTGATAAACAGATATTAAAGGAAGACAGTTATGTGCAAGTATTGGAGAAAGTGATGGCATTGTATCTTCAAGAGAGAATCTCTTACAGGATAACCAAATCTTGTTAGCTGCTATTTGTTTGTGATCCAATGAGGCGAATTTTGTTGAGCGATGACCAGACTGATACTGTAAAAAGAGCCCTCTATGATGTAGCAGTTCACATGAAGGGATTACTATCTGAAACTTCACCACTGGACAAAGCTATACGCACTGGTAACTCAAGATCATTCTCTTTAAATGAAGAATTAGACTTTGATTCCTACTTGGACAAAATGGAACTTTCAACAGTAAAGTGACGCTGCATATGTGCGAAAGATAAACAACCAGAAAATGTCCATATAAAGAGATTGCAGCAGGAGTTTTTTTTAAAGAAAAGAAGTAGAAAAATATGATCACTCATCGAAACTGACTGTAGAAGAAGCCATCCTTGTTTATCCTGAGATTATTAGTGATGTGGCTAGAACCATAACAGCAATGCCACCCACCCAAGTCAGTGTTGAAAGACTATTTTCAGCTCTAAAAATAATCAAGTCAGATTTAAGAGCTTCTATGAAGGAGGATCTGGCAGAAGCAATTCTGTTTCTTAGAACAACACTACATTGAGTTAGTTTTGGATTGCATTTAACAGTTATTCTACTCTACAGCTATATTCCAATTTTAATATATATACTGTTTTAGGTTTTCCAGTTTTTGTTTTTGTTCATGTAGTTAAGCTTTGTTTTTGTTTTAAAACTACCAAAGAATGTGGTTCATGTTTTTAAAATGGTAAAGTTCCTGTTCCTGATTTTTATGCATGCTATGCTACTACTTTATAGCCACTTAATAAAAACAATAAATAAAACCTTATTGTTTTATTTTTTTTGTCTTTTGTTTAAACTGGCCAATACAGTAGAGTGTCAGCTTCCTAGCCAGTAGTTCTGTGGTTAAATGGCATGTATTTTGCCTTTCTTCAATCAACATGGAAAATACATTAGCATATTACAGGGTTTCTGATTTTACCTTCACATTTTTGCATTGAAACTACATACTTCAAACTTCACAAAAAATGCTCATTAATGCATTTATACCTCTTAGGTATTCAGGCAAAAAGCTAAACATTTTTGTATAATAATCTGAGCGATCCTGCTCGCTTATTGTTAAACATACAATATTGATGCTTTCTAATAAAGCACCCAAATTAATAAGCCTATTTATTCTTACTACTTCTTTCCATTTAAAGAACATGTTCTCAACAGGAATAAGAAATGCAGAGTATGGTGGTAAAAATAAGAGTTGGTGTCCCTTACTTTCAACCAAGCTCTTTACCTGGCTAGTTTTAAAAAAGGAGACATTATCAATAATTGGGATGGCATGCTGAACACTCTTTTCACTAAAAACACTCATCAATAAAATTAAGGATTGCTTCTTGATTAAATGCTCATGCAATGTGACTTAAAGTGGAAGATCCCATTTTTATTCCTCACAACAAATTGAATAATTTCTGGAACACACTCCAGCCACAACATGCACCGCCCTTTGCCCAATAGGAGATCTTCCCCTTTTGGTTCTCATTGAGATGTTAAAACCTACTTCATCAAGAAAGTAGATGGTATTTTCATCTTCCTTAGCAATGAGATCAAGGATTTTGTTAGCATGGCTAAGCCTTTCTTGAAGAGAGTGGGAATCATTGCGCCTTGCAGGAAATAAAGAAGTTCTTTTAATGACCATTGGAATTTATCAATGGATCTATCTTATGTTGAAATAGATACATTAATTCCAAATTTGACAAATAATTGATCCTTCATTTCCCTGAGGCTTATTCGGCAATCTACAAACATTAACTTGCGTAACTCCTCCTTATGGGCTTCATCCAACTTTGAATCTCTTAGACCTCCTCTTGGTAATTTTTCCACTCTACCAGATGATTCATAGGCCTTAATAGCTTTGTTTATGGTTGTACAATTACAACCCAAAACCATTGCTATCTGGGAGGCATTACTTCCATTCAGATACCTGTCTACCAGTCTTTGACGTTCTGCATTACTTAATTCTCTAACCATAAGGGTAAGTGCAATACTAAATATAAAGCTATTAACTTTGAAGTTAAAAATTGGACTAATATTGTTATCCTAAAACTTAGTTTATATCCCTGAAATAAAGATATTTAATTTTAAAATTATATAAAGTAAAAAACATAATACATGACAAGTCAACAATTTATTTTCATATATTTTTATTAATGTTTCTTGAGAAAAACTTTTATGGTAAAAATATTGTGTTATATTTAATTTTATAATAAATTTATTGATTTATGAATAATTAGGTTGTCTAATTTTTTTTTTGTGAAGTTTGAATGCAAAAGTGTGAAGATAAAATGAGAAACCCTGCAAATACAGAGGAGTCGGAGTCGGGGGTACCAAATTTATCTACCAACTCCACAGCCCTGTTGTGGACAACAGAAATAATATTACATTAACATTAAAGAGGACCCAAACCAGTAGATCAAAAATGTAATAAAAAAAATTGTAATTTAAAATTGAAAAATAAATCCTTATCAACTTCATTGATGTCCTCCTAGCAGATTTAGGTGCTTCCTTCTTGCATCTTAAAATCCAGTTTTATGTTCTTCACTTTGAAATGTATACAAACTATTTTTGAAGCATTCTAGAGTTGGCTAGAACTTTCTTTGATGCAAGTGTATGAAACATTGTAACAGCGCTTACTGTAAAGAAGCCTTATGAAGAAGATAAACCTTTATTTCCTCAGGCACAAAGCATGCCACCTTGTCAAAGAAGAATAAGCTCCAAATCTACAGAGAAAGAGATATCAAATTATGATTGGCATAAGATGATTTAGATTTTACTAATAACAAATCTGGGGTTTCCATCTTTCTACAGTTTTCCTATACAGTGCAAAAATAAAAGAGCAACGTTTCTAGGTGTTAAACACAAATTGAGGAATCCACAAATCCCCTACTCCACACTTCTATATTATTGCTTTCCAAGTTAAAACATGTGCCCAAGGTAAAAAATGCTTTTTTTTCACCAATGCAGGCTCCGCTTTGAAAAAAACCTGCAGCATGTATCAAAATAGACTTATTATTACATCCATATTTACATAAATAGTAATCTATCCTTGCAAATGGCACAAGGCTATCATATTGCCTATGTGGACCAATACCTCACCCCCCTAAGATCCAGGGTTACATTTTCAAGCTTGGGAGACCAGTAGGGTAGGGTATCATCCGGTTAATATTTTTTCAGGTTGACTTTTGTCATCACGTTTTTCTATTCAGTCCTTTTCAGATTTACACTCCTGTCTGCTTCCTGGGACTATGTCAAAGGCTAAAATACAACTACTAACATTCATTCTCTGTGCTTTAAAAAAAAAACACACTTAACGAAACTGACCACAGATCTCTGTCACGAATCACAATATAAATGTATCTACACACTCGTTCAACACTTTCTGTGCTAGAGGTGATTCTCATTGGCATTCTCATACACAAAAATCTACCGATCATATGTCGGGCAAACCAAAATGAATGAGGCAGGTCAATATATATTTATGTCTTGTGTGATGGGTAATGTGCCCTGCATTACAAATGATGTGTATACCATTGCAGCTGTGCTTCTTAAACACTTGGGACTTTTTTGGACTGCAAATATACATTTATCTGCAATTCTTCTAGGTGACTGGTCTTAATAGATATTTGGAGATCTCAATAACTTAAGAACCCTTTATACATAGCACACCTTCTAGGTCAGAGTTAGTACTGGGTGATATAATATTTTTGTTACAGTCTGCTGAAGTGTAAATGAACCTCGACATTTGACTGATCTGAATGGATCTTCACTTAGGAATTTGTCCAGGGGAATGTGAAAATGTAACTTTTTTTTAGTACTAAAAGCAATCAGGGAGAGGCAGAGCTGTACGTGTGAGAAACAAAGCATTTCTGTCATTTCTCCTTTCATTTTTTTGTCACTAGCCGTCTTTGCCTCAGGGCTTGATAGTTTCACTTTATCATACTAAAAGGAATTTTCTGCTAATTTAATGCCCTACCTAGTGTCAGTTTTTAAATTTACTCACTTCTTATCTCAATTCTTGATTCTTTTGTCCTGTCTTTTAAAGGCAAGAATGTCCTATGTCCTGTCTTTTAATGGCAAGAATGTCCTATGTCCTGTCTATATGTCCTGTCTTTTAAAGGCAAGAAACTACCCCGTGAAGTGTTCCATGTTCTATCCTATTTCCCTTTTCAATCAAGATGAAACTATTCACAAAAATTTTGGTCAATCGTATTCTTCCTCACCTACATAAAATTACAAATTTAAACCAAACTTTTTTTTTTTTTTTTTGAAAGGGATAACATCATTTACATGAAAAGTGTAGATAATTGTGATTCTCTATCTCTTAAACTTAAATCTATGGGTTCCATTAAAGTGACTAGGTCAGTTGGCATTTTATGGAAGCCATCCTTTAGGACATTGGTCTTAGTGATGCTTTTGTGGATATAATCTATTTACTCCTTCTCTGTGCCAGGGGTTAGGTTAAAATAGGCAGGTCTCTTCCTCCTTTCCTATATGGAATGGTACAAGGTAGGACTGCTCCGATGTTTCTTCTTACCTTTGAGCATTTTCCAGGCATTATCCACAAGCAACTGAATATTAGCGACATACTAATTGGTGGTATGTCCCACAGGGTAGCAGTACATATGGAAGATCTATTATTCTCCCTAACTAAGTTGCAATACCCATGTTTCTTTCCAAATTGATATGGTTTATACTTTAGCTTTAGAATTCATTTCTCCAAAACCTCTCTTACTCCCAAGTGAGTCTCTGGTTGCTCCAAAAAATCTGGTACTTTCACTTGGTCAGGTGGCAGCAGTGTACTACAAATGAACATACCTAGGCTCCTTTACTTATCCAAAACACTTTTCATATATGTACAGCATTTTTTTTTTGCTTGCTCCACTCTACCTTCTTTAGGTGTATTCCTTCATCTAAACCATAGATGTACACTTTGTTTACCTAAACAGTGTGAGGGCCCAGGACTTTCAGATATTCTTATAAAGCCTTTCATAAACTCAGTGTAATGACTTGGTGTTGTCATTCACCTTTTAAACCTTTTAAACCATGGGTTGCTATAGAAATATATATCGTTCCTTCTAGACTTTCTTCTCTTGGATTTCCAGTGTACTGACTAGCAATCTTCCACTGCACATAACCACTAAACCCACATGGCACATATGCCAAGAGAACTTTCATTATTTGATTCATATACACAGACTACTGGAGGCTTTATTATATGAGCTTGTACACAGTGGCACACAGAAAGCAACAAGCTGTTATGTAGAGGAATAGTAGATTCAGGAAACTAAGATGTATTATAGATAAATGTCTCATCTTACAACCTCTCACTTCCAACAGGGCAGCACTATATCTTGTAGCTTGCAATCATTTTTACAGGTAAAGTTTTCAAGACTGGTAATGCTAGAAAGTAACTTTCACCTACAATCAACTACATTTTTGGTGTGTGCATCAGCTAATATGATCAGGTTTCACTACAACATTATTTCTTTAGTAAACTGTGCAAACCAGTGTTACCACTTTGAATAACATTTTCCCTGAAAATTCCCCAATGTGACTAAACACTGGTTGTAAGAATTCAATACCTACAGCCGTTAACAATACTAACATTTGTAACAATATCAGCAGATTGTTTCACAACAGAAAAAGAACGGACTGACCTTCTCTCTCCCTTTTAATATAGAGTGTTATGCCATAGAAGCATTGCGGGGGGCATGGATTCTATTTTTTAATATTTGCGTCACATTGATACAGTCACTTTTCCTCATATCAATCTAGTTGATACATATCTTGACCCTGTCCAGTATGTTGTTTAAAACCTTATGGCTATGCCTGGCTGTTTGATTTGTTTCTGTTGTGTGCACTGCCATATACCCACTGCATATATACTGCACTGCTAAACATATTTCTATCCTGGAGACCCTGGACTGGATAACCATGGCAGCAAATGCAGTTTGGTAGTGGTGCCATTTGATCAAGAATCTGATTCCTATTGTCCCAAACTGCTACTAAGCCTGTGTGGAGACATTATTAATAAATCCAATTTTCATACATGCTCAAACTGCATCTATTTGTCAAAAAAACACTACTGCACATGTTTTACCTAATCGATGGGATTTTACAGCACATGTGTGACAGCACTGCCATGTTACATGTTACATGCTTATTGTGCATAGTCATGGCACCTTGGGTCAGCAGAAAAACAGGTGCTGCATGTGGATGCAGGTAACAAAGAATTTTGACAAGTATTAAATTGTCTGTCACTGCATGTATTCCAGCAGTTATTGCCACAAAACCCTGTTGCCTAATGCTGTACTTTATTTCACCTTATTTGTTCCTGGAAAGACTTATTTCTGAAACCAGTAAAATTTGCATTTTTTTCATGACTGATGGAATTTGGACATAGAACTGGCCTTTAATCTTATACCTTTCTCTCCTCCTCCCTGCAGAGATGGGTTGGGCTGGACAACAGCACAAACAATCTGCACAACTTTTTTATGTTCCAACTTCCTTCTACAGACAGTGTATTGTACTTCTATACACAAAGAGGAATACAAGCTTAAGGGATACGTGGATTTAACACAAAGTATGAGTATGAATATGGCTACAAACGAACCAGCACCTAGGAGGATATATCAAAGAAGATCTACGCTAACCTCGCTACCTTTATATTATGAGGGGTTTTTGTGGATTGAACGACCTAGAAATAAGGTAAGGTCATTATTAAGAATCTCTTTGTGTGGCGCATGTGATTTTTTTTTAATCTGTGAGCAGGAATGCATAAAAGGGAAGATAATTATATAAAGCTTGACTGGTTATTTAAAACTTGGCTTATTTGTTATTTTTGCTATACAGTTGTCATTTTATGTGATTATCCAACAGGGAAAGTATTATTAAACATTAGAAATACATACATCACTAAAGGTCTGTACACCCAAATCTATATTTGAAAATCGGAAGACATTAAGGTATGAAAAGTTAAGATAACTACAATCAGATAATACCAATAATAAAATGTAATATTTTTTTTTATAATAACATACCATTATACAATTTGGTTTTAGTTTTACCTGTGAAGCTAAATTAAAAGGGACAAGATATCACACTGCCTTACCTCACCCTCCAAAATACAAATTTCAGAAAAAGTGGATTTTTTTTTTATGAGCTATGCACACTTGCTAAATCGTAATGCCAACAATCTAGCCTTGGGGAAATCAGTGTCAATCAAATAAAGGCTATAGAACACCAAGGCGGGTGTTTAGAATTTTACACTTGCAGAAACCAATCGCAATGCAAGTGATTACTCCTTAGATAACTCTAGATTAAAAACTTGCTATTCATATTATTCGTAATCATACAATAGGTATTTTGTACAAGGAGCAGACATTGGGTCTGATTTATGGGAGCTCTCCAAGACTGGAGAAAATAGACTATCAAAGGTGAACCTGGGTGATCCAGCAAACCCAGAATGTATTTCTTAAAATCATTTGTTAAAATTTAGCAAATGTTTTTAATCCTAGACCAGATCCATTCCAGGTTTCACCTATGATAGTCTATCTTCTCCAGTCCTGGAGAGCTTTGATAAATCAGGCCCTATGAGTTGTAGATTGTACACATAGAGTTTAAGAATGAGTACAGAAAGCCATTACCAAGGGTAAGTTATGGTAATGCAAACATTAGCTCACCGCAAATATTACATATTGTAATGTCCTCCCCAGCATTTTTTTTAAGCTGGCTGGCAAGAAACTGTGGGTGGGTAGTCAAAAATTGAGCAGGGCAACCAATAACAGATTAAATGTCCACAATTGCTGTTGCCATAGAAATCCTGTAACCCTTATAATTCTGTCAGCTTTCTACCGAGCCACTATACTTTAATCCATCTTTCTAATGCCACCCATAGTCTCATTTGCCCATCATCTTTGCGTTATGCTCTGTTTAGTGCCCTGTGATTTGACCAAACTTGACAAACTCAGTAAACCACCAAAAAACAGCTGGGTGGTGCGCCCAGCTAAAAGAGGCTAGGGAGAACACTGAAGTGCCATTTATTCTGTTCTGCTGCACACGCGGTGCCAATCTTTAAATAATCATTAGGTATTAGTAAATAATCTCCTGCAGATCTTATACACACAACAAAGCAGTTGTGCCCCCATTAACCTGCCCTCCTCACCATTTAAAAAAACTAAGCCCAGGGCTGTTTTGTGAAAGACTAGGAGTGGTGGAAGGTAGGAACACAACCATGGCATAGAAGTACAGAGGGATCTGTACTGATCTAGATATGTAAACAAGAAGATTCTCAGAATTTAAGTTGTGACTTAAGTTGTAACAATTTATAGGTTTTCTGAGGGAATGCACTCAAAAAATATAACAACTAAAGGCACATATCACAGGATAATACATTTCTCAGTATATAAATAATGTTTGTTGTTGTGTGAGGTGACACATTGTGAGATCCTTCTTATTAATAATAATAATAACAATAATAATATTAAAAAATATTAGGAAAAGAAAATTTAAGTCCTTAAAATGTACAAGCCAGGAAACAGAGCCATAAGGTAATGCATTTACCTTGCAGCAGCAAGCAGCAAGAAACCAACTATTTACCAGAATTATCTACTTGTGTATCTCTGTATTTTGCACTTAGATTACCCAGACAATTATGAATGCATGTTACCTATAGCCAAGGTTGCACATCCTTGTATCACAGTAAAAATATTATCTGCACTTCATAGAAGCATGTTTTCAAAAATATGTATGGATGCAGTAATAGCTCCTGTAGTATAGGAGTGGTGGTCACAATACGATGATCATGGTGACACAAGGTACACAAACACATGAAATCATTTGTGTCAACCATTTTATGGAATTATTGTGGCTTGACACAAACTATCATAGGAAATGCGCTCAAGGCAAACAGAGGCATAGGAATTTCACTGGTTTCTTGCCATCAGAAGTTTGACTACAGTATTTAGAAGTGTTTCGGGAATAGAGAATACACTGTTGTCTAAAGTATCATCAATGATAACTAGAGAGCTTCTTAGAAATATGGTGAATGTTTGGTTGTTGGATTGATACCCTTGAGGTGAAGAATTGCTACTGTTCTTCTTATTTGTCATTTGAATGTTTTTTTTCCAAAACAATTGTAGGTGCACATGGGCAGTTTGCAAAACAAAAAAAAACAAACAAACAAAAACATCCAGCAAGCCTACCAGATAGACAACACAAAAAAAGTATAAACTGTTTCAACAATTTGTGGTAAATAAATATGTCTAGATGGATAGGTCTGCAACTATCAAATGTCTAACTGGTAGAAAAAAGCAATATGGCTGATGCAAAACACATCAGTATTATAGAAGCCAGTCAAGGATATTGGTAGATACATTTAGACAGCCCCCCTACCGGTGTACCATGTTTACCGGTATTAATCTCTTTGGAATTCAACCCACATAAGAAGTGAATAGAAACTGAATAAATGTGAAGAACTTTAAGAGTTAGCCTTATTGTTAGTCTTTAGGAGTTAGCCTTAGTTAGTGTGGATGATTCATTTGTATCTGGAAGCAATTCGAAAGTAAAATTAAGACTTGTGTTTAAAGATTTGTAGAAAAGGGAATTCAATTCAGTGCAGGAAATCTCCACAATACAGTTTGTTATCTTGGATTATCCTATTTGTAAAGGTGAGAGATTGGCAGTTCTCAAATTAGCGAGAATTGAACCCTATGCATTACATAGGCCTGGAATTTAATGCCAAAACAGTCTTTGGATCTGTAACCTGAGTGTTACTGAGGCAGGGGACTGAATCCTCAGGTTAACTTTAAAGAGTTCAGGATAGCCAGTTAGGGGGACAGAGCACCGTTGTGACCCAAAAGTGATCAGCTTTTTTAATAGTCTTGCTTGTTATAAAAAAAGAAATGAAATAAACAAATGTAATAAAAACATTTAACCAAATACATACATTATAAACATACTAATTAACATGTTATTGGGGTCCTTGTGAGCCTCCAGCCTTGACCACAGTTACATGAATGAAACATGTCCGATGCAACTGGGATGTGACTAGTTTACTCAGAACTTCTTTCCTCTGCTCCAGCATACAGTCAATGACTGACTGCTTGCATTGGAATTTTACACCACCCTCTGGAAATACCAACTCCACAGAAACCAATGGATGCTTCATTATGACCAAGTGTATTTTACTAATTATTTATCCCAAATAAAATGAATTTTAACCTTATCACAATTTTTCTGCTGACTAAACTTGGAAAGGATAATTAGAACAGCTAACTTCAATCATTGATACAATAAATTGGAAACCACAACCTATAAAATACAATGAAACTCATAAAAACATTGAAAACTTTTTTAAGACCATACATTCAGAAGACTTTCTTTGTGACAAAATATCGGTTAGTTTGTTTCAAGAAAATTTTAAAGGTTTCATAAAGCCTGAGATTGAAGGCATAAAACTTACTATTCATCCAACTAGTCTATAGCATGGGTTGAGAATACATTTACACTTTCAAATATTTGCTTTAAGAAGCAAAACAAACTGAATGGAATCCATTGCCATGACAGAGTAGAGGAATACACCTACTGATGCCATAGGATTACTTGCTCAATAGCTTATGATCTAGCAACTGCATTCCGCTTTACTCATAACAAGGAACCAGCCTGGTCAAACAAATATTAAGCAGTAAACAAAGACAAGCACTATACAACAACAGACTGCATGGTGAATAATTTCTTTACAGGAAGGACTGCTAAAGATGGCCATAAACAAAGGATCTGTTCATTAAACAGCAATCAGACCTTTGAAAGGCATTCTATTAAACATTGGTTTACATCCTCAATTCAGTTCACGTCAGGTGATTTCCCACAGAAATGATTAGGTTATCTCCATTCTTCTCTGCCTTATCAGGAAAAAATTACAACCCATGAAATCACCAAGACTTTATTGTACTAATCTTCCAGGAAAGATAGACTTCCATAATTATATCTTTAAATTACAAGTGAGCACAGATCATTTATTTTTTAAGAATAACTAATGCCAAAAACACAGATATAACATATTGAAGCTATGGGGTGTTCCCGAGTGTGACTCGGGGCCGGAAAAATTGCAAAAAGCGGTAATCCCGAGTCACACTCGGGGTACCTTTGGGGGTCCCCCTTACCTGATCCCCGCGGTCCAGCGGCGATCGCAGGATGCGATGGCGGGGCACTTCTCCGTCGGGGGGCGTGGCCGGGCGGGAAATTTAAAAGCAGATTACGGAGTAATCTGCTTTTAAAGCCTGCCCGGGGGTCCCCGCCACCCCGCTGCACGCATCTGCAGTTAGATGCGATGCACCAAGCAGGATTTCTGCTTGGTGCATCGCATCTAAATGCAGATGAGATCACCAATGGTAAATCCAGAGGGTGATGCCAGCGGAGATTTCCCGCTGGCAGCACCCCCTGGATCTACTCCTGCTCGCATCTCCCGGAGGCTGATCTCCGGGTGATGCGAGCAGGACAGTGAGCAGCGGGGACATCATCCACTACTCCCGGAGACTGATCAGCCTCCGGGAGTAGGGGATGTCCCCGCTGCTCACTCTCCTGCTCGCCGCACCCGGAGATCAGCCTCCAGGAGATACGAGCAGGAGAGTGAGCAGCGGGGATATCCCCTACTCCCGGAGGCTGATCAGTCTCCGGGAGTAGTGGATGATGTCCCCGCTGCTCACTGTCCTGCTCGCATCACCCGGAGATCAGCCTCCGGGAGATGCGAGCAGGGGAATGAAGTAGGGCGGGGACATCCCCACCGCATCACCCGGCAAGATGTGTGACATCTTCCGGATGATGCGGTGGAGTGATGGATTCTGGGGGCGGGAAATTTAAAAGCAGATTACTATGTAATCTGCTTTTAAATTTTTTTTTTAAAGTAAAAACACATCAAAACATATAATAAAAGTATAAATACATATTGTAGTGCACCAAGCATCATTGCCCAGTGCCCTGATTTACATTTTGCACGCTATTAGCCCTGACCTTGATCTAACCTTTTAATGACTTTTTAATCACTTCCTGAATTGAAGTAAATTTTTTTTTCTAAAATCTGCATATAATTTATATTATTAATAATCAATAATATTGCACCCTTGTTTGGAAAATTTCAGAAGGAAATTTTTGATAAAATTTTTTTTTTTGATAAATTACATTGTTTTGGGCTAATATTTCATTATTTTTTATAATAATGATTTATAATTATGTATTATTTTATAAATTATGATTCTAATATAATAAATAAATATAATAATTATACCCGGGAGTTAATCCTAAGAATTACAGGCCCACAATATAAACAAAAATTTCTACGCAAAAAAAATAGGATCACTTTTTGCATCAAAAAATGACAGAATTAGAACGCTAGGGGGGTTAACAGTCCTTAGATGGCACAGTTACAATCATTTGCTGCTGGTGCTGGTTTTTTACCTGCTAGCTTGTAGCTCAGAATATTGGCTGGTCAAGACAAAAATTCCTTGTCCACTGGTATTTTTAGTCATGGGATCATGAAGTATTTGATCTTGCTACAAAAGCAAGGTCCTGGTCACTTCCAGGGAGCTGAACAGAAAGCAAGAAAAAAAGCCTTACCTTACTCTTATGTGAACTACTAATCCCTTTATCCCCTATATAATGGAGAAGAACAAAGGCAAATGTGTTTGAGGTCCAGCCTGGGTGGCAACCATGGTTCCCAGTTGAGGGATAAAGAAAGAACATTATTTACAGTACTACAGTAAAGATAGGAGAAAAAAAGAGATTAAAAAATAGAAAATAGTGCAACTAACACATCTTATGGCTGGGTAAGCTGCATTATACTAAATTGTTGTTTTTAGGTTTACTAAACAAAAGGCACCCAACGTTGCTTTAATGAACTATACACTGGATATTGGAATTGCAATACAATTTTAGCTAATCACCATGCATGGTTACAGGTATATGTAAATTAATTTTACTATTCCCTGGCCTTTTAGAGGAATTATAATCTCCCTGCTCCACCATGCAATAATTTGCAGCTTGAAGCCAGAAAAGAGATAGCACATGTCCACTACCCCACAATGATGACAGGAAGATAAATAAATTACCTCTTTAATAAAACATCCTTATGCTTAGTTTCAGAAAAAATGCGATTTGTAGCAGAGCTCCCGGCACAACTTCTATTCCACCCTTCTGTGGGTGAGTAAATGATGTGAGCCACACTGGTTGCTGTGGTTTTTCCCAATGATCATTACACCATTATTGTGTCCTGCATTAACTAATAGTCAACTGGAGGTTCCACAGCAGCCATTAAATAATTATTCAGCCAGCCTCAGCAGTTTAAATGATCAGATTTTCTGTGAAGTTTTTTCAAATTAGTCAATGTATAAGCTAAGTGCAAGCTGGTTTTTAAGAGAACAGGGCAATGCCTTTGCCAATCAGGCAAATCTGCATTTTGTACAAAATTTAAATTCTGCATTCATTCACTTATTTCTTTCCCCAACTCTTCCTTTCTACTCACCTTTGGTAAAGACTGTGGCTCAAATCACGTATATTCACTCTAAAACATAGAAAACTCCACTTTAGAAAAGCAGCACTATATGCCACACAAAAGCAAAACCTCACACTGTACTGGACGAGAATGAAGGGATACAGCCTTTGTTATTTACACCCTGTCCCAGGTATACCCATAAAAAGGACAACATGTAAAGTTAAAAAGACTGCATTAAAAACCTGACTGCCATTGTAGCCCTTACCCACTCTACAAAAATAAAAACTTTTTGCTGCAGCTGAAAAGTACAATATTAGAACACAAAATAATGAAGTATGGGAAAACAATACTTATATAATAATATATATAAAAATGAATGGTTTAAAAAATCAAATATTTATCTTTATCAATGATATTTATATAACCTAATGTGACTAGTAACAGTCTATACACCTAAAAATATCAAGTATGACAACCAGCTTTAATATTCTACTGAAAGGATTCACAGAAAGGTGAAATGTGCAGTACATGCTTTTATATAATTCAGTGAACAATGTTAGAACTAAAATAGTACTGACAGCATCATTTGATACACACGAATAATTTAAGAATGAGGAACTTATGGTTTAAAATTCAAGTTAGGTGCACACCTCCTAGTGCAATGTACTTTGCTGTTACCATTAGTGCCGGAAGGCTTATCATTCTGTTTGTTCCAGCAGTGCTTTTAGAAACTACGGTATTTATTCTGAGCAATCTTTCTAGCATCCCTGGGCAGCCATGACATTGGCTGACAATGCTCAGGTCAGGCTTGTAATAAAGACGCATGTTAACCTCCAGCTGGGCAGGGTTAGCTGTGTTTAAACATTTTGGCTGATACCTATGTACATTCATCAGCAGTTCAGACCTAACAATGGCTGCTACTCCTGAATAAAAGAATGAGCTTGCAAAACCTTTTTTTGCATATACAGTACCATCATCTGATTCCATAAATCCTCTGAAAAAAAAGTTCTGGAGTTTGAAGTGTGTTTTCGTTTACAAAATTACCATTTACTCATATTGGTAAAAAAAAACTGACAGCGAAAGGGTGAAGAGTTTTTGTTAACATGTCTCTGGTCACACCGCATTCCATTTTAAGTTTCATCCAGTGTGTATGTTACAGTCCCTTTACGATCCTCTACTACAAGTTTTACTGCTTGAGGTATAATACATAAACATGTAAGTACTGTATATACAGAGGTATTGTATAGCATGAATATCTCAACTTTGTGACTCTACTTCTTTGTAATTATATATGAAATACTTCAACATAAATACATAATTAATTCATCAGCCAACTGAACCCCCATCTTTTTTCTATAAATATTTAAACAGTCCCTCCATGTACACAATGCAATTGTGCCCCAGCTATATATTTTAAAAGTTTATTCCTCTATTTTGGTTGTACATAGAATGGACAAAGAGTACATTTGGGTGGGATTTGCTAGCCTCCTTAGCGGTGTTCCCGAGTGTGGGTCAGGGTAATAAATTTGCAAAACGCGTGGACGTCTTTATGGAATCACTACCACACTAGCCAAAGATGATTTGTTTGGGTTGATCAAGTTTCAGCACTGTTCATGGCCAACAAAGGAGACTACAGGAAAGCCCCCCTCACATGAATCGGAATCAGCCATGTTGTTTGGTCTAAAGACTCTGAAAGTGGGGTGGTTGAGTATTTTGGCATTTTAAGTCTTCACAAATCCTGAGCGTTGTCAGCCCACAACAGGGCCTAAGAGCATTTGTGGAACATCAACAGGTATTTTTCTGTGCTTGCAGGGTCTTTAGAAAAAAAAATGTGAGATGTACATGTAAATCAAAGATTACAGAATGCATTAAAGTATGTCATTAAAAATACATTAAGGTTCTTTTGCAAATGGCACCAATTCCGAGCTGCTACAGGCCACATGCGCAGCGCGGTGATCAAGACTGAACAGGAGCAAAGAGTCCCCCGGGATACCTACATCACGCATCCTGGGGGGCTCCTGGCTGCATCTTCTGCCCATGCCTGATCTCAGGTATGTGCAGAAGGGGCATTTTCCTTCACTGAGGGGAAAGAGATGCTGACTCCACGCATGTGCAGTGAGATTGGTACTCTTTTTTTTTTCCTCTTACAGCGGGCTACGTCACCTGATCTCGCACCTGCAGTGTGAAATCATGTAAATCTATCTCAATGTAAAGGTATACCTTGAGTTAAGGACATCCGACATACGGACGACTCCTAGATACGAACGTGGCTTCCCTGCTTGCTTGTGTGCAGGACGGAGGCTTGAGGTGGCGGAGGGGGGTGGTTTGCACGACTTGCAGAAGAAATCTTTTAGTAAACACAGCTGAGACTGAGCTCTTCTGCAAGCTCTTCTAACTCTTTAATGACCAAGACAAACTCTGCAGTTGTTTCTTTTTGCATATAAATGCACAGCTTGCTCCAGAAGTTAATGAATGTCTAGGCTCCATAATGTTTTTTTTTTTTTGCTTTGTTTGTGATTAGCTCACAGTGAGGATTTTATACAGTAACTGACACCACGCTGCCTAATAATACAATCAGACAAACATCTGTCCTAATTGCATTTATTAAACTAATGTACCTGTTCCGACTTACATACAAATTCAACTTAAGAACAAACCTACAGTCCCTATCTCGTATGTAACCTGGGGACTACCTGTACTAGAAATGTGTTTAGATTGCTGATTTTCATTTTTATTCTGTTACTTCCATGAAACCCACCAAAGAGCAAATAGTGAGAAGTCAAACAAATGGGGGACGTAGTCAGCAATAAAAGATTACCAGAGGTCCTAACTTTTTCACTACTAGACTTGGGCTTTAAAGTTAGCCCATGCTTTGTCCAAACAAGACTGAGCACCAGCTTTACTTTCATGTAGCCAGCCCTGCAGCAAATACTCACCATCCTAATTATCTGCTGAAGGAGTGGCATTGTCCCTGTGTTCACCAGCTTTTGCAGATGTCTGTGTTAATCCAGGGATCACCCCACACTGTACAACACACATATAATGTAGAATTGCAATATTTTTTTTTTAGTTTCCTTTTCCCTACCACAATGTAGTTGCAGCTTCCTCCATCACCCGCATTGCTGTGGTGGCATTCTGCTTGTATCCCCTAGGGGGCGCCTCTACACACATACTGAGCTCCCAGCACCTCAGGAAGAGTGGCTGACCCTAGACACACTCATAATACCAGGGGGAGGAGGGGCATTTAGGAGGTAGATAAAGGTTGGTTACATTTCCAGAGTCACACTTTAAGTTGCTATGATAGGGAAACCCTCTAAGGCCTGCTCCTATGGGCTTCCTGCTGATTTAATGACAAGACCCACGTGACTCACGGTGGGCACCTAGGACAAATCATTTCCTCCACACACAATGTGATAGGTTATCTCTGCCTTACTAATGAACTCGCACTTATCACGTCATAAGCCCCAAGTACCATTAAATTATTAAACTCCACACAGAACATCTGAAACGTCACCATTACCTCACTGCTTCCAAGTATAGTAATGGTTTTTGCCGGGTGATAGCTCCGCCCTCCCCTATACTTAGCAACTTCACTACAAACCCACAAATAAACACCAGCAGCCACCAGAACAAGGTGACCCGAGCAATGATGTCCTCACCCACTGTGCAGTCTCTGACACAAGTCCCGCCTACTTACCAATGTTCCCGCCCACACAGTTCGCGCACGTATCTAGGCTCCGCCCACACTGCAGATTCTTCTCTCGGCTCCACCAACTCTGAAGTGTTCCCGCCCGCTGCGCAGTCTTTCCTGACCACGCCCCCTTTCTAGTAATATTAAGGCGGGAAAGTTCACACAAGTTTTGGTGAGTGCTGAAGTATGCTGGAAAACGCCTGAACGTGACAAGTTATATTCTATGACACACACAGGGCTAATTTGTGTGGAAAGCATCCCTCTGGTGGATCAAGGCTTATTATAAAATGGTAATAAGTAAGTGTCAGCATTGGGGCAAAGATGGGACAACACAAAATTACATGAAAAATATTTGGTTACCCTAAAATGCTGTAAAGGTGTAAAGAATAATAATAAACATTGACAAATTATAGTTTCTCTGTATAATGCAGTGATCAGTTCCTGCCATGAGAAATCAATGCATCTTAAATGGATCAGAGAAAGTTGCTGCTTTATAAATAGACCCCAATGTTATGTTAGGAGACACTGGTAGTAAAATCAGTGGTAATTCAAAGGCTTATTATAAAAAAATCTTTTGGGGTTCCATTTATTTTCCATGTTTGCAGCTCATTCTGAAAGTGACAGACTCAAAGTTCACACTTTAATCCCTCAGACCAGTTTATCCATTGGAAGTTTTCTTCAATCGGGCCCCGCGTCGTCCCGGTATCTGTTTTCAGCCTGGTGCAGAGGTAAAGTCTCTGATGAAAAGTCTCTTTCTGCACATATCCGAGATGCTTGGTCATGTGCAGAAGGAGCAGCCAAGAGCCTCCCGGGATGTGTGAAGTAGATATCCCGGGAAGCTGTGCACTCCTATTCATTCTTGATCACCTAAGCGACTGAAAATTTAAAAAAAAATGGGTGTTGCACTTAAAAAAAACACAAACAAAATTTTTACTTTAACCCCCCCTGGCGGTCTGATTCTGTCCAAATTTCCATGCAAAAAGATATTTTTTACATGGAAATTTATTTTACATTTTAGGGTATAATTCTTAGGCAAAACTCACCAAAATATGTCCAATAGTTATTAAATTTATTATTAAACTTTAAAAAAAAAATCAAAAATGTTTTTTTAAATAAAAAAAAATATAGTTTAACATGTAATATAACTGTACAGCATAATATATATATATATATATGTATATAGGAAAAAGTCCTGTTTGGACACAAAAAATTTTGCTTGGTATACAACCTTTGTGCTAGATCTTGTATGGGTCATAATGAGTCATACCACCATGCGCTACCCTTACTTACCTCTCTCGAGACAAAGCCACGACTGCCCACAAGGGTCAGTACGCCAGTTGCTACCATTCAGTGAACAACCCGCGCTATAACTCTCTGTGAATTACATAACATCTCCTCCTCCTCCCTTCTCAGCACCATCCTAGTAGACACTCCACTCTTCTCAGCAAGGTAAAGGGAGATTACATGTTCATTTATTCCATCTAATTGCTTTTGTATTTATGTATTTTAGTATTACACAGTGTTTAAATTATTTTATACAGCCCCATCAATGTATAATATGCCAATAACAATATTATAATAGTATGGGAATAATATGATAATATAATGGGAACGGATTAATCATTTTCCTTTTATTTCTTATGGGAAAACTTTGGTAAATTTGGTAAAAATCCAAGGATCTGGAACGGATTAAGGACTTATACTAAGTTACCAGTGTATAATATATGTGTATTATATGAATATTTCTTTGTATTGGACTCAATACAGCTTTTTTGTGTTGAATCCAATACAAAATGATTTTAAATTTCCCGCCACTAAGTACCGGCCGCACCGACGTCAAGGCAAACCCCGTAGATAACGGCTCTGCATTTAGCGGCTGGAGATCGGAGGAATCAGACGTGTCCCCAGGACCTGCGGGGACCAGACGGAAAAAGGTAAGTGTTTCTTAGGGTAAAGTAAAGTGTGACTCGGGGTTACCCCTTTTTGCAACTAAAATCCACCCCAAGTCACACTCGGGATTACCGCTTAGGAGGTTAAATAAAAGAGGTGTCAACCCTTTTATGTAAAGTAAAAATTCTGAGTTTAGGTATGTTTTAAGTTAGTGTATAGAAACTGTAAAACTAAAGTTCCATCTTGAAAGTTTGTGACCAGACAGGGCTTCATTGCAGAAAGGGACAGGCGATATCACTTGTAACCTTTTTTGTCCTTCTTGATCACTTGCTGGAGCTGTCAAAATCACTGTGTTGCACATTCGCAGCTTAGCATTGGTTGCAGGGATACCCGGTTTCTCAGTAATACCCGGATGCCCAGCAATCCTGGCTTTCTCTGTGTGCGCAGGAGTTGCGTCATCCTGGCCCTACCAATTATGATGGCCGAATATCTCAACTGGGAAGAGAAAAGGGAAGAAAACATTGGTGTCCTGTGATGGAATACAGACAGGTGAGTATAACAGGGTGCTTTCAAAACTAAAAATACATGTTCATTACAAGGGCTAGTACACTTGGTTTTTCTTTCTAGTCCAATAGAAAGATTGGATCCAAAGGTAATTCATCAGCTAACCAATCATAAGATACCAATTTTAGGGGTTTCAATTGGTTGTGGCTAGATCATATCTGTAGGTAAATATCCATCAAAAGCGCTAATATTTTGTTGTGTGTACAAATAATCATTAGTATATCTGATCACAATTCCAGGCCTTTATATACAATCAGAAGGACAAAATCATTTTTAAAAAATTGTAAATGCTTTACAAATGCATTATCACAGAAATGGGAAATCTAATTATGAGCTGTCATCAAAGCAAATAGCAAGGGGAAATCCTCTAAAATAGACCGCTGTTGTTGTGACAACTCTTTATAATGGAATTTTCTTTCATTTTTGGGGACATTGTCTTTTCTTCTGGGTCTCAATGACATGAAATAAAGGCAAGTTTCACTAGCAGGACAATACAAGCAAAAAATAAACTTGATAGGGGCATATGTCACTACTGTATTTTAAACAAAAAAAGTACTGACTTGATTATTTCTTTAAATATAGTAAATCTATCCACATCTCAATATGATAAATTCAGATTACAGTCATAAACACTCTGTAATTTTGTTTTAGATTAGTTACAGTATTAAAGCATGAGGACCAGCCTAACATTCAAGCTCTTAAGAATAGGCTTCATATTTTTCTTAGCAAAGGTTTTCTTTAACTACCGGTAATAATAGATTGGGACTAGCCACTTTGTAGGCTAATGCCTATCTAAATGCCATTTTGGACAGGGTGTCACTTTTTTTTACCCAGATTAGGGAAACGAGGGGGATTTATTCTTCTTTATGTGAGTAAAGAACCAAAGCAGGAATTTTCTCACAATTTTAATGTTAAACTGATATTTAAAACCAGAAATTTTTATTTTTAACAAACCAATAAGAATTTAATTTTTATACACCGATACAGATACAACAAATTATCCACTATCATGGAAAAATCCTTTATTAGTCTCAGTGTTTAAGTTTGATACGTTTATTTCAAGGGTTGGCATTGATCATTTCCTTTGTGGGTAATTTAGCTCTCTTTATTTGCTCTTTGTGTTTCATAGTCTCAGTAATTAACATGGCTTATTATTGTGTTACCAACGCGTTTCTCAGATTAAAATATTCTGCTTCTTTGGGGAAAACACAGCCAATGAGGGAATACATGTAATGTAATACAGAATAATTATAACAAACATGTCAACTACATACGATTTTTGAAAAATTACAGTCCTATACAAATGTTCAAAAGTCCAAAAGTTCATAATAAAAAGTTACCTTTAGGGATATGCACAAAAAAAAAAGCCAGACACTGGGTCCACCCTATTTACCCAGTTATATCCTTATGTATGTTAAATGCGTGCAAACATATTCTCGTTTCTTTTTTTCTTTTTTGTATAATTTAAGTATTTGTTTTGCCCACAGGAAGGAAAGTACTGGACCGAGCTACGAGGAACAAAACTTTTTCTATACAATGATAAGAAACAAGAAATGGTAAATTATAGGTTATGTTTACTTTTTTACTCATACAGTTGTCTTTATTTCCTTTTTGTACTACAAATATTCTACACAAGTAGTGTTATGAAGTAAAGGAAAGTATTTTCTGCCAAAAATAATAATACAAACTACCAGCAATTTATGTCACAAGGTCATCTACCTTGGGCTTCTATCAGGACGTACTGGTGTGAAAAGTACTCTGCTTTCTTGATTGTATAGTAGAAATTAACATCATTTGGAATATTTGGAACTCACATAAAAAAGGTGGTGTTATTCTACTGAGAATATTGGTTGTCTGGCTTTCATTCTGATGCACCAAATTTTAAAAAATAAGTACAAAGAGGGAAAAGTACATATAAGCTGAAGGGTCCAAGGCAGCCACCTCTGCTGCTTGGTTCTTGCCGAGTTCTCAAATATTAGACACATATATTTGGCAGCAAGGTGGCTCAGGGGTTAGCACTCTGGCCTTTGCAGCTCTAGGTTCCTGGTTTGAATCTTGGCCAGGACACTATCTGCATGGAATTTGTAGGTTCTCACAGTGTTTGTGTGGGTTTCCTCCCACATTTAAAAAAACATGCATTTAGGTTAAATGGCTTCCCTCAAAAAAATTTGACCTAAAAACTGTATTTAAGATTAATATAAATAGAATATTAAAATACATAAAGACATTTACATGTGAATAACTATGGTAGGGACATTAGATTGTGAGCCCCTTTGAGGGACAGCTAGTGACATGACGATGGACTTTGTACAGCGCTGAGTAATATGTCGGAGCTATATAAATACTGTGTAATATTACAAAGCAAGAAGGCAACAAATTTTCCTTAAAGCAGCCCTTCTCCTTTGGTTGAAGCTCAATATTGCTCAAGGTACTTGAAAACTCCTAGTGTCGACACTAAATCCAAAGAAAGAACAATAACAGCTACTCTGATGAATTCAAATCTAACAGAGTACAATATACAGCTCAATACTTTTTTTATTAGTGCTACTCTAGAATGATGAAGGCAATTTTCATGAAAAATGTAACATGTTGTATATGTAACGGTGTTGTTTTCTTGTTATAGTACACAGACAGCATTGAATTGCAGAGTTTGTCATCTGTAACTAATGGCTATCCCAATCAGAAACAAGGGACAGAAGTTGTATTGACCTTGGACAAGGAGGAAGTAATCATAAAGGTTAGTGTAATTACATAACCAGGGAGCTTCCATATTTGGAAAAATAAATACGTACTGTTTACTGACTCATAATAAAATGAATGATTTCTGTTTCTGCTTAGTGAACAAAAATAATGGCATTATTATTCGTTGTATTCATAAGCTGTATTACAAGTGGTATAAATAAACATAATGAGAAATAGATGTAAAGTTTACATACGTTGTTAACATAATCAATGCTCCTGCCTTCGCACTCACTCCATCACATTTGTCAGCTTACCTCAGTGGCATCAAGTAACATAAAATCTAAGTCTTCTCCCCATGAGTTATTGGGGCAGCAGACTGGATCAGTAGCTAGAGCTGGCCTAGTTTCAATGTCAGGCCTTGGCCTTGGCCCCTTTTATGTATTTTTTGACTGCAAAATTGAAATGCTACTTCACTAACAGCAACCCATTGGTTAAGTCTTCGAGCGACTGGCAAGGCGCCAACTCCAGGATTACTAGTTCCTAATGGCCATTAAACTTTGCTCATATTGCAAAATAAAGATACTGATTCTTGTGTAATACTATATGATTATGCTTTCCCCTAAGGTGTAATTTTGATCATCCTTTCTTCAACTTTTAACACAGAGGAACCCTTGAAATCATTTTCAGGTCTTAGAGAACCCCTTTCATAATTCCTATAACCAAAGCTGGTGGTCATTGGGAAAAATGCCTGGCATTGCTGGCCAGTAGGAAGAATGTCATGATTAGATAGCCAAAAAGAGCATTGGTATCAACTTAAGGCAAAACTAAGCCAAAAAAAAAATTCACACTTACCTGTAATCCTGAAAATCCCTTGATCGCGCTTGACCTCTCAATCATGTACTGCGACATCCTGGTCTCCTCCTGAAGGAAGGCATGAAGGAAGGTGCTTTCCTCCTCGTAAGTCACCTGATCTCACACTGCGCAGGCATGAGATCAGGTGACGTAGATGGGGTTAAAAAAGAGTGCCAATCTCTCTGCTGCTGCGATCAAGACAGAAGGAGATGTGCGTCACCTTTTTTTTGGTAAAAAAAGTGTTGCATTTTAAGTAAAGTACAAATTTTAAGGTAAAGTCTGCTTTCAAGTGACCTGAGGGGCATAAATTGCTCATTGTTTAAGGAACCCCCAGCAACCCCTGGAGCAACCCTAGTTGAGAAACAGATTTTAGAGTATCACAAACATCAAGGGTTTCTTTTTGCTTTATTAAAATTATAAATTTAAATCGCACATTACCTATTATTATTACATTATTAACTAGGGGGATTGGAAGATGTATACCGTATATACTGCATAATATTTTAAAGACGGAACATTCATATATTTTTTCTGACATCAAAGCGAGATATAACTTATTTAAGGAATTGCAATGCTTTTTCCAGATGAGGCACTGAGAAGTCCTTGTAACTGTATGCTGTTATTTGAAATGGTTAGAATTATTATTATTATTATTATTATTATTATTAAACAGGATTTGAAAGATAATTGTAAAAAGCACAGCAGAGCCTTTTTATATTTGTTTACATTTATTTTGGAGTTAGTATATTTTTGGTATTAAAACTACCTGCGTAAATATAACACAGTGTCAACAATTATCTTGCAGACAGAAACTGCTGAAGATGCCGAAGAATGGAAAGGCTTTATATTGACTGTGGTTGAGGTACAATAAAAAGAAAATAAAAAAAACTATACTATATATTTTATTTAACTTGTTAAACTAGGAAGTATTATACTAAAATAACTCAAACTTTCCCATGAGATGCATCAAGTCACTTCTTTCCAAGGGCTATCTTGTTAACTGTTAACTACATGTATTGTTTTATTTATTAATTAAACTACTATTCCCCATCACAAAAAGAATCCAATTCTCCAAAGCTGCAAATAATTCTTTAGGGCGGCTCAATGCAGTCTACTGAACAGTGAACTTTTTCTGACCTAATTTAAACACCTACCTCAACCTGCATTCATTTTTTCAGGACATGCACTCCTACTATCTGTCTAATAGTTTCATTAAAATTGTAACTGCTATGCAGGAATGAAAGATGGTGAACTATTACTCTGTTGTGACTCATTAATACATTCTACTAAAATTTAAACTGTAATGGTCTTCCAGATACCAATGAGCTCTCTACCCAGAGACCCCCATAACATTGTTGTGTGGATGAGGCCCTTTGCCACAATTATGGACATTCTCATTGTTAGAGGCGGGTAGGACCTAGTATGAACAGGCAGTGGGAGGGGGCTACAAATTTGTTACCCCTCTTTTTCAGGTCAGCCACTTTACAGTGGATCTAGTATTGCCAGTAGAGTGGGTCTATACCTTTTTTGGCCCCTCTTTTTCTGACCAGCCAATATTTAAAGGCATAATATGGACAGGAACACTTGCTCACATACTTACTATACCCTTTTATATTGGTCAACTAGTTTCCAAGCTTGAGAAAGCATCTAGCCAGTTTCTGATGCTAAGTAACCCCTGTGTGTTAATAAAAAGTTATTAAAAACCGAATATTTTTAACTTGAAAATTTTTCCTCAACATTTAGGTTGAAATAAAAAAAAAAAATCACCATCCGATGGTAAAAATGCCTATTCTTGCTCATACGTGATTTATGAGAAAACCACATACTTTTTTTTACAATTTTACAAGTTATCCAGACATCCCAATAATAAAATTTCTAATGTGACACTTGATTTTTTTCGCGTTGACCTTGAAAATTGATGTTCTTCTTTGAAATAAACCTGATACTTCCCTTTACTGTTGCAGGGTGGAGCCATCTTCTCCCTTCTTATCTTCCAAGTTGTGATCTTTGGCCATCTTAAAAGAGATAGGAGATATGTCCCTTCTACAATAAGCATTCCCAGCCTCATCATACATTTTTAATTCAGACCTGCCGGGACGGTCGTTCGCTTCCAGCAACAATCCTCGTTCATCTGCATCGTTGTGCAATTTTTTTGTTAATGATTATCGGACTAACGGTCGTTAGTCGTTAGGTCGTTAGCTATGCTTTTACATTATTTGCTGTAAAGCCTGTAGTCCCTTACCCTCTTCCTTTACAGTGTTATATTCATATATGAAAACCCAGGTACCCTGAATACTTGAGTATTAAATATTTGTTCATTTTTTGTGTTTAGCTATCTGTTCCAAACTGGTTGACTTTGTTACCTGGACAACTCATTAGGCTAAAGGAAGTTCTAGAAAAGGAAACTGCCAGGAGAGCAGAAGAAAAAAGTCCAGTGCCTTCACCTTCTAGACTTTCTTCAGATATGCCTGTTGCTGCATCCTATGACGATATTGGAAATCCCAATGCAATGCCTCTGTAAGTTCACTGTTCCTAAAACATCCTGCCTATTGACAGCTCAAGTAGCTCTAGTAATCAGGAAATAAAATACACAGAAGTGGGTGAGCTGAAAGTATCTGTGTATTGGTGTGTATTAAGCATGGTATACATAGTTACATAGTAGGTCAGGTTGAAAAAAGACATAAAGTTCAAGCACTAGGGAAACAAACATATCCCAAATATAAACCCTATGGATATGTGGTTTGACCAATGCTTTGTACAGGGGCAGGTATATGTCTCGATCTCTGCAGTCTATTCCGCTTTTAATACAAGAAAGTACTTTACTAGCTTTAGATATTGCAGCTTGGCATTGCGTGCTATTATTAAGTCTATGATCCACCTGAACCCCCAGATCCTTTTCCATTTCTGACTCCCTAAAATGTATTCCTCCTAGTCAATATGAAGCATGCATGTTGTAAGCCCCCAAGTGCACACTTTACATTTATCTATATTAAATGTCATTTGCCACTTTGCTGCCCAATCAAACAGTACATCCAGGTCTGCTTGTAGATTATAGACATTCTTTATGGACCTAACTCCATTACATGGTTTAGTGTCATCTGCAAACACAGAAATGGTACTTTTAATCCCAAACTATATCATTTATAAAGATGTTAAACAGTAAAGGTCCCAACACTGAACCCTGGGGTACACCACTAATAACTTTAGACCAGTATGAATCTTCACTACTCTCCGGATGGGGTCTTTAAGCCATTTCTCTATCCATTTACAGATTGACTTTTCTAAACCTATTGACCCTAACTTGCATATTAACTGTCTGTGGGGTACATTGTCAAATGCTTTATACTTGATCAAAAAAAAAATACCTAAAACGTTTCATGATGCCCGTAGTACTATACTTTCTTTATATGTGAAACTTGTTACTGCCTGTCAATGAATAGCCCCTTAAAGTTTACCACTCAACCTTTCCTCAGCATTACCCACTTTCCCTGTTTTTATATATATTGTGTTTATCCATGTTTTCACTCAGAATTCACCCAACTTTCACCTTTGCATCGTTTATCATGCAGAGGTTCGGAAAAAAAGTACAACTAGGGTAAAATGTATGTGAATCCTAAAAGGAAACATTGATAAATGTACCCCTTAAATGATATGTAAATATTTTCTGCTTTTGGATAAATTGTGATGTTGGTCTCCTGATTTACGGGCCTTAAATATAGCGCCAGACTTTATATTTAGTAAATGCAATGCCATAAGTAGCTGTCAGAAACTTCGGACATACAATAGGAGATATCTAAAAAAACACTGGCAATTTACAAGATTTGGTCATAGATTGAAAATATGCTATTAGGTTTGTTATAACCCCTTTACAAATCAAATACCCACAGCAATTTATAAAAATCCTTATGCCACATTTCATGATTCATAGGTAGGCAACCCAGGTGTATTACACAAAACATACCAAAGGGCTACATGTGACCCTTAGGGCTGCAGGAAGGGCGCCAAGATGTTGGACTCTTCAGCAAGTTTGTATTGGTATGAATGACAAAAGTAATTGTGGCGCTAAGAGGAATAAACTTATCACCAAACACTGCGATATCAAACAATATTTACACCTTTCCAAATAAATATTTTTTCGATAACAACAAATCCAATATGTGAATGAGAATTCACACTCCATGATTATATGTACAACAAGAAGAATCAGCTTGCATAGATGAAGAAGGGTGACTCAATAGAACAGATATCATGGGCCAGTCTTGTTTGGTTACTGGTTACTAGAAAAATATTTCTCATTGAACTGGGCCTGTGGTGAGAAGACCGGGCGGTACATTTACTTTTTTCCTGCTGTTCCATCTTCTCAGCCTCAACTCAAAGCACAACATGCCACCACTCCTTCCTAGTTGCTATGTACAGGAGACCATGGCATTCCTATTCCCATTCTTTCACAAAATAAATAAGCTTACAAAAGAATGTGCATTGACAATACTCAATAATAGTGTAAAACCTTTTTAAAACTTAAAATATTAAAACAATGAAATACAGTATTACTGATCTAAAAATGAAAACATACATAAAAGAACCACTGAACCACCACTAAAGGGCCTCTTCAGATTATTTAACCAAATTTAGTACAAATTAACCAATAATGAGGCTAATGAACTTTCCCTTAAGTTAACTCTTATAGTTAATTTCCACCAACATAAACAAATCAATTAGTCCAGTGTTAAATCTCAAAATTGCATACAAAAAGAGAAAAACATAAAAAATATTAAACTCATAAAATGATAGATAATAATGTATTACCTGGTTACTCTCTATATAAAAATTTTTGTATTGACTTTATTTAGGACACATATTTTAATGGCACATTGATTTATACAAGTTGCTTCTTTATGTTTCACCTATAATATTGGAGTGGAAATTGTTGTTTGCATATTGGATTTGTTGTTTGCTCAACAATATTTGTGCTGGACCTTTTTTTTCAGTGCAAATGTTGACTGAACTTACACAATTTGGGGATAACTGTATTACTCTTAGTGCTTTTGTTGTGTGCTGCTTATTATAGTGACTAAGCAAAGAGACACTTTACTTTTCTGATTTTTTATGTTGTTATTATTGTTTGTGTCTTGTGTAGGTGCTTCCACAATGTATCCCGTCAAGAAGCTGCAGATATGCTCCTGAAAAATGAAAGCAACGGCAATTTAATTCTGAGGCCTGGGGCAGATTGCAAGAACTATGCTGTAACTATTCGAGAACCTTCTGAAAGAAGGTAGGAAAAAAAACAAAGCTTTACAATTATTATAACAGATTATTTTTTTATACTTTATAACAAGACAGAAGCTTAAAGTACACTTTTTCTTTACCCATTTTGGGCAAGACAACATGATCTCCAACCTATGAACCCCCAACCCATCCCGGGCGTATATATATACTGTACAATAAATATAATAGTAAGACTGTTACATTGCCCAGCATAAACAAGCACTGGTTCTCTTTAAAGTAGTAAACATAGTTTTACTAGTTTGGGTTGGTGTGGAAGTATTAGAACCTTTTTATTCTGATTCTGTGTATAGCAGCCATTGCATCAAAAGTGAAGGAAAATCTCAACATTCACAGTGGTCATTGAAATAGAGAAAAATCTTCCAAAAAGGACACATGTTCCCATGACCACCGTGGTAAATCGCTTTCAAATTAGACTTGCTCTCACTTTCTTCTGTATCTCCATGATGGAAATCATAAGGAGATCTCTACTGCAACTACATATACATCAATTTAACTTGGTAGATGTTCCTTCCCTTTCCTACTTTATCTAATTTTAATCTACCAAAATAAATTATATTTTTTCCTGGTCTCACGTAAATTCATATAAATTGTTTATTTTGCATAGCCATTTTTTTTTATATTGTTTCCTTTAATATTATATTAAATAGCATCTATGGAGGAACACAGCTAATAAGCAGTCTGATGTCATACTAATTTGAAAGCAAACAGTTCAATAATGTTTACTTTATGCAACTACTTCATTAACTTTATTACATTTTTTTGTACAGCAGATCCCAAGTCAAACATTACAGGATTCTTAAAACAGACTTTGGTTTCACAATTGAACTAGATAAGCCTGTGAGTATAACTAGCACTTATTGATTTTCAGTAATGAGAAAAGGAAAGAACACGTCCTTTTAGTTCTAAGGTATTGCTTATCAGGACATAACACAAATTTGGTCCTTAACAGGTCTTAAATATAGGTAGTACAATCTCAGATGAACAACAGCCCCTAACATATCACTCTGAGTTATTATTTATTTTAACAAAGACTAAGTGAAAATGCAGAAGCAGTGTGTGAAAAATTAGGTACACCCTTACCAATTAGATGGGAATTAGGAGGGTAAATAGCAGCCAAGTGCAGCTAACCAAATGCACTTCATTTCATCAGCAAGTGTGACCACCTCTATAAAAGCAGAAGTTTTGGCAGTTTGCTGGTCTGGAGCTTTCACATGTGTGTTAACACAATGCTAAGACAGAAAGATATCGCCAATGATCTTAGAGAAGCAATTGTTGCTGCCCATCAATCTGGGCAACTATTAAATCCATAGTGAAAAAGATTATGCACAAGCTGAAAATTTTCAAGACAGTTGCAAATCTTTCCAGGAGTGAACGTTTTAGCAAATTCACTTCAAGGTCACATCTCAGATTCCAAAGGCCAGTTAGCATGTTCAATTTTAAAGTTCGTGACAGTACAATAGAAAAAAAAACTGAACAAGAATGATTTGTTTGGAAAAAAACATGACAGCATGAATTAGGTGTTAAGATTCAGATGATTTTTTTATAACCTAAAAAATTATAACGTGTAAAATCTTAGAATTGAAAGAGTGTAATTTGTTTTTATCATGACTGCAACTTTGTGCTTAGGCTACAAACATGCTAATGAAATGAGGCGAAATCAGAGGCCACATAGGCATTTTTAAAACTTTGTTCAGTCTGTCCTATAAATATTAGTAGAGAGAGAAACTATATTATCATATAACACTAGTTGTCACTACCAAGTAACCACAGTGACTGCTTACTAGTTCAATATAATGCTTTGAATGCATTGAGACATGTTAGCATAAAGCAAACAAATTACAATAATATTCAATAATATATCCAATATTGTAAAATTCTCAATAGAACACACATGCACAGATAATAATATTGTTGGAAATTTACAATCAACAATATTGATGTATAAGATGCAGCAAATGAGAGTGATCTTTGTCTACTAATGAATAAGAGAGGATAGATGGTAGGTGGGTGGTGTTAGAACATTGGCTTTATGAGTGGATTATTTGTACCATAAACTGGCAGCTTCACCATTCCAAAGGATTCCCTTGATCACCCTCAGCCATCAATAGAATAGATATGATTAGAACTAAATTGTCACAAAGTACTGTTATCTAGTTCAAAGACAGATTTATTTTAATTGTAAAACTTACAGAAAGTCAATGAGTTTCAGCATCATGGGCTTGTTGGAAAAAAAAATTGTGTATGTTGACTTGGAAATAAAATGGATGCCAAAACAAGCTGCTAAGTATTTAAGCCAATAGACACATTATCTATATAAACATAATTTCCAAATTCACACACAATCTGCTGTATGATAAATCATACAATAACATGTACAATGGGTAAATGTAGTGTTTGTACATAACATAGTGTATATAGTGTACATTGTGAAGATATTTAAGCACAAAAAGGCTCAAAATTGGTCATGACAACATCCCCCTGGACAAATGTCCCTGCCCCTAAGTGGGGAGATATGTAAAAAGCAATCTACACCACAGTAAGCAAAGTGGAACAGTGAACAATACAGTGTACAATGCAAGGACATATGCAGCATATAATGTGAAGCACAGTGCTCAGAGTTGAGCAGTGTAGAGTTCAGAATATGAAAACTGGAACAGTTTGCAGCTAGGAATATACAGCTTTGTGGAAAATACAATGTACAATATAGTGGAGAATATGAAGTGGTATGCAGGACAGTCTAGTGTGGAGAATGGTGCATATCATTTATAGTGGCTATAGACTAAAAAATAGAAAAAAGATGTTTGCTGTATGTTTGCATGCTTTGTTTGTTATGTCATACTGTATATTTTGCATATAAGCTTTTAGCTTTAAATACTGTATTTTGTTTCTACTCTAGGTCACATTGAGCAGCCTCGATGATGTTGTGAATCACTTTATTTTTGAAACCAGAGGGAAACTAAAACCATATGTTTCAAATATATATGACACACATATTGGTATGATATCTAAATTCAAATCTAAATTATCTAGATATGGTCTTATAAGTAAGTTGACATAAAAAAATATATATACAAAATGAACAGTTTTCCCTTGGGCCAGGTTTAGTGTGTATTGTGCAAACTGCAAAGACCCATCATGTCATGTTAGATGTATTTCCATCACTGGAGCCTGAAGGTATACAAACTTTGGTGTGCAATTAACACCTCTCTTTTATAATCCCCTCTTTTACACAGTATAATTATTTGTTTTACAATCCTCAAACCTGTGTCAGATTATAAACATGTTTATGAGATGAATATTTTACCAGTGATATTAAGAAAATGTGTGGTTGATAACTAAACTTCCTCTTTGTTTCTTGTCATCTGCAGGCACAGGCTAATTGTGCCTAACCATAAATCTTACCTTCAAAGCATTTCTCTTTATCAAGACCAGAGCCCTATTGCCAGAATTAACTAGTGTTCTAGGTGTAATATAATGTTTGCAGGGACCTTACAGTGTCCTTTTTTCTTTAATGAAATAATGTAACTTTGCACTTACCAAAATGTGCTTTGCTATGCTTTTAAAATCCCTCAGTATTATTTAAGATAGCGTCGCTTTCTGTGCTCCACTGGAGTGATCCCAAGCCCAGGAAGTAGAAAGGGTGGCTTCATGTAAAACATAATAGTGGGTGAACACGCACACACAGACAGCATAGAGGCTTTTGGTTTGGCAAGTAAACAATTAAGATCTATTGAAAGATTTTACTCAAGTCAATATTTGACACAATTCCAAGACAGTTGCAATTAAGTCAGTGGCTAATAGTAGTATACAGTAAAACAGTACCTCATTTTATGGGATATACAAATGTGTTTTAATAATTCATATTCTTATTATTAGTTGAGTGATATAAATATATTTTATATCACTGTACGTTGTTCTTCATGGCTTGTTTTTCCATGAAGTAGTGCAAACCAATTAAGTAGTGGGTTGCAATATGGAGTCTCTGGTTTTTGCTATGTGAAGCCTTTTATTGGGTTGATCCTGGAACATTCAATGTTGTCAGTCAATATTTAAAGAATTACTAGATACTGTTGCTTATATAGGAAATACAGTGTTTGTGTATACAAATGTAGAAGTTACTATTTAAAATGTCCTACTTTTCAAACTTTATCACTAATAAATGATCAGTGAAAACTTATTTGTCAGTTGTTTCAGAAGCATCCTGTAGAGAATCAGGGATTAAGAAAACACTAAGACTAAAATTTACCCCAGGTTCTCCATTGCAAAAACGTTATTGACTGAATAAGCCCAACATTCCTTAACCACTTTAGCTCTCGTACCTGTAAACCCCTCATGGACTGGTGCCAAGCTCACATTTTTACCACTTTCCCACATTTACACTGTAGGCCTTTCATTTACTCCTATTTTTTCTTTGCTTAAGGCAACAAAATTAATTGTTTAGGGACCCACTAGATCAGTGTTTCTCAACTAGGGTTCCTCAAGAGGTTTCCAGAGGCTCATTGAGCCATAATCAGACTCTCAGGTGAGTTTAACTCATACCAATGATCTTTTTGGCTATCTATTAGGGTGATATTATTCCCATTAGCCTACAAGCTAAGAGGCATTCTTCCCACTGAATGCCATGTACTGTGAACTGTTGATATAGTAATTATAGTAGGGGTTCCCTGAATATCAGAAAAATAGATGCACATCTTCTTACTTATGACATACTATTAATGAATACCCATACATGATGCTGTTTTTTATTCCTTTGCCTTATAAAACAAGGCATCGAAACCCATAATTTGATTTTTTTTTTTGTATTTTGTGGCTATTGTAGATGTGATTATTATGTTAGTATGTAGTTTTGTTTTATCTAAACCTGGAGGTATAGTTTCCATTATTACCATATATTTAAGTTTTTTTCAGAATATTTTGACACTTCTGTATAGTACGTACAGCTCTAGACATTTATTGTAAAAAGCTGTTAAAAATCTTCATGTACGTATTATGTTTTTAGATTTGATCTTACTGTGATTTTATGTATGGTAGCAGAGAGTAGGTAAAACAAAATCAAGATGTTCAAAGCCTGTTACTGAATGTCCAGTTTCAGTGGCTCAGCCAAGATAGCTGAGAAAAAAAATCATAAATATTAAATAAATAAATACACACTAAACCTTAATTTTACACAAAAAGCTTATCTCTAATACCCAGTAGTACAAGAGTAATTCCTCTTGTTCTGCCATCAGCATGAGGTAGTCCAGTGGATGAATAATTATGAATTATTTCCAAAGCTTCTTTATTTAGGTTAAGTGTACGTTTTAATATTAGTGTTTTTATTGTTTATTCACCACGTATTAAGACTAGAATAACGTTAAAGATTTTAGTGTATCCTAAATGACATATGTAAATTTTTAATTTATTGTTTACACAGTCCTCATTATTTCCCTTACAGAATATGCTGTAAAAGAGGACACTCAGAAGACACCTTTCCACTCCAATGTAAAAAAAATAGTGAGCCAGTTGACTGCAGAAAAATTTATGCCACCACAGCGTCTAAGAGAAAATGCCTACGTTAATGGTAATTGGTAATAGAAGGTTTTTTTTTCATACATGTCTATGTGAGCTGCAGTAACTAATCAAACCTCTCTTTATCAGTATTCCCAGGAAATTAGGATTAAAGAAATACTCATATATTCAGGAAAATCTGGTAAGTTATGATCACATTGGAAATCATACCAATATAATTTTATATTGCTGCATATCATACGGTTTTAACCTAGTAACATGAAAACATACTTATTATGTGTGCAGAAATAAATGTTGTACATACATTTAATGTAATGTTATTTGCTGTCCTAAGGCACCCACACATTCTAGGTTAGAAAATTAATCATTCAGGCTTATACACACTGGGGCTAGATTCAAAAGTGCAAAATCATATTTCATCAAATGTTTTATCAAGCATTTAACTTCTGGCACACTTTAATTTGGTAAATGCTTATTTTTTCTAGGCTGTGTAAGTATTAAATTTGACTTAGTATCAACCTCTCGCAATCTACTCGCAATCTTAAAACCTGTATAGCAGAGTTGAGAAGGGAAATGAAGTGGCAGGGAATAGGGAGGTGTGCTGCAGTGCAAAGAACATGATGATGGGAGAAGAGAGCAAAGTAACAGAAAGATGAGTTTATCTGTGTGCAGCTTCTTCATTCCTTGCCCAGAAAATGGGTCATGTATGAACAGGACTTGTGAATGATGGTGAAACTGTAGCAAATATACAACAGACAGGGCTGTGTGGTGTGTAATTCCTAAAACTGGATGGATAAATGTACAAATCTTTCAGCAGTTAAAAGAATATATATATATATATATATATATATATATATATATATATAGTTGTTCTAGGCATTCGGTTGATAAGAAGAAATTTTTACAGATGTGCCCAAAGTAAGTGGAATGTTTTGCTCATGAGTGATTTACACAAGCGCTGGTAAAGTTGTACACATAGGGGTGCAAGGGTATAAAATAGACATATAAGCATGTGTGGTGGTTTTCTTTTCTAGGGAAACTTATAATTTCCTTACTTGAAAATGTCAGTTTGTCAGCAGTTTTTAACCATTTTAGACACATATGCATGAGTATATGGTTTGCACCTAGACAGTAGTGGCAAACATAATTTACTTGTAATACAAGCCAGCATTTACAAAAGAGGGTCAGATCACATATTTCTTTAAATTTTTTCCTCATATACTTCCACAGTTTTTCTCCAAGGAAATTACCGCTTTATATGCCATAAGGTGACAGACATTTCAGAACAGAGGTAAACTAGGGCGAATGATTTTGTAAGTCAGAACAATAGGTGAAGGAGTGGTGCATACACGGACATATGCCAAATGTGCAGGAAGGTTAAAAACGCTATGCACTTTTGAAGTTTGTCTTGGCACTCGCAGTGTTTGTCAACCTTAACAGCTAACTGGAATAATATTAAATGGGTCATTACTTCGAGCTAGTTTGCCTAACTGGGATAACGTCTGGTTAAAAAATCTTTTCAGTATGTTATGAGATTTAAAGTTTATCTAACCCAAATTTTGTGTGGAAGGTTTGAACCTTTGTCAGATTTTCAGTGTTTGTGTTTCTACTGAAATAGTTCACCTACGCTATCTGTCACATGAAACTTCTCACAGGGATAGAATGTGAAAATCCAAAATTTTAGGTTGTCACCTGAACAGGAGGGGAGAAACACACTTTTTTTTGTTAAAAGCTTTTGTGTTTATGGAGCAGGAAGTAAAGAGTCTTCCAGATGGTGCTGTATGTTGCTTGCAGAGTTTTTTTGGTAAAGGGTTGTTATTTAAAATCTAAGTCAGCCTTTCTCAGCCTTTTTAAGATTGGGAAAGCCCTAAAACAACTTTCAGGCATTAAGGAACCGCTGCTATAATGACTTTATCCAATTCACAGTACATTAGTGTGGTGGTCATTGGGAAGAATGTCACCCTTACAGATAGCCAAAAAGATCATTGGAGTCAGTGGTAGCTGACCTAAGAGGCACAAAATAATCATTGCTCAGGGGATCCCTAGAAACCTCTGGGGGAGCCCTAGTTGAGAAACACTAAACTAAGTGTACATGCATGATTTGATTTACGTCCTGCTAAAAAGTTAACATGCCGTTTACATAAAACACCCAGTCATATTCAAACGCACTTTAATTGAAATCTAATTAAAATGATTTACTTTAATAATGATCAAAAAAAAATCACAAGCGTACATGAACAAACATAAATGTTATCTAAAATATACATAATAAATAGGTAGGTACCAAACTTATTTAGCCAGTGGCACATTTACATAAATATCAGCAATAATTTCCTTTACCGACCTGTTTCACCGATTAGGCTTCCTCAGGGAATTCTGGAGAGGTGGACAGCAAAAGTATGCTCAATATGCCAAAATCTTTAAAAACAAGTACTGCTGATGTTGTGCAAACACTTGAATAAATAGTTTGTTTATATAGTGTTACGGGGTGAGACTTTTTGAAGAATGATAATGGTTCAGAAAAGTGACCAGGGTATTTTAGCTTGTCTATGTTTTAAAATAAGATTAGGATTAATTCAATTGTTGTGATTTGTGAAGGAGAATAGGGGCAGCCTGTCGGGAGTCAACCACTACCAAAAACTACCCAAAAGAAAAAAAAAAGCTAAAGTACCACTAGCTAAATAAGTTCGGTACCTACCTACTTAATATGTATCTTTTAGATAACATTTGTTTGTTTATGTACACTTTATGATTTTTTTGATCATTAATCATTAAACTATACACCTATTACCTAATTCTACTAAAAACTTCATAGTTTGAAAAACAAAATTAAGAACATTGTTTGATGTCAGTATTACAGAATTTTGCAACTGTCTATGCTTCAAATAAATAATAACAACTTCTATTTGTTTTACAGGTCATGTATTACCATGGACAAAAACTTTGGACAACTAATATGGAAATGAATAAATGGAGTGTCAATTCCTTTTTGTGTAACATTATATATTTCCTAAGAATACATAGGTATAATTAATGAAACAAAAACAGAAAACTAATACGGGGAACACAAAAACAAAACAAAACAAAAAAAAACAAGCTATCAAATCTGATAACATGAATAAGCTCCAGTGACCTATGCACAAATCTCTCTTCTTGAGACCTAAAAGCCCATCAAAAGCTGCTACATCTTCTAAGTAGGACTTTAGTAGGCCTTAGAATACTATGTTGTAATTATCTTTGGAGAAAGAGAATGTTTAACTACCAATTGACATGATGCTGTAATGAAGATTCAAGATTCTGAAACGGTTTACAATTTTATTGTTACATCTGACTTATGTGAACAAAGTTATGCAAGATAACAGCCATTTGATAGCCATAATAAGCCAAGTACACCAACTGTACATGATAAAATGTATCCATGGTTTTCAAAGCTGGAGATGTGTTGCACCATAAAAGGCCAAGAAGTACTAAGAGCTGCAGAAACTTAATTTGCTAATGTAAGCATTTACTTAGTGCTGAATCTGAAAGTAAAGCCATAAAGTGGTGCTATACCCAAAGATATTATAAGATATGGTAACAGTCCTACTGGGATTAAATAAAAAAAAAAAGGGATAAGAGGATTTAAAGTAGAATTAAACCAGGCTTCACAGAAATTGTTGGCAGACTTTTTCATGATAGAAGAGACTGCGAAGATTCAAATGACTTTCTGCCTGTCTGTTTTTTGGGTTTTTTTTTTTTTTTAATTTCTACGCATGCATAGCTCAGTGTTCATTCTCGCCATGATTCCATACCAGATGAAGTTGCTCCAGTGTAGATGCGAGAGAGTTATGTCATCCTGGCCTGACCAAAGAAGAAGTCAAACCTAGAAAAGAGCAGAGAAGATGACAGCAACAGAGCGATGAGATCCACTGTGGCCATTGAATACGGTTTCAAAAACATAGTTTTTCTATAGGAAATGCTGCTCCAGGTTCTTTTATTCTGGTTATCTGTGCGAGCAGGAAGATTAACTAATACAACTCTTGATCCATCTATTCAACTGAGATCACATAACCAAGTGCCAAGACCTTTATACATGTCAATAACACACGCATACACACACACTTTTTCTCAAGAATAAGTATTTTATCTATTGTATTTGTCCCTTGTATGAATAGAATTAAGCTGTTGGACAATCCATTAGTAATCTAAATGTCGTTTAATATAGTTGTGTATTTTAGGTTGTATGTACAGTTTATATACAGTAGTAACAAATTAAAATAAATATGTTGATTTTATTGTAAGATGGCAGTGCTAATGTTATGTTCTACTGTTCCTATCTAACTCACTCTGAAAAAAAGAAATTATAACCTCTCCCAGTGCACACTGTATGCAGGGAATAGTATCCAATCTGATTAATTTATCAGAGTTCACAAGGAATATTTCTGGATTAATGGGTTTATAGGGAACAGTAGCATCTGCAATGCCATTATTGTGTTCTAATTGAGAGAAGGCCAGGAACATTTTTGATGTCTTTATACCAGTGCCAGAGGTCAACTTATATTATTCCTTTACTCTAAAAAAAAACAAAAAAAACAACATGATAAACAAAGCTGCTGAATAAAAGGCACAATAATGTGCCCAACTGTAGTTTCATATTCACTCTTACCCTTTTAAGAGCTTATTGAGACAACAGAAGTTCCTATACAGACACCAAAAATACTAGAAAAGCCAGGACAATATTTTTTTTCACAAATATTGAGCTCTAAATCAATCATTCAAAATCCTAGAAGTGCCCTTTTAACATGAGCGTGTATTTATTTTTTCTTGGTTTCCACTTAAGGACCAATAAAGATAAGTGTTAATGCAAGGTTTGTGTTTTTCATTATGCATTAAAAATGCTGTACCTTACACTGCTGTATATGTATATGGGTACTGCACTGTTTGTCCATAGAGGATTTGTTGCCAACAGCAAACAGTTTGGTTTTCAAACATGCACTGGGCAAACAGAGAAGGTGATATAATACTTATAGCAAACAAAGTTATTTTTTTTTTCTTTTTATGAAACATACCTAAATTTACTTTATGCCAATTCTGTTAACTTTCTTCCACTTTGATGCCACATGTGAAGCCTTGGTGCCCACACTAAGCATATCATTTGAAAACTTCATTCCACAAGTAAAAATAAGTCAAAGAATAAAAAGGCTACAAAAATATTTTTATCAATCATGGTTTATTCAAAGGAAGACAGCAAATGACACAGAAACGTTCGTTCCTCTTCTATTTGTAGAACAACTGCTTCTTTCCTTTAATAATTAAAACCCAATGTTGGGACTGGATGGGTAAAAAGAATACTGATGATCCTTCTCCCACTGTAAAAACAGATAACCTGCAGTTTGTATTGGATCTATTGCATCAAGGTTATCTCATAGGTGGCTGGGACCTCACCAATAACAAACTCACTGGAAAGAAAGAAAAATCCCTGGGATCCCCTTTTAGAGCAGATGAAGCAGGATTAAACTCTAACATAACATACAATAGCAATATGTCTCCAAACTCCTTACTATCCATATGATATCTTACCTGCCTTTGTCACAAAATAATGCCATCTGTTTAAAAACTACAAAACCAAATGCAACACCTATGCTCATTAAGGTGGATCATAAACCACAGCTCAAGCCAACTGTCACAGATTCCCACAGGACCAGGGGATCTGTGCCCTCTTTTGTGTCACTAGTCACATGGATTCCTCTAAATAAGGAACTTACTGGAAAAAGGATGTTGACTGAACAAGGAGTTCTTCCAGGACACAGTTTGCATTACATAATCTAACCTTGGCTCTGACCTGACTACTCTTGATTGCTGCTTGCCCTGACCTTGGCTTGTCCGACTTTGCAGACTTGGCATGTCCGCCTTTTGTTCCTGTATTGCGCAATGGTCCTACCCAGTCAGCAGTTACCAGCCCCTGACTGTACAGGGGCCGCAACCTGGGCACCACCTCCTAAAGTACCATCACTACTTGTGGGGTACGCTGGTGAAGCTGAAGGCTGGTGCCATAGACTCTGCACCCCGTACACGTCCCTGCCATTACTGTGACACTAACACAGAAATGTATTTTCTTGGGACAGATATAGGAGGTATTCAAACTGATCTAAGCCACAAAACAGATTCAGGTAGACAAGCACAAGTCACAAGAAACACCATAAGAGTGATTGGACTAATGGTGGCAACTTTAATAATGGCACAGTGGGCAAAACTACATACAAGACCTGGATTCAGAGATTATACTACTCCAACAGGTTTTGTAAAGGTATGATGGTAAAAGGACTTTCTTCAAGATTGACTTTGGCATTCATCTAGCAGGTATGAATCATGATGGATAACAGTTCATAAAACGGCGGGGTCACATTTGCAAAAGGTGGTGGTGATAGGACAAGAATTGGTCTTCTTCTGTTGGAAATGTTAGCCTGAGCCAAGAACAGTCTGCCACCTCTAACGGCGACTGTTTTGCAAACTCATTAGCAGATTCAAGAAATTAGAGTATTGAAGGTACCATCAGTGATTCTAATTGCCAACAGAAATCTGCAGGGTCAATTATTATCTCTCTTTCGTAGGAAGATAACATAGGCCAGTGTTGTGCTGCCACACCCCTGAAACTTTTCAGTGGGAAAAGGCTTACTGCTCTGCAAATAATCAGGGAAGTGGTCTGAAGCATAAAAAAAGGAAAAAATGTCCACTTGGAATTTTAAAAAGACTGAGCAAAACAGATGTTACTAGCAGCAAGCATTTTAGCTGGTGTATCTTGATGATGGCTTTATAATGGACAGCCTAGCTACTAAACTTTTATGAACATCGGCAACCTAATTCAAGGCGTGGAATACATACTTTATACGATTAAAGAATAAGGAAGACCCTTTCCTTTCAGGCTTGTATACGAGACAAGAGCCCTGAAGTGAGCATGTGATCTCTGGATCACAGGTTCTTCAAATTCCAGGAGAAATCAAAGCCAACACTAGAAAGTGAGAGTAGTGTGCCATTCTACAGAAGCTCTCCAAGATCATACAGAAGGTACAGAAAACTAGAACATTTAAAGCAAAATTTTAGTGCCACCAGGGTCGGTAAGAGGAGTTTGTGAACTACAAGTTTAGTCCATAGAGGAATCTTCTTTACCATAATTTCATAACCATTCCATAAGATGTTACCTATGGTGAAGTTCGGATTTCACAAAACACATGACATTTTCGATCGGTCAATTTGCACTAATCCTGCTAATGAAGGTGCTTTTTAAAGCAGAACTATGAGTAACCTCACCTCCCTTTCAGGGATACAAAAATCAAAAGCTTTCACAATCACTCAGGTCTTACCAGTGTAAGAGCACAATCTACCCTAGCCATGCAGATCAAGTGGGTGATCTTTCATTAGCTGTCTGGAAATTTGACTTGTGGAAATTTCCAGAACAGCAGGAGATTCCTATCCTTACGTGGAATTGTGTTTCTTATTTGTATATTGTAAGGTTATTTTTACTTCTTATTACTGAGGTAGGTATGTTGATAACCACTTTTATCATCTCTGAGACTTGTGTTCCTTCTGCAGGTGAGAGGAGCCTACCTTCTACAGTCATGGTCAAATATATTGGCACCCTTGCATTTGTCAGAAAATCGACTTCTCAAAAAAAATTGTTGCAAATGAAAATACTTTGATATTGTGTTGTTTGTTTTTTTGGTGGCACTGGAAGAACACAAAAAGCTGCAAAAAAATCTGTGACATTCCACACAAAACGTAAAAAATGGCCTGGACAAAATTATTGGCACCCCCAACCTAATACTTGGTAGCGCACCCTTTGAAAGAAAGAACTGATGTTAATTGCTTTCTGTAACAATGACTCTTTTTCATCTCTCTACTGGCATTTTAGGCCACTTCTTTTGCTAGCTGCTCTGGGTCTTTCAGATTTGAAGGCTTCCTTCTCCCAATTGCTGTTTTTGATCTCTCCACAGGTGCTCTATGGGATTTAGATCTGTACTTATTGCTGGCCACTTCAGGACTCTCCAGCACTTTGCCTTACCCAAAGGCTTAACTATATCCCATGCACGCCATTGGTTGGTGCCAGAAAAAGACAAATTATAGTGAATAGTGAAAAATATTTCTTGTTCAGATTGCAAAAGTTTCAGCATACATAAAGCAGTTACTATATATATGTTGACACCCAAAAAGGAAATGTATTGAATCATATTTCATGATTTATAATAGTCAATTCACAAGGAGCAGAATAGAAAAAACAAAACAATAGAGTATGTATAATTTTAGATGTTGGTTTGTGAGTTAAGTAAAAATCAAATTTACTCTTGATTGAGCCTTTTTAAAATCTCTTACATAGTTTTTTTATCTCTGTCAATGAACAGTTTATATCTCTGCAGTTTAATATATCTTGTTTCACAGAGATGAAACATCAAAAATATTTACAGCAGTTAAACCAAAGTGTACTTTGCCTAGATAATAGATATGAATGCCTGCCATACAACCTCACTGTCAGCTGTGAACTCCCTGCTTTTTCCACCTGCTAAACAATCCACTGGGAACAGATAACAATGTCATTAAGCTTCTGGTGAATGGTTTGTGAGAACATAGAAAAGTGCACTCTACAGAGAAGAAACAGGAAGTGTAACAGTTATATTTTCTGGTTGTCACTGAAATGGGAAGTAAGAAGAAATCTTCCAAATGAGTTCATAGACAGAAAATAAAAATTGATGGATTCTGCAATAAAACCAGTTTAGATTGTGATGCTATGTATTTTAAATAGACACAGAATTAGTCTGATTTTAAATGTGTTATGGTACAAATCTTGGCTTCCCTCATCCCATTGTTCCTTTTTGCTGAAGGCAAATCCAGTTTGTATTATTGCCTTTATTTTATACATTTCTTGCAGAAGTTTTCAGGCTAGATATGTGAAGTGCAAGTGCCTCTTCAGGTTTTCTCTGGCAGGAGGCAAATCTTGATGCAGAGTGCAATGCTTAAGCAATGATGTCAAGGTTGCTCTGTGCATCAGTACGCTGTAAGTGAAGGTCACTGTGTTGACATCCTTCTACATCTATGAAGCGCTAGACATGCCCTAGGCTTCTGGGATGAATGGCGCTGGACATATTGTGGTGAAAAGGAATAATTACTAGGGGGTGGGACACCACCAAAAAGAGAATGAGTATTGCAGTTTTGCATTTTTTTTGTTAAGTGACCGGAAGTTGGACTTTAACATAACACCTGTAAATATGTGTGCAGTAATGCTGAGCTAATGCAATGAGGATCTGACAAAAAAAATAAAAATAATAATAATAATACAAGAACATTTCTGAACAGTTGGAAAATATTTACGGTTCTTTTATTCAAATATTGACTATCTTAATAGTACTAGGTACTGAAAAAGGCAATCTTTCAACCAAAATAATACATATTTAAAAACACTTTTTTTTTAGCTGCAGATTTTTCATTGTTGCAATGGTCTTGCTTGCATATGGCAACGGACACCCCTGAGCACAAAGGAAACAAAGAATAATACAAGGAACATAGATATTAAATGATAGTCTGGCTCATGTATCTGCTTTCCATGCTAAATCCCTGGACTGTTCCAGTAGTAAAAAAAAAAATTATTAAATTCAAGTTACAAGCAAGAAAGCATTAAAACAACAATCTCAACGTGCTAGTAACGAAGACCAACCATTTAAACTCTAGCTGAAATGTAATATAACAGCTGGCATTGTCTTTCAATTAGTAAGAGATGCAAATAATTTAATCCAGTTGCAGTTAGGTGAACTATGGAAATCTGTCTGTTGTCTGCACAGAACTACCCATGAATACCAGTGGTCAAAGACAGAACTTATGGAGACCCGTGTATGACTGGCTGTCATGGTTATCCTGTTTTATACTTCTTGAACTATCCTGGTTTGCCTACTTGGTCTGGGTCAATGACTGTGAATGTACTGGAGGTAGATGTCAGCTAGTACTTTAAGGAGATCAACAATTTCTGTCTTCATTGCTTCATGCACAATAAATCAAAGTTTAATGCGAAGAACCAGTAATCCTAAAATGCATGCTACCTTTTATGGTAGTAGGGTTGCTCATATTAAAAAAAATACGTGTAAAGGCTTTCAATACATTTTACTTTATCTGAATGTTTTACTTCAGTTTATTCCATATGATATTCAATCAAATGCCATTACATGCCTAGTGCTTGCCTACTCCAAAACTGCTCCATGCATTGTTATCTGCACTGAGCATATAAAACATCTAGTAACAGGAAAAATGTCAAATTAATGTATAAGCAGTAAGGTTATAATAAATTCTGCTTTGCCTGTAAACTTTTGCTTGTCCTCACATCCTTGCCTCCTCTGAAAAACATTTAATAGGGAAGCATGAGTAGTGGGAAAGGGCTGGGTTTACCTCAACAGGAAATGTTAAAAAATGCATTGAAGATCAGCTGCCTGTGTCCCTGAATCTTCAGATTTTGGTGTGACATTTTCACTGAAGATAATCTGCATTTTCTCAATGTAATATTTATGCAGGATTTTGACTATAAAGACGCTTTACTGAGGCAAGATATGCATGCACTCAATTCCGATTTCACATGCTGCATTGTTATTTCTGGTCAGTGACAAAGTACAGAACCCGGAGACAGGAAAGCAAAAAGCATGTTCAGAAGGAACTCAGCAGTGGCAGCTTCAGTATTTATCTTGGTGCGGGTTTCCTTTACGGCTGAACATATTGTGGATACCAATACTGCATGGCTCATCATGAACAAGTTGCTCATCAATAAAAATTGCTGCACTGAGAAACTACCATATCTGTCCCCAATATTTTGCATGTAGAATGAATGTCATGTTCCCTTTTATGGAAAAAAAAAAAAAAAAAATGGAATGACTACGCTTAATTGTCAGGAGCACATTTAACACTTAGGCTGGGTACACACGAGCAATCATTGTCTTGGAAAGGATCTTTCATGCACGATGCATGAACGAGTGCTGCACATACAGCAACTTTCTGCTCTATGGGGAGGGGAGGGGGAGAATGACGGGGCGGCACCCTGCTGCGCTCTCTCCCCCTTCACTTCTAATATGATCGTTCGTTGTCCATTGTCCGTGGATCCGCCAAGACAGTCATTTGGACGATGGACGCTGTACACACATCATATTCTCGTCTGATATCGGCCCTGAGTCGATTATCGTACGAGAACCATTGCACATGTGTACCTAGCCTTACATGTACCCCTTTACACTATGATAAACAATGCATTAATTGTGAAAAAAACAACCTGGTAAAAAAAAAAAAGCCTACAAAATTGTTTAACAAAATAAACATTTTCTATGCAAAAGCTCCACAGTCTGTGCATAGAATAAAAAACAGAGAAATCATCTCCAATTGTTTCAATAAATTCATTGTTGCCTATACTGACCTAATAATGATACAACACACAATCCGCTACCCACAATGCCTGGTGATTGGCTGCTCAGGACCCAGAAGTGTCAGATAGGGACATGTAGTGTGTCCATAAATATGAATATATCAACAATACTAGGATTTATTGACCGCTGCCAGTAAGTTTGTGAAGAATGCCTAGCTCAGGTTAGGGGAATAGACAGGGGAGATATCCCACCCCAGTTTTAAAGCAGACGTATTAGTGAAAAAATTATCCCCTCCATATCCTGACCAGTTTGCTATGCTAAAGCATAAATAATTTCCTGTGCTGTAAACAATGCTGTGCTAGGTTCTCACGTTGGCCAATAACATAATTATATACATAAGTATTTAATTACTTAAACTAAGCTGGAAGAGAGGATCAAAGTTCAGAGTGTTTGAGTCAGTATTGGTTTCCTAGCCTTTGTAGCGACATGACCCAATGTACACAAAGTGCTTGTAAAAAATTTCCTGCAGGACATGTACGAAGGCCCTTTTTCAAATAATTTATTAGGATGCAGGGTGGTCAGAAAAGTGAAAGTGTTTTCACTACAGATTCCCTTTAAGGCCTGTAAAGCACCTACAACATCTACATCTATAAACACTATATAGTGATATAACATTGCATTGTGCAATCTAAACTGCAATTTAGTTTTACTAGCCCTGTAATGGAGAAATAAAATGTGACTTGTTGAAAGAATTGCAGGTGTCTTAAAAACAGGACAGAATAAGAAATCTGATTATAAGTGAAATAATTACAGTCCACACCAATGCTGAACAGCTGCAGAACAAAGATCTAATACATTAACAAAAGCTGAAGGCAGCAAAAGTGAGCTTATGCAGCACAGCTTTCTACATATTTTTTCAGCCAGCTGAAGGTGTAATGTATTCTGATTTTAAACAGATACCTCCCCTTTGCTAATAGTCTTCTATTATCAAGCATTGCATGTGATCTATGTAAATTGAAGTTGTACAGAAACCACTGAGTATTTATCAAAAACACTGATAAAACCAGATAAAAGGTTGCATGTTATGCATAAACATACCTAACAGTCAGACTTACAGACCTACATTACACCACTTGCTCACATCTTAAGATACCAAGGCATTTTATAGATTGGTAACTTATAACACCCTTAAAACACACAGCAGAGGTTACATTATCTCAGTTACACTGTTCACTGTATGAAAAAGTTCCCTTTAAGGTAGCAATATCAAAATAATTGGGGCTCTCACTTCTCATTCAGAAAACAGTATATATGAAATAAAAACACATTAGTTTCAGTGAACACATGTACATACACACGTACATACAAAGCAGAGAACTTTCGTGTGCATACTCAGATACACCTACTGCAAGGCACACAGACTTATTAGTACTAATATTAACAATATTCTTCCACTTATCATTGAAGGATAGGAGGTACAGTAAGGTGAACGTGAAAATAGTCTTCTTGGTCCTCCATTCTTTTTTTTATTCATTTATCTTTTTTTGGGTTATAGCATGGAGTATTGCATCCAAATAATTTTGAATTCCAGTCCACCGGTAACAAAGAAAAAAAAGTACAAGAAAGTATGAGGGAGACACTAAATATATATATATGCAGTCTTGTTATGCAAAATATTAGTGCAAATCACTACTTCCACTTGTTTCTCTTCATTAAGGCTTCACCTAGATGTGACAAGTAGTACCAACACAGACGATAACACCCACACTTGTGCCATTAATTGCTTTCTTGGCTAAAATAGTATCTAACAGGAGGCCCTGGTAAATCCTCATCTTCAGATGATTCAGGGGCAAAAGACACAGTCAGGTCAACGTATTTTTTATCGGCTCCTGGTTTCACAAGCTTGTGCATTCTATACAATAAGTGAAAGAAAACAAAATTAGAAAAATGAATACACATAGTGAGTTTCAGGAAAACAGTTTTTTCAGATACCACCTGCTGGTGAAGTACAATATCATGCAGCAATCATAAAATAAAATGGCTTAACTGAAGGGCCATTTTATTTCACTTGGTCACTTTGCTAGATTTGAATGTGACCGTAGGTTTACAAGGGTGTTTAAGGAGGTTAGGACTCTTGCTTGTCACTACAAAGACCCAAACCTCTATAGAATCATTGCATGATACCATTCATTATAGTTTTCCTGTTGTACAGCTCTTCAGTAACTTACTCAACAATTGTCCTAAAGTAAACATTCAGACAACATTTTCGGATATCCCTCAGATGTCACTAGCTGCAGGATTGTTCCGGGTCAGTGACTTCAGAGGTATTGAGGGCATAAGTGTGTTTATACTTAGAATTATGCCCACCCCTTATACCAAGTAATATTGTAGTTATGTTTCCAGAGGCAATTACTGGCTATAACAAAGAGTGTAACTGCTTTTTTTATACCTTATACTTTATTTTATTTTATAAACAAAATGCAGTAACCTTTGGACCTATTCCCCAACATAAAGTAACCAACATTATCACTCTATAGAAGTATGCTTACAGAGATTCGGACGGCTGGCAGCTCCAATGTTGCAGAAGACTTGTCTGTGTCTGTGTATTACAGCCCCATGAATTTTGATGAGGTTAGTGAACAGATAAGAGAATATCTGTCTTTAAACCCCAATACCACTATATAGTGGGTTGTATTATACAAGTCTACTTCAGCATTGTATTTCTTGTACTAAATGTAAACCAGCCGTCACAATCTCCATGAGAATGATTTTGAGGAGGGGCTACTTTGGTTCAAGAAATGGAACCAAATAAGATAATTGCACTTTTTTAGATAGGGTTTCCACTTATTTTCGATTAATAAGAAAAACTACTTTGTATAGAGCAGCAGGGAAAGTTTGAGTACCCAAGTCAACAGGACATTTATATGCTTCTAAGTTTTTTTCTTTACAGCAATATACTTTGGTCTTAAAAAGTCCAGGAGTTATTGAGCTTTTAAGACAATAGTTTACTAATTAAGATAAAGAAGACCCAGCCCCCCCTCCATCCAAAACATATATATTGTAATTTTAATATACTTACGTAAGTTTCAGCCTCTTTGCATGACCGGGCATTACAGGGACATACAGCATTTTCACGCCTTGCACAACCATTGTTGGCTCAATTCCATACTGCTCCTATAAAAAAAAAAAAAAGTTGTACAAACATGTGGGCATTTATTTCTAATGTTTTATAGAAACAGTGATTATGTTCCATGAAGCTGAATAAGATATTGAAACATCATAAAAATTAGAATCTTTGAATAAAGTATCAACCTTAATGTTAGCATTACTTTTCTTTATGTTATTTTAGATGTAACTTAACTCCGATTATAGCCAGACTATTACTTTTTTTTTGCTAATTTTCAGATTATAGCACCTCCTGCTTCTCTGGGCAGTACAGTAATTAAAATGCCATTCAGTATCAGAAGCAAGTTTATATTTTGTCATAGTGGTCATTCATAGTCATTTAGTGGTGCAGTGATGTTTGGCTAGCACTGGGACTTTGAGGTAAATGGGTCCCAAGGTAGAATCCTAATCATGACACCGTCTGCAAGGAGTCTGCATGTTCTCCGTGTGTTTGCTTGTTTTTTCCCCCTGCATTCCAAGACACACTGGTTAATCGGTGTCCACCACAACTGACTTTGGACTTTAGACTATGAATGTGTTAGGGGCATTAGATTATATGAAATATGTTGGTTCTATATGAACTCATAAAAATAATAAAACCTAGTTACACATCAATAATGCTTTAAAGCAGCAGTGACCACCGTATAGAAGATTTTGGGGGTCCGCGGCTCTGGTTGGTGCACCGCTGAGCAAGGTCAGGAGAAGGACCCCGCCGAAGAAACGCACTGGTCAGAGCCTCGGACCACGTCCTCCGTGCAAATCCCTGGCTCAGGGAAGTGGGTGGGCTGTGTTTCACAACACAACCCCGCCCACTCTTCCATCGCATCAGATGTGCGATGGCAGAGTGGTGGGAGTTGTGGCATTATGACATCACTATGGGGAGGTTCCTCCCCTTTGATTGACAACTGGCTCCCCGTGCATGCATGGTCAGGAGCCGATAATTTTAGTGGTCCGTGGGACCAGGTCGGCGACCGCTGCTTTTTAGAGCACATCTGTGGAATTTCCTTTGCCATTGTTTAAATCAGAAGCACAAGTGCATTATTGTATTCAAAGTAGAACATGCAGCTATTGGTTCGAGCCCAACCCCATTGCAAAAATCCCTTGGGGACCCATGTTTGACCCCTTCAGCTTGGTGTCATTGTTATCTAAATTTCATGGGAATTTGATACTGCACTGTGGCATAAAGCAGATGTAGTGATTTTTTGGTACAATATCTGTTTTATTGTGCCAACACTGTGAGGCCTGTAGCAGTGTACCACAACCTAAAATCCAATCTCTAAATACCTTAAGGTCCCAGTTACACCAGCCTAGTCGGTCACAAAAGAAAACTGCACATCATTACACATAATTTTGCATGCCATTAGGACAGGCCATTCATTTGGGTCCTTTATGGCCTAATAAACCGCAATGGACCACAAAATGTGCATGCGGCATAAGTACAGAAATACCTGTAGATCCTACCAGAAAATATTTATAGTTGTTTGAACTGAAAACAAAATGTTTTTTCTTTCCTTAACATTTTTGTTTGAAACCCAATAATCGCCCCCCCTCCCCGCCCAACATAATGGAAAAGAGAAGAAGACATGTTTCAACCCCAACCTGGGTGACAACCTTTATTCCCACTATAGATACAGACAAAGAGTGATTGCAGTCTTCCTAGCATAGTTTTTTTCAGGCTAGTTACTGGAAACCTGCATTTCATTACATTTTGTTTTTAAGTTTAAATAAAGTTATAACACCTTCCAAGTTCAAACAACCCATTACATGGGAATTGCCCTTAACAGTCATTTTAACAGCAAATTCTTATATGGCGGGTTGGCCTGGCTAACAAATCCTAGTTGATAACCTTAGTCTTAACAGAAAGCTTCTGTAGGGGTATCTCACATGGACTCAGATTACCTTCACAATATGTTCATCATACCTTATAAGTTTGATCACACACTGGTAAGAGGCAGCTTTTAGGCAGCTAAATGAGGAAAGTGAACATATATAATAAGGCATTCTTACCCTGACCGCATTAATGAAATCCTGTAGAGTGAAATCTTCCTTGCCATGGATCGTCCACCTGTCCCAGATTGTGAAAGAAATTCCATTCCTGTGGCCAAGATTATAATGTGCATTCAGTTTATTATATAGTGAGATTAGCATTTTATAATAAAAAAACATTTCCTGTTATAACATTTCAAAGCACATATAAAACATGTACTGTATATTTAAAAATTTTACAAGTTTACACAAAGTACAGTTTTAGACCTCACCAGCCAACACCAACCACTAGTTTAAAACTTAAAGTAATGAACTGACAGTTCAGGTACAAAAATAACTCTTTATGGACACTGCGGTTTCTAAAAATCCAAACGTGTCTTCTAATCAAAATAACAGAAATATATTAAAAAAAAAAAAAAAAAATCTCTTAAGAATGTTATGGTTAAGTAGGGGTAGGACAACTAACCCTCTTATTACATGAGGAGGTCATTTTGATGTAGTAATTCATTTTAACTTTTAAAGTATTATGCAGCTAGCATATTACGCATGTTTACTTACTGGGAGTCACTGCTATACAACAAATAAACTTTGTCTTACTACAACAATGACTATTATATTTTGGTTCTAGAGTGGAAGGGAATGGAATTTTTTTACACTGCAGACAAGCAGAAACAAAGACGTATAGTATATTTGCAGAGCACATCTCTAATCTACAAGTGGAGTTTAAATTAGAATAGTATTTACACAAATATTTACAATTGTTTTTACCTTTTTACTTTCAAAAAAAAAAAAAAACCAAATACTAAATTTACCAAATATTGACATCTGGTCCTTACCTGATGTGTGTTTGCTTTACTTCTGCTGTCTCTGTAAACACAATGATTGGAATTGCAAGGTTAAAGAAGCAGTTCTTGTAAGCTTCAAACGGATGCCCACCAACCACTTTAATTAACTCCAGGGCAACCTAGAATGGAAGTTAAGTAAGCAAGTTCAGTAAGAATTCATTAATTGCATTTACTAAGTAATAGCACATTCTTGCGGTCTAAAGAAATATCCAGAAAAAAACAGAAATCTATTTTTTTGGCTTTTTTGAGTTGTAATAATAACACCATATCTCTTGCAGTAAAAAGGTTTGCAGGTCTTCAGCCTTTCATTTATTTTGCTTGCAACCCTACCTGGTGAAATTAGATACTGTGCAACAAGCATAAAATCAAAAGGTTTATTAACAATTATAAAAAAATAAAACATAGAAACGTCACTTGTAAGAAAAGATCTATTAAATCATTCTGGTAATCAATCTGCTCCAACAGGAGAATTATTAATTTTGTACCTTTCCATGAACTGTATTAGGGAAGAAGTTTTAACACATGTAGTGCTAAAACAAATAGTAACACTGCTAAAAAGCACATATAGGCCATATAGAAACACACAACTTTCTCGAACCAGGACAACATTCTTACTACTGAGGGTAGATTAGGTCAAACTAATGTAACTATGTATTACTATATCTACCAAAGAATAGATAAAACAAAAAAGATTTCTGTTTATGCACACATCCGTTTAAAGGGGGAGGGGGGTTAAAAGATTATACTACCACATCAAACTGCCCTCTAATATCCACAATGCAGAAACACAAACTTCTTTAACAGCTCTTACATAACTAGTGTTATTTGTTTTTTACTGGGGGTACAATCATATTACCAACTAACCAGGCCTGAGACAGCAGCTGTGGCTGTAGCAATAGCTGGGATTATGTTTCCTGCAATACGCTTGGTCTTTAGTCGGTCAGCAGGCTCAATATTATACATTCTGGCTCTTAAATTGGAAGCTGCTGTGATAAAGTTGATATGTTCATTGCTGTCGTCGTCCTTCTCAAATGATAAGAGCTTCATATGGAGGTCATCTAGCAGGGAAAAACAAAACGCAAGTCAAGAAACAACCAGTTCATAACACCCTCTATCAGCAATCTCTGCATGAACACTCAGCAAAAAAATCAACATAGATTGTTGCTAGGAACAAGCATGTGTAATATGTCCTAGCAAGGACAGAAAAGCATTGGCTTTGAAGAATTAGCCTTGAAGCATCTTATTAGAACCTAAAGATTTACTAAATCAATTTATTTATGTAAAAATGTATGGGATTCCTTTTGGCAGAACAGTCTTCCATGAGTTGTTTAATGTTAAGCATTTTAATAGTAAGGTCTGCTTATTTATAGAGGGATTGCGTCAAAATGGATTGTAGCATCACACCTTGCAATACGGAATCCAAGAGAAAGGAAAGTATATCAATTACATTTACAACTAACCAACGCACTCAATGGAGACATCTAATGTAGTTGTGTCTACAAATAGCTTGGATATACCCTTGCTCTTTCATAGCAAAAAGTGAAATGTCGGTCAAATATAAAACATATGGTTCTGCAGTACACCTACTAGTTTCAAGAAAACAAAAAACACACCTATAACACCTGCCAGAACGTAGTGCTATTTTTCGTAGAGCTTTTTTTTTCAACTCAGAAAATCAGAGTGAAGATTACCTTTTGAAGCTCGGCCTTCTGCAAGGACTTTCTCAAGCTGTTCAACTGCAATCCTCTCATCCTCACTACTTATTTGGAGCTGGTCAGGCTTCTTTGCAGTTTCATCGGTTTCAACTATCTAAGGACAGAAAAGAGGAAATGTTAGCACATTGATAAAATGACAAATTTCTGCCATTTCTGTGATTGTACATCACAGAAATGGTAAACTGTACATGGCGCATGACTAATAAATACATGAATCAACAAATTTTTTTTCTTTCCACAAGTTAAAAAAATTTAAATGCAACACCAACAATCAGCCTTTAGTAGTTGTAAATATGCAGGGTAGGCAAAGAAAACTTGTTGCTCTATGGTAATGCATATCATAGCACTTTTGAAAATATTTAAAATAAATTCCTATGTGCCTCCTGTCAGGCTTGTTGTCTTGGTGTCACCTTTGACTCTGCCCTCTCATTTACCCCCCATAAAACATTTCCAGGTCCTGTCACTTTCACCTACGCAACATCTCCAAACTCTCCCCCTACCTGTCCCCAGAGACCACCAAACTCCTTGTATACGCTCTTATCATCTCTCGTCTGGACTACTGTAACATCCTCCTCTCTGGTATTCCACTAACCCAACTCTCTCCTCTACAAGTCATTATGAATGCTGCAGCCAGACTCATCAATCCTTCGCACTGCTCTTCTTCTGCTGCATCTCTTTGCAGTTCTCTTCATTGGCTTCAATTTCACCTTGGAATCAAATTCAAGCTCCTGTGCATTCAAATCCCTACACAGTTCTTGTCCCACTTACAATACCCCCCTAGCCGTCTCCTCCCTCCTCCAATGACCTACTAATGACTTCCTCACTCATAACCTCATCACACGCACGGATACAAGACTTCTCTAGAGCCGCCACAACTCTCTGGAATTGTCTTCCACATCCTATTCGGCTTGCTCCTACTTTCTGCTCATTTAAAAGAGCACTCAAAACCCATTTTTTTCTGTCTTTTGAAATTGTTACTACTTACCACCACTACATACACTGGTATTTGCAACCCCTATTTATTGCACAGCACTGCGTAATATGTTGGTGCTATATAAATCCTGTTTATTAATAATAATAATAATAATAATATTAATAACAGCACAGGCATATATCTAGGTTAATAAAAATATTATTCTGACATAAAAGATAGCATGGTGCAGATTCTCCAGGTTTATTACATATGGAAGAAAGTATTACTCAAATACAGAATTGCCTATTTTATGTAGTAGATTTGAATCTGTTATAGGTTGTAGAACACAAATGAAAATAAAGCAGATTTTTCAACACGCTAGAAACATTAAATTCAGACCGCTACTTGATCCAATCAGTGGAGCCTATTAAAACGGACTTATGGATAACATCTATTTTTTTCCTAAGAAATTCTAAAAATGATGCATCAAACAACATGAAGGAATTTTTAACCCTGTACAGTGTTTGGACTGGTTTAGATTATAGATCACAGAGTACTCAGATGTTTTTGGTTCCCTGCAATGCCCTGTGACAGAACTAAAATAAAGTCCTGCATGCTTTACCAAACCAGGACTTCAGTTAACAGAAGAGCCTCCTGATGGTCAAACGGTTAACATTGTACCTATCCTCCAGAAGGATAGTACAGAGGCAACTACAGGCAAGTGAGTACAACATCTGCCATAGTAAATTAAATACATCCCTTCTAAAAAGAGAAGGATCATCATTACTTGATGAAATCAAAGCATAATGACTTTACTGAGGGCAGAACCAGTCATATTTTTTTTTTTTAATTATCACAAATTTTTTGGGACCAGTGCCGATAATGTTAAGTTGATTTCAGCAATACTTTTGATTAGTTCCAATATAATGATCCTAATAAAACCTGTACAAGCTACGTCTTGTACAAATTTTAATGACAGCTTTGGGTGGTTCAGTAAATGTAAAGGTGGGTAAAAGATAAACATCAGAGTGTGGTTGTCAATGTGGTCCAACAAAAGACCAGTCCTATTCTACTTAATTTGTCTGTAAGTGATTTACCGGAGTTTACAAGGGCAAGGTATGCATTTTTGGAAGATAATTTGGTATTGCTGGAAACTGAGGGGAGAACGATTCTAAATGCGAAACAAGAAATTTGGGGGATAATGAATCTTGATCTCTGATAATATTATACTCTAAGGACCAGTGTTGTCCAGAAGTGAAGAGAAAAATATTTGGGAGTGCTTGAGATGATTAGAAAAAGAAGCCAAAAGTGTGGACAAGAGAGTGGGTAAAACAGAAATAATTCTTGAGTGCATCACTAGAGGGATCACAAGCAGAAGGAAGGAAGGTCCTGTAAATGTTTGATAGTTCCTTAGTTGGACCAGATTTAGAATACTTTGTCCAATTCTGCAGGTCTCAAATACAAAACAATTAGCGAGTTAGAGTGTGTTCAGAGCCAGGCAACAAAAATGGTGAAGGTCTGGTTAAAAAAAAAACACAGGAACTAGAGGAACTGCAAGAAATAAATGTATTCATTCTTGACTAACTAAAAAATTAAAGAGGGGGACATGACAGAAACCTTTAAATAAATTATGGTCTAAATAAGATTTACAAGGGCAATATTTTCAGTGTGAACTAAAGATAAAAAGCACAACCTGACCTCAAACTAATAGGATATTAGCTGGATTTCAGAAAGCCTAGTTGATGCTTGAAACATACTTCCAGCAGGTAGTGTCTGTAAACACTAAGTGAATTTAACAAAGCAAAAGCTGCCTGGTCCCTACATGCCAACTGTATATTCCCCACTGCATGCAGACTATGCCCTTTCTGACTGTGGCTGATCTGATGTCTTTTTACACATGAAGTTGAAAAAAACTAAACTTTGCACCGAAAGCGATTAGTGAAAGACATTCCTTTGAACGAACAGAAAACAACTGTGAGAAAAATTGGCTGCAGAATTTACACTGGTCAAGCAAGTGAATTTTAATATGCTTGAGACAATCGGATCCATACTCTGAGAAAAAGGTAATTATCAACTAAATAGACACAAAAAGACCATAAGAATATACATGCTACATCCAGATAGTGTCCTGGAAGATTTAAACCTGGGATCCTAGTGCTTCAAAAGGCAAAAGTACTACCCACCAGGCCGCCAAAGACTAGAAGTGGGCAGAGCTTCTTGAACACACTACACAGGTCTGTGGTAGGAACAGAAGCCTTGCAACAGACCATATGTTGTCTCCTGGCATTCCTTCCCTGCTGAAGTTTCTTAAAGTTTGCAGTAAATATTAACTAGGTCCATATTTTTGTTTTTGCCTTACAGAGAAAAAAGATCATACATACCTTGTTGGAAGGTGTAAATTCTTTGATGGTTATCTCGGTTAAAATTTTGTGGATGGCATCAAGTGAAAAATCCTGTCAGAGAGGAAAAAAAATAAGAATAACAAAACTTAGTTAATATTCATACGTGTCTGTCACAAAATACAGGGGCAACAGCTATTATAAAATGAAGGAATTCTACAAAGTCTGTTTACCTGAAACGGGCTTTATTAAAATTGCAAACTTGTGAACTAAATGCAAAAATTTCAGACTCCAAAATTATTTTACTGAAGGCATATCACAGAAATATAAACAGCCCCTTTATCTAGAACTGATAATCCCTTCACTTTAGAGGCATCTTTTATCTTTTTGGGGAGCAAAGGTGAGGAGGATAGTAGATGTCCCATCGCACACTTCTTTCCTAAAACAAAGTCACTGACGTTTCTCACTTATGGCCCAACCCTAGTATTTTTGTATAGGGGAAAAACCCAAACACTATCCTTTTCCAACATTTAATCAGAATATTTACTTCTCACTTCCTATCAAATTAGTGTGCAACCTTAAGGTACAGTAGTTTAACACCACAATACACTCTTCAACTTCCTTATGTCCAAGGACAATCTTTTTTTGTGTTCAGATACAGAAACGGGTCTTCATCATTCATGTGAGTTTAAGTAACAAGTTACGTTTCATTGGCTTTATACAACCTGGCAATTACACAAGTAGAAATTTTGCAAGTCTGTCATTCAAAACAGTACTTTTCCCAAAGTTTCACATCCCACCTTGCAGTGAAAAGCATTGTCACTCTGTACTTTACATTTACCTTTTCAGTGAACTGGATTTCATGCACTTCTGCAAACAGTTTGGCGGCACTTATTATAAAGCTGATATGTCTGGAAATAAAAGACATACACAACATATATATTACTGACTGCTGATGTGATATAAATACACAGGGGCAGGTTTCCTAATCAGTAAATGTGGCATTCAAACATTTACTGTACATTGAAACACCTGGAAGATACACTTGCAGAGTATGTTTAATGCATGTCACATTTAACTTTATATAAACATGGCCTTATACAGGAACAGTAAATAGCAGAAATAATGTACTTACAAAGGGTCAGTTATATCAAACTGTACTGGAGTAGGGGGTCGCTTTGGAGACTGCCAAAAAAAACCTGAAAAAAAAGTACAAAGCATACACAAAAGTTATCATAACAATGTATTACTAAAATACTTATTATAATTCAAAGAAATGTAAGAATGTATATTGTAAAAGGATTTATCAGCAAAATGGCTTTCCTAACAAATCACCTATTTAGCTCGATAAATTTAAAGTAGTCCTGTGTTTTTCCCTAATGTTTACCTCCCAGATCCTGTGTTAAAAAAAATAAAATTAGATCTGTTTTGGGGCTTCGGTAGATAGTAAATTGTCAATGACCAGATATTCATTTTCAACTCCAATGTAGTTTTAGCATGTATTAAAACATAGAAATAGACAATCTGTTAAGGTATTACTAATGATATTAGCATTACTTTATAATGATTAAACAGCAGTTCAATCAACACAACACACAAATCATTAGTGTCAACATTAGTTTTGAACACTTATAGTTTGTGATAAAAACTTAACACAAACTATACTAGATATTTTAACAGGTCTCAACTGTGATCAAAAGTAATGAAGTCTGTAGTGTACTGTACAGGTAATTTATCCCCCCCTCCACGTTCAAAGCAAAAAAAAAAAAAAAAAAAAAAATATATCACAAAAGAAAAAATAAAAGAAGAAGCTACTGTTCACATTTCTGGTACCTACTTCCATCTTTTAACCGTGTATCCAGAGGGAATGAATGCAGCAGTTGCTGGGCCTAGAATAAGAAATATATAGAAAATAGTGACAAATTTGATTACATATATGTAACATTTACAATACTAGCACAAGAAGTCTAACTCCAATAATAATAATAATAATAATAAATACAAAAAACATCAACAGATACTTTCATATATCAACAACAAAGATGTTGAAGATGTTTTTTATTTATTTAGTTTTGTATATATTCTTTTCAAAAAAAAGCCTTATGACCTTGATGAATTTAAAAGATGAACTGTTTTTGTTGTGTAACAGTGGTAGTACTAACTTTACTCAAAAGATAGGCTATTCCAGTCAGAAAAATATTAACACTCCATTTTACCTTTCCTTTAGCACTAGAGGCTTGACATTGATCATTACAGAGGATTGGTGTGTTCTTTTCTGTGTATCTTGAAGTGGTTTTAAAATGGATTTTATAGTAATCTCTACAAAGTGTGGGGGTTTTATATATTTTAGATTTTTTTTCTGCCCTTTCTGCCCTGGTGACAAACTCCAACATTCTACATTTCCATCAACTTTCTGTCTTGACCTCTATGATTGCAACTTGACCTTCACAAACACTTGACTGCACAGTTTTTATAGCAGCACCATAAAAAATTCTAAGGACTGACCTCCATTGGATGTGTAGAGCAGAATATGCATTAGACTAATACAAATATGTGCACATCCGTATTTCATGTAGTGGTTACTAAAGAGTGAACTGCATATAATTTGATTAAGCATGTAATAATTAACTGATTATGACACATGAAAAAACATGAAATGAAAAAACCTTGTTTGTAAGGGGACAGGATCTGGGACTGTCATGGTTTTACCTTACCTACTTTAAACTCACTTACTGTAAAGGACTACAAAACTGATGCCTGAAGCAAAATGCCCGTTTTTATCTATTTTACATTTACTTGTTTTAGTGGAAATCAGTCTATATGAGAAAACCATACTTCTACTAATGATGGAAAAAATGGTCTTATAACTATAAAATAAACAGGCTAATTAGCACAGGCCTATGGTGCCCAAAAGGTGAAGCCAACACAACCTTCTACCCAACGTTGCACCATTTTCTGGTATCTTTGAAGCAGAATCAATGAATAGATCAAATTAAGTATATGAGGCTTCATTTTAAAAAAAAAAAAAAAAAGCCAGGTAAATGTTAGTTATGATGTAATGAATCACAGGTACAGATTTGGAATATTTGTGTTTAAAACTCAACTGCAGCAAGTATTGCAAGAATGAGGAACCTATATAAAGAACAGTGAGAATTTGGCACCTAGCTACCAATGGCACTGGATAGGTGCCAAATAATCAATGTATCAATGAGAAAATACAAGAAAACAGTACTAATGCCCCCACTGCCAAGGGGCTCCCATACAATTCCTTGGGATTAGCACCCTCTGTGCTATTACCCTGAAATAAGTATGCAGATCACTGCCCTGATGGCAGGTTTATTCTAGGTCTGAGAATGAAAAAAAAAAAAAAAAAACTTCAAAAGGCCTAAAGTACCTAAACCTCCTGAATGATGTCTAGCTTTATCCTTAGGTTGCACAAACACAGGAGATTTGTGCTTTCAGACTTCATAACTCATTCTGTAAGGTTTCCTCGAAGCTCATGAATATGAAATAATATAAACGCATAAAAATAAATTTTATAACATGATTTTTATGCAGCTACTCATTGACCTACCTTGTGATTGAAGTATTTTTCAAACTTTAGCCTTGCAAGTTCTACACAATGAGACCAACATCTAGGTTTCCTGCTCAGTAGTTTTACAACATGGAAACAGCCTTCTAAGCTTTCACCAGATTGTATTCTCTGCAATAAAGAATAAAGTGTTATCAATATACAGAACTGACATCATATTATTAGTCATATATGCCCTCATGCCATGCATTGTTGGAGGTTATATAAAAGAGATTATATAAAGGAACATAGATGATATGAGGATAATAGGATTACATCGGTACCTATTCATAACTAACTAGTTCCTGCTTTTATTGTGGGATATCACTAAACCCAAGTTCTTGTAGGTCAGTTACATTTGTTACAGATATCTCGCTGTGTGTTAATAGGCACGAGTAAGAAACCTAGGCTTTTGGATATCATGCATGTGTGTGGTCACACCTTTAGAAATACAGTATGCTCTATTGTTGTGTGCAACGTACAGTGTTTAGCAGCACATTCATTTGAATGAATAGGCTGCCAAATACAACTTATTGCAATGTGTAAGTGTTTAGTAAAATATCCCTGTATTGGGAATGAGCCCTAAACCATGAACAAGCACGCTAATCAGAATTTCTGAAATTTCTGTTCTTCATTCTTGCTCCAGGTTGGTGTTTCAGAAGGTACTTAACAGGATCTGTTGGTCTTCCTAATGCACACTGAGAAACTCCATAAGCAATTTGAGTACAGAAGAGACTGTAGGACATAAGGGAACGCTGGCATTAGGCTTTCTTCCACTACATCAGTGTATCATTCAGCTATCAAAGCTTTATGTTTAGATGAAGTAACTATATTTGCCTTATTGATTGTAAATATTATTGTAAATAATGTGCACCTAAATAACATTTTCTGTACATACCTGTAAAACATCTTCTGCAGAGTTGTGTGTGTGCCAGAATTTGTTGTACAATGAAGGCTTATGCGAAAATGAACTCTCAAACTGGTTAAAAAAAAAACAAAAAAAAAAAAAAAAAAAAAAAAAAAAAAACACAATTAAGGTAAAACTATAAATAGCCCCTTTGTAACTATTTTTTAAGTTCCCAAGTTCTTAAATTCAAAAATAATATTATTATAAGCATCAGATTGGAATAGCTGCAAAACTAGCATTCAATAAAAAGAATGTAAAGGGTTGACTTGTATTACATGCATTTATATATAAAAAATAATAATACCTTGTCTCTCGCCCACTGAATTGTGTGCTCAATCGTTGCTGGAAATGACTTTAAGGTGCAAAATGGAACTTCTTCATCTGGAGGATCCCGCTGGATGGAAAATAAATACATAAAATGTGTAAGGTCTTTCTTAAACAGGGAACTGTGTGGCTTTATGTGATGTTTATTACATAGCATGTGAAGTAATGATCATTAAACAAACTTTTAGGAAGTACTCTATACATAAATCTCACTTGGATGCAAGTACAAATATAGCAACAATGAATACAGCAACAATGAATCTCAGGATGTGGCTACAGCCAAAAGATCTTTTACAAAAAAGAAAATTGCAGGAAATCTAAAAAAAGCAAGGAATATACGTTGATTTGCTAGAAATGCAGGTTTATATGCACCTAAATGAAAGGGGGTCTGTTGTGCTAGGGGAAAGAATGGTGAAGGGATATTTAAACTAGGACAGAGGGGGGTGAGACAGGTAAATAAGGTGGCAGAAAGGTTAGCCAGGGGTCAGACACTGGTTGAGGGGGGATTGGAGATAGTTGGAGATAAATGTATGGAGCTTCCCATGTTACAAACAAACAAACATTGGATTGTGCAGTACTAGTCATACTGAAAAACAAAACAGTGCTGGTAAATGCCTGTTCACCAAAGCTACAAGTCTAGCAAACAAGATAGGGGGGTTAGAAGCCTTAATGAGTGAAGAAAATTATGACTTAGTTGGCATTGCTGAATCCTGGCTTTGTTCTTCAGATGACTGGGCTGTCAATATTCCTGGGTATACTTTTTTTGTAAAAACAGAGTCAAACGAAAGGGTGGTGGTGGTGTCTGTCTGTATGTGAGAAGTGATGTAAAAGTGAAAGTGAAAGAAGAAATTCCGGATGAAACAATCGATGAGGTTGAGGCAATTATGGGTGGAGTTGAATAACACACCAAATAATTATTGGAGTCTGCTATAGACCGCCAAGTGCTAAGGAAGAAATAGAAAAAGCAGAAAAAAGTGGAGGTGTTGTAATCATGGGAGATTTCAACTCCCCCGACATTGACTTGAGTAATGGCACTACAGGAACAGCAAGAGGAAGGAAATTTGTGAATTTAATACAAGATAATTTTATGGTACAGTTTATAGTATCCCCAACTAGAAATGATACTCTGCTGGACCTAGTTCTTTAATAATAAATGTGCATGTAAAAGAGACTCTGGGTAGCACTGACCATAATATGATTCATTTAATGTAAGCTGTAAACAGGAAGCAAAAGATAAAAACATTAATATATATATTAATATATTTCCATTATTAAAAGGCGGCTCTCAGCGACTTGGACTGGGAGAAAATATTGTCCTCTAAGAACACAGAACAGAAATGGGAATATTTCAAGTCTGTTCTACAAAAGCACACTAAAAAATATATTCCAATGGGTAATAAGTTTAAGAGGCTAAAATTAAAGCCTTTGTGGCTCACAGCTGATGGTAAAAAGGCCATAAGTAACAAGAAAAGGGCATTCCAAAAATATAAAAATGAAGGATCTCCTTTATCGTTTGAAAACTGTAAAGATCATAACAAAAGATGTAAAAAGGAGATAAAATGTGCAAAACGTCAAAATGAAAGACAGATAGCAAAGGAAAGTAAGGTAAACCCCCAAATGTTTTTTAAATATCCTAATACCAAAAAGATCAGATCTGAGAATGTAGGCCCCTTAAAGGATGTCACTTGTTTGGTAACTGGGGTTAAAGTAAAGGCAAATTTACTAAACACTTTTTTAGCTCGGTGTACCCAAAGGAAAATGGCAGAGCTCATGTCCAAATTCTTAATAGCAATGTCACGGCCTTAAATGAGTCACAATGTTTAATGTTAGTAGATTCAGCATAACTAAGAACTGATATAATTGAGAAACAGCTGGGAAAAATTTAAGGTTGACAAAGCACCAGGACCTGATGGATTACATCCACGTGTCCTCAAAGAGCTGAGCTTGGTTATTTCAAAGCCATTATTTCTAATTTTTAGAATGTGGTTCCGATCTTCAAAAAGGGAGCAAAGTCATTACCAGTTAACTACAGACCGGTTAGTTTAACGCCCATAGTTGGGGAATTTAGAAATGGAAAAGGATCTGGGGTTACTGGTAGATCATAGACTTAATACCAGCATGCAATGCCAAGCTGCAATATCTAGCTAGCAAAGTTCTTTCTTGTATTAAAAGATGAATAGACTGCAGAGATGGAGACATAATCCTGCCCCTGTACAAAGCATTGGTCAGACCACATCTGGAATATGCAGTCCAGTTTTGGGCACCAGTTCACAAAAAGGACATTGTTGAATTGGAGAGAGTACAGAGAAGGGCAACTAAACTAACAAAAGGAATGGAGGCGCTAAGCTAAGAGGAGAGATTAGCTTAACTAAATCTATTCTCCCTTCAGAAGAGATGTTTAAGGGGGAATATGATCACCCTGTGTAAATATATAAATGGTCCATATAGGGAACTCTCTTCCCAAGTATTCACTTTGAGATCATTACAAAGAACAAGAGGGCACTCTGTGTCTGGAGGAAATGTTTAAGCTCCGGATAAGGAAGGGATTATTCACTGTAAGGTCTGTGAAAATGTGGAATCGGCTCCCTCAGAAAGTAGTTTCAGCAACTACTTTAGATTGCTTTAACAAAAAACCCGATGTTTTTCTAGGAGCACAGAATATACCTGGGTATTAAGGTTTTAAAGTAAAAATAACAGAGGCTGCTGATCCAGGGATCATCTGCTTGCCTTATGGAATCAGGAAGGAACTTTTTTCCCCTGTTGAATCAAATTGTACCAGGGTTTTTTTGCCTTCTTCTGGACAAACTATACCTTATAGGGTTTTATATCTGGGATATGTTTATTTCCCTAATGGTTGAACTTTATGGACTAATGTCTTTTTTCAACCTAACCTACTATGTAACTTTATGTTGATTTGCTAGAAATGCAGTATCACCAAACTTTCTAATTGCACGGACAACACACTGCCTAAATTTTACTGAAATCTCAAGCAGTTTAAGCGTCAACTCTACACGGATCTCCTCTCCTGTGACTTTAGAACACCTACCTTCTTGATATCTTCTGGACATTAGGGAGGGGGTTCTGTAGTAAGGGAATAACTGGGCAAAAATGATAACACTGCTTTGGATAATAGTAAATAATAGAAAAATTTAGGGGTACACTGGATTTCTAGCATTAGCATGTAAAGACCATTACAACCTTTTAAAATAGTCTTCTAAATCTGGGGAGGGTTAAACACTAGTAATCAGTAAAGAGTCAGTTCACTGAAACCAATAACTTGTTGCTATAACAAGTTTAAAGCATAACTAAAGTTTCACTTGGTTAGATCAGAAAGGGCATTACAGCAGGAATGGACAAGTGATGTCCCTTCTGCAATAATCATTCTTGCCTGCCTTATCATTCCATAGAACTGTGACAAAAGCTAAAATGTGCAAGCCAAGCCCAGCGTTGTTTGTCAGGATACCTGGCAATCCCAGCTTCCAAGGATTGATTAAAGAAAGAGAATACGGAGGAAAATTGAGGAATAGTAAAAGGTGAGTATAGCTAGAGTTTTAGGGGAGATAGTAGAGTTTAGTTCTGTTTTATATCACTCACCAGCTTCTTATATATCTGTTGAGCTGGCGATAGACATTAATAAATTGTCTAAAATGCATACAATCTGTTCATTTTATAATATTTTTGTCAGACCCTTTCATTTAAATAGAAGTGCTCGGGTTGAACAAGTATTTCTATTTAAGGAAGGAATGATGTAGTGCATACAAAGTCTAAGAGTTGATTTAAATTAGAGGAAACAGCAAGGGGTACCAAGTCTCATTCCAGAATAAGTAAAGTTGAGTGGAAGAATAATTTCATCCTTCTGGGGACAACTTAATTATGAAGCGCCTAAAAGGATAAAAATCAACAACTGGTTCAACATACTGCATTTAAAGTTAATATTTTACTACTTACATAACTGTTGTAGGATTCTGTTAATCGAGGCACAATTATTTCTGTGTGTCCTTTCGTCCCCATTGTTCCTGAGTCAAGAAGTGGACGCATGTTGGAGACTGCCCGACTGTAAGAAGAAGTCCACAAAAAATACCTTTAATAAAAATAACTAATTTTTGACAACTAAGCTTAGATGTGTAAAGGAATAACTCAAAATGCATCAGCATACCAATAGCTGTTACAGCAGTTTTCTCCACTCCTGCATACTAATCTAGGTCCCCCAATAGCTCTTGCTCTCAGGCTTCTGAAAAACTACAAGTCAGATAACACTCTGCCTAATAATTAGGGCTTGTATCTACTTAAATGGAAGACAGTTTTGTAAAAAAATATTTTTCTTTACTATTCTGGCAAACCACAAGTCGGGAACACTCTGCCTGTAAGTATATGCTAGAGCATGTACTTACTTAACTAAAAGGTTTTAATTTGCAACCTGCTATTCTCTAGTGGCCACATGTTTCAGGAAACTTTTAGAAAGGACAGAGAAAGGACAGCTGGTGAAGCAATGGTACCTATATTCATAGCAAACACACATTCCTCAGTACATAGGTTGAGTGAAACCTGGCTGTTTTCTATAGGCAAATGATCAACTTTGGCCATGTTTACTTTTATATTCTTACAATCAGCGCCTAAGACTACTAGTTTATGCTGAGACTTCCTCAATGTTTGGTCCAGGACAGAATGTGCTGCAGAATGTACTAAGAGGGGAAATTTACAGTCAAAACTAAGTTATTTGTGCACTTGGCATTTTTTCCCCACATTTGTGCATTTTATTTCCTCATGTGTATAACATATGTTGTAATAGCAAACCTTTGTTTCCAGTTTCAGCAGACACAAACCAGGAAAAATGTGGTAGAATTGGATGACCAGGACAAGTGGAACTAACGAATGTAAAGAATGTGAAAGAACAGGCCTGTCTGTCTGTCAGCTGATTATTGGTGCTTTTGACTTACAGAATAATAACATGAAAACTATGGACGTACCAAGAACATGAAAAATATGGAATTAGCAATGAAGGTATACATTCAATTGCAAGAGATACAAAACAATACACTATCCAGGTTACTAGTTCCTAACTCTTACCATGGGCTGTGGTAAGCTCTAACATTTCCCACAAGTGTGTGTAATATGTATTAGTTACTATATATCTACTTTTAACATGAACCAAGCCTTCTATATCATTCCTAAATGACGATTGTTGTGAACTATACATTTTTTTTTCACAGAACTAGTTCAGCAAGCATGGTGGCTGAACTTGCTATAAACCGTTGCTTGGAATACTGAGCAGCAAAATACCTATTTTCTTTTTGATAATCCTCTCAGAAAAACATCTGAGCCTAATAAAAGTTATTTATTACAGAATACTATATACACAAATTAAGTGCCCAAGTTTCCGGGGGCTGTAATATGATCTGGGGTAGTTTCAGATGGTTAGGTCTAACCTCAATGTTTTGTCCCCAAAAACTGAGGTCAGCAAACTACCTGAATATACTATGAGCAGGATTTTTTCTTCCTTGATGGTATTGGCATATTCCAAATAGTAATGCCAAGATTCATGCGGCTAAGATTGTGAAAGAGTGATTCAGGGAACACAAGAAATCATTTTCACAAATGACTTCACCTTAACCCCATTAGGAATGTTTGGGATGTGTTTAAATTCATGCAGAGGTCTGACACTCCAATAATCAATACAAGATCTTAGCAGAAAAATTATGCAATGCTTGATGGAAATAAATATTGTGACATTACCTGAGCCATACCATAAATGCATTCTATAATCAAAGCTAAACATAGTCCAAATAAATATTACATTGTGTAACTTTTTTTGGCCAATGTTAAGTGATAGATAAAAGAATTGATCATGTCATGTGAGAATTCTACCTGTCTACATATCTTCTGGCCTCTACGTTGTCCAGTGCATTCACAATGATGTCTTGTCTGAGGTAAAACTCATCTCTATAGATATTTTCTGTGGCAGGACACACCTTATCCAACCGAGGATCTATTTTCAACTCAGGGTTGATGTTCATAGTTGCAGCAGCAGCAGTACAACTTTTAGGTTTCTAGTAAGTCAGACAAAAAATAAATAAATAAATAATTTTTTGTTAAATCTAAACTAATTTCCAAAAAAAAAAAATTTTTAAAAGGGAAGCATTGTGAAGCTGTTCAAACTGTAGCAGTCAGAGCTGGCCTTTAGCAGTGTTATGTCATTTATTATTTAAAAATAGAGCAAATATCAGGGCAACTTCGTCAAATTCAACTAATTAGTAAACAGCAGATCTATATGTTTATAAGTTGGTCCATATTGTGGGAATACAGAAAAAAAATTGTGCTTTAGTTATGGGCACAAAGGGAAAGGATAAAATGTCTCCAGATTTCCATAACGTTTAATTATTTTTCCCAAGCGACAGCAAGCAAGGCAGCCATCAAGAAAAAAAAAAACTTAACAGTAGTTCCAACTCCTCTGTGCTAAAAAAGGGGGCTTATAATGTGGATATCTTTGGATTATCCCTTACTGAAACGAGGGCAAAAAGAGACTGTCTACCGAAGCACTAAGCGGGGGGGAAAAAAAATATCAGGTAAGACTTTCTAACTGGACACACTCAAGCCACAAAAGCACAAAATACATGGTTAGGGCTAAAATCTCTGATCAGGAGGTGTGTTCATCGTTCTGTCTTGGGCTCAGATTTAATGTTAGTAGATTCAGCATAACAATTGACATAGAAAACATTAGTATAGCACAATGTCTAAGCCTGGTAACAAGCAGACCATGTAAATATACCTGAATGTGGTGAGGTCGGAAGAGAAACTGCCGGTTCAAGTTTGATTTTTCAATCAAGTCGGGGTCAGTGATTGTGACCTAAAAGGCAAACAAAATAAAGGAATAAATCTGTATTTTATATGTACATCTAAATATATGCGATGAGCAAAAAACAAATACCTGAATATCTATACTGCCAAGTTATGTTTCAGGCAAAAAAAGGAAAAAAAATATGTATCTTTACAAATGATATTTTTGCATCACATCTAGCTAAGGCAGATAACATTCATCTGCTGCCTACTCAGTACAAATTTGTAGATCCTCAATAGCTAGAAAGCTGCAACATGTGCAGTGCACCTGTAAACTCAACTTCAATGAATGTCAGAATCCCCTACTGGGCAAATACAAACTGAGCATTACAACTATTGGGGATTTTGTTTCTGGGAAATCTAGGAGTGCATGGAAGCTCAAATGCTCTTGCTGTAACACACCCTGGGTTCCTTGCTTACATCGCTGATTATATGTACAATATCAATATACTAAACTGTTATCATGTCACACCATAGCATTAATCTAAACAGTGACATGCTTACCAATCCTCGTTCTAAGCCACAGCCAACCCCAAGAAGTGCAAAATTTTTTAGCATTTCACAACCTATAGCACCACATCCAACCTGCAAATAAAGAATAAAAAGTATTTATTAGCCATAATATATTGCAAGACCATATTTTTCTTTTTCAAGAACAACAGCCATTATTTAAATCAATTATTGACTGTACAGCGCTGTGTAATATGTTGGAGCCATATAAATCCTGTTTAATAATATTAATAATAATAATAATATGGAATGACTAATACCAATGAATATACGTTTTTTCAGGACTATCCGTGTTTCACTTTGATCGAAAAACAAAAAGTAAAAGGAGATCTCTGTGGCCTCATTGGAAGCTTTGCACTCTATTCCATTGTTTTGGTGACAATGGTATCTGGGGGAAGAAACAGAGATGCTTAAACTAAACTCAAACTAAAAAAAAGTTTTGGCTACAGATCCACTTTTAAATTGTGCCTTCCATCTCTGTGCACAAGCAGTGCCATCTGCAGGCTGGAGAGGTCTGTTTATACATCAGAAAATGTACAGGCTGTCAATGACAGCGTGGTCTATGAATTAAAACTGGCGGCTCCTCAGCCTCCTTGTTGTGGCTCCCTTCGGCCGCTGACAGATCCCTGATGGGGGATCCCCTTCCTCCCACAGACACTGCGGAGGAGGGGGGATTCCACTTCCAGTGTTCTAACTGGAAGAATAGATTCATTTCAGCTAATCTCTCCTTATAGCCGAGCTCCTCCATTCCTTTTATTAATTTAGTTTGCATCTCTCCCAGTACAAACCTCCAAATCTTCTAAACGGTATGTCCTACTGACCTGAAATTTTCAGGGTACACAGGGACCCTCATTGCCAGTACCCCAAATTTCATCTCCCCACCTTTACCAATTTTCACAATATGGGGGTCATATTATAAAAAAATAGTTAAAATTGAACATCAGGGTTGCTGTTTAAAAAGTAAGTGTGTCTAGAAGCCCGAAATGAAACAAAGTATGGACCCCGGGGCAACTTATATAGCAAGAAGATGTGAACCCCAAATGTTTACCTACCGGTCACAAAATGACAAGAAATGTCATACTACACTACCCTGTCCCCTTCCCTACTTTGAACCCCAATTTCTCTGGAATGGGGAGATGTACAAAACCAAAAATGTAGGTGTAAGTGGGTGACAACAGTGACTAACACTCCCTAAAATGTCATCATTAGGCCATCGGCCCAACATAAAAAAACTCAGCAAATCAAAAAAATCTACCCTGTTACACATTGCTGGAGGCATTTAGCAACTGAACCCCAATTTCCCCGGAACAGGGGGGTACAGGTGAACAAAGTTAGAGGTGCAAGTTGGGGACACCTGTGGCTAACACCCCCTAAAATTTAATCACTAAGGCATTGTCAGAATATAAAGAAATCCGCCCATTAAAAAATGTACCCCGTTAATGTTAGAAGCCTCCAGCCTAGGGGCATAGTACAGTGTTTCATTTATTTCAAAGTAGCCTTACACATGCACACTGCACTTCTGTTTGTTGTATTATGTTGTTGTAACAGGTAAAATTAAAAAAAAAAAAAATTAAAAAAAAAAAAAAAGATTAAAACTTAAAAAGTTTAATCTTAAAGTTTAAACTTAAAAACTTAAAACATAGTGTTATGTTTTGCGCCTCAAGACTATTTTTTTTTTTTAGTGGAAGAGGGGGCAAAATAGCTCTTTGATAGTAAAGGTTGCCGACCCCTGAACTAAAAGAATAAAATGAGGAATAACATTCTGCCAGCATGGAGAACTTTGCTTAAGAAATTTCTATAGTCTGATTGCAAAGGGGTGAAAATGATTAATCTTTATAAACTTTAAAATGTCTGATGAATACAACTGTTCCCTAAAAAAGGATTATTACAAAACAGGTCTGTTGCTCCAGATTCCAGGAAATTTAGGTTTCCCTGGAACTTCAAATCAATCATTGACTAGATGCACTTTCGAATAAGGTTGACAACATTAACAACATTGGTAACAATGTTACAACTTAAAAATTGAAAGTGTTTTGTTTTTTTGGTTGAAATTAAATTAAATGCAATTATTATAAATAATGTGTAATAATAATAATAATTTTCTCTTATTAGTCTATTTGCCTTCCCAACAGTGTTACACACGCTTTTCCATAATACACATTTGTATTACCCATTTTAGTCAAAAACCCTGTAAACTATGCAATGTAAATCTATATATTTATTGCAGGTGAATGTTCCATCTGCATGTAAATGACATTGACAGATTCGCCACCAATAAACGTTTGAGTAATGTCACATGCATTGCTTTAATAATATCCCCCTATATGTATCACATGTACAAAATATCTATTAACAATAATAAGCAGGAAAAAATACATACCAGGAAAACATTCAAATTGTGAATCTTTTTGCAAAAAGAGTCTCCAATGCAAGCTCTGAGAGCATCATATCGATCACCCCTAAACAAATAGTATAAGATTTTTACGTGGTCAGTTTTAAAGTTAATGCATGTGTTACAATGAAGGTGAGTCTTGTTTCCCTGACTAGTTTATTTACCAACATATTAAGCAGTTTTATAACCTCAAAATCCATTCAACTTTGTTTTATTAAGCTTGAACCCCCTGGCGTTCTAATTCTGTCCATATTTTTACGCCAAAAGCAGTACAATGTTTTGTATGGAAATTTATTTTATATTGTAGGCCTGTAATTCTGAGGCAGAATTCAAATCTATATATATATATATATATATATA
>NC_092860.1:81452286-81480256 GCF_032062135.1 Pyxicephalus adspersus
CTTTGTATTGGATTCAATACAGTTATTTTATAATGAATACAAATATAAAAAATAATTTAATTTTCCTGCCGCGCCGCCCGCAACTACGTCACCGGGAACGTCAGTCACTCGCCGGCTGAAGAGGACACAGCCCGAGGATGAGATCCAACGGGCAGGATGCCGATGGGATCAGGCAGGTCTGTCTTTTTAATGTTTTTAGCCAACCTGAGTATGGTTTGGGGTTACCACTTTCAGCATGTCTAGTTGGATCTTTACTAATAAGGTTAATATAACTGCTGTATTGCAGTCTACTACGATTCATAATATAGTAGCTAAACACAAATCACCAATTTGATTTGTTAAAATGAATTCTTAAATAATCAAATGGGTGGTGCTTATGATCTCTGAGCCCTGTACAAGATCACCTATTGATAGATGAAAAAATATATGTCTTACCCCCACCTGTGTCATCTAGGCTAGGTCATAGTTCTGGGAAGATACCCAGAAAGCAGAGCAGTTGAAATCTTGGGGAAAGAGCATCCATTCCAAGAGTCTTCTTGCAAGATTCAACTCCTCTGCATTCTAGTGTAATCTTCCTGGAAGGACAGACAGTGACATCAATGGTAAAGTGTTTTTGTTTTTTTTTTGCCTCCCCCTTGATCTGTGTTATAAATGCTTTTTTTCCCTTCACATTTCTCCTCAATCTGTCTGCAATTCAGCGTTGTCCCTTAATTTCTTACTACTTCAGCACCTTTCTCTCCAGTCTATTATTTGCAAACCCCACCTTCCCAAGTAACATGTCATCATGCAGGTTGAGCCCATAATAATCTAGAGCCCCACTCTGTTGTGAAGAATCCCCACACACACTTTTAAAGAAGAGGACATTTCAAAATGTGAATACATGCTTGTAGTAGATGTATTTAAATTAAGAGGTTAACTTAAACTGATGTATTAGCGTTACCTGGGAACAGAAAATGAGAAGAAATCTCTAATGGGGACAACACACCAATAATAATAAAAACATATAATTTTCTCCATAACGAAAACAAAAAGGAAATTGTGGGTTACCCGATTCACAACTATGATTTAATGGAACCCAATATATAAATTTCCAGAAGCCTGGCAGAGTACCAATAGCAGATTTCTTTAGGCTCACAGTAGAACTACTTCAGGAGGGCTAAATAAAATGCATATTATACAACAGCCCAAAAGCAAAGAACTGCAGTTTCTAATTAGGTCTTATACTAGTTTGTGATGACATGATCATGTGAACATTGGTTACAGGTATTCAACACAAAGAAGACCTGAGTAGATCGTAAGTGATGGTATATAATGGTCACCATGCCTAGTGCCACAGTTTATTAGAAATAAGATCATGAAATATATTTATTGGATAAAATTTCATTTTGTACCAATAGATGTATTGCATATTTATATTTATCTCCATTATATATATATTGTTGATTTAGGATCTAAGGCTGCATCTGAACTGCTTTGCATTACATTGTGGGTCAAATGCAGTCTGCAGTGTTTGACCTATGCTGCAAATCTATTGTATATATTCTGTCAGAAATGTGTGTCTACATAAGTCCTTATGGTCCAACACAAAATAACAAATAGCCAAAACTGTACCTTGGAAGGAATTCTTCTCTGCTGATTTGTTCCAGTGGTTTGACAATGTCCAAGACATCCAGAAATAGCTGAAAATACACCAGGCAATACATTTACATTAACTATTATATGTTAAAAATGTAAGATGTAATTTGTGTGTAAGCATGTAAATTGTAAATACATAAAAAGGAAACAAGATAAAACACAAACTTTCACTTTCTTTCAGATGAATCACAAGTCTATTTGAACTATACGCCCCTCATACTTTATCAATGGGTCATTAGAAAACTTTTCCAACTCTGGTCTTCTTTACAGTTCCAAATACTTGCCAATCCTGGCTGTGTTGGGATAAATATATTTCCTTGCAAAAGTTCATTCTTTCCTTACAAATGTCAAAACTACACACATGGTAGCTTTGTGTAGGCGTCAAGAAGATTCAAAACAGAAGATTCATTTTTATGTACAGATCCAGTTTAAAATTTATGAGTGGAGGGAACTGACCCAAGAACAAGATGTGAGAAGAAATCCTCCAATGGGGACACTTGTTCCATTTTAGGAGATTTCTTCAAACTCATTCATGTTGTGTCTAGGACAGGAAGTACAGGGAAATTTCCCAAATAGTATATATAAAAAAATCCTAGCAGGGGTTATACCTTCTCTCTACTCACAACAAAGTAACAAATAAGCTAAGGACCTCTGGGGGCAGTGGGCTAGATTGTTCTTTTGCAGGAAGCAGCTAATCACTCACTTTTTTAAGTGTATTGGTTTAAATTATGCTTCACTACAACAAGTGAGGTGTCCCAACAGTCAGTAAATGTATTATTAGCAGTAGAGATCATGTCAATGTCATACTTATCTGGCATATTTGAATGCATGAAAAACCATGTAAAAACTTGAACTGAAAAAAAAAAAAAAAAAAAAAAAACAACAAACAACATTACATACCCACTGTTGTAAAGGTGAAAATTTTCCTGTTACAGCCTTTAAAACTTCTTGACTGGCAATTCCTCCCATGGCAGCTGCAAGGGGAGCAAAGAAACCTCTGGATGTCCAGGACAACCACCTAATCAATTGTTCATCCAGCACGGGCTAAAAAACAGAAAGCACACATGAAAGGTTTGTGTAATATTATATCAATAGGATAAGAAAACCAAGACGTAAAAAACTTTCCTATCCTGGAGTTACCAATCTCACCAGTGATGCTCCAAGTAGTTCACAATTTTTTTAATGAATTGTTAATGAATTGTCTAATTGCAAATAGGTGTTTGCACAGTTCTGTGTGAGCCCACATTCTCTAACTTTTCATGTCACCACAACAGGGAAAACAGGAAGCTTCTACTGCATTGTGACATTGAAAGCAACCATTCATTTTTCTGGCCAATTGCGGTACTTCACTTCCGCAACTTTGCATGGATTCCCTCCCACATACTGCCTATTGTTGACTGGTTTCCACATTGCAGATAATGCAGCAGAATAACATCGCATACACACTTGCAATTATAGTGGTTGGAAAGGATCTTTCACAATCCTTTCCAACGACTAAGCACTCTACGATGCTGTACATACAGCACCGTTCTGCTCTATGCAGAGGGGAGGGGAAAAGCGACAAAGCGGCACCCCGCTGTAAAATCTCCCCCTTCCCCTGCATTATGATCGTTCCTCATTCATCGTCATAGATCCACCAGGATGGTCACTTGGGCGATGAACGACACACGCTGTACACACTTCAGATTCTCGTCCGATATCGGCCCTAAGCGCAAGTGTGTACGTAGCTTACGACTTTTTTTCCAGATAACATTGATGCTTCCTGCCTGCCAGTCTGACATGAATTGAAAAAAAAAAATCCAGGAATGAACTATTCCAGCATGCAGTGTACTTGCAGAGAGTTACCACTACAAAATTTAAAGGAAGAAAAAACAAAAATGACAAAATTAAATTTTATGCAAATAATAACAAAAAAAAAAAAGGAAGATTTATTTACTATATTCAAACCACAATTGAGAGTTTAGGAAAAAAAAAATCTTTCCTTTCTGCAACAGAAAAACGAAAAAAATAACCATTCCCTGGAGCTACTTTAACAAAAAAACAAGATGCTACATCATTTGTAGAAGCAGATGTTGATAAACAAAAAAATGAGCATGCCAATAAGTGTCATTTACATAAATGGTTTAAATGTAAATGAAAAAAAAGACAAAGTTTAGTTGCTGCAGATATATATTACACCAAACTGGATAATGAAGTGCATACTTTGCCTTTTTTGTTATTCTCTGCAGTCCTTATAACAGGGAAGCCATATATTATATTACCATGAATAAAAAGAACATGTATGTAACCCATAAATGTTTTTTGCCTAATATGTTTAAATGCAACAAATAAAGCAAAAATCAAAACAATAAAGCCTTTAACCTGGGAGGCAGTCTTTAGGCTGTGAAACCTACTTTACTCTGAAGACATTCATTTACTGTTGCTGCTAATTTCTTCATCTCTTCAGCATCTTGATGGCACCTATAGAAATAAAGAGTTTAATTACCAAAATGAATCAATGAACATCAACACTGTTATTTAGATGTACTCAGAAGGTGTGTATGTTATTTTACACCAAACACTGACATAATATACATATTGTATGTAGCAAATCAGTAAATCAGTTATTAAATAATGACTGTTTCAAACCATTTCAACTTTACAAAAACCAAATACAGTGAGGGAAAGAAGTTTTTGATCCCCTGCTGATTTTGTATGTTTGCCCTCTGACAAAGAAATGGCCAGTCTATAATTGTAATGGTAGGTTTATTGTAGGTGTGAGACAGAATAATAACAAAAAAACCCTCAAAAACGTAGTGCTCAAAAGTCAGAGCTTGATGTGCATTGTAATGAGTGAAATAAGTATTTGATCCCCTATCAACCAGCAAGATTTCAGGCTCACCGGTGTCTTCACTGTATGCAGGTAACGAGCTGAGATTAGGAGCAACCTCTGTAAAGTAGTGCCCCTAATCCAAGCTTGTTACAGAACCTGTATAAAAGACACCTGTCCACAGAAGCAATCAACCAGATTCCAAACTAGCCACCATGGCGAAGACCAAAGAGCTGTCTAAGGATGTCAGGGACAAGAATGTAGAACTACACAAGGCTGGACTGGGCTAAAAGACTATAGCCAAGCAGCTTGGTGAGAAGGTGACAACAGTTGTCGCGATAATTCGCAAATGGAAGAAACACAAAATAACGGTCAATCTCCCTCGGCCTGGGGCTCCATGCAAGATTTCCCCCCGTGGAGTTGCAATGATCATGAGAACGGTGCCGAAGCAGCCCAGAACTACACGAGGAACATGTCATGATCTCAGGGCAGCTGGGACCAAAGACACCAAGAAAACTATCGGTAACGCACTGCGTCGTGAAGACATGCAATCTTGCAGAGCCCACAAGGTCCCGCTGCTGAACCTTGCCAATGAACATCTGAATGATCCAGAGGAGAATTGGGTGAAAGTGTTGTGGTCAGAGGAGACCAAAATCGAGCTCTTTGGCATCAACTCAATTCGCCATGTTTGGAGGAGGAGGAATGCTGCCTATGACCCCAAGAACACCATCCCCACTGTCAAACATGGAGGTGGACATATTATGCTTTAGGGTGTTTTTCTGCAAAGGAGACAGGACACCTTCACCGTATCGAAGGACTATGGACGGGGCCATGTACCATCAAATCTTGGGTGAGCACCTCCTTCCCTCAACCAGGGCATTGAAAATGGGTCGTGGATGGGTATTCCAGCATGACAATGACCAAAAACACTTGGCCAAGGAAACAAAGCATTGGCTCAAAAAGAAGCACATGAAGGTCCTGGAGTGGCCTAGCCAGTCGATGGTTGATAGGGGATCAAATACTTGTTTCACTCATTACAATGCACATCATTCTCTGACTTTTGAGCACTGAGTTTTTGAGGGTTCTTTTGTTGTTATTCTGTCTCTCACACAACCTACAATAAAACTACCATTACAATTATAGACTGGTCATTTCTTTGTTTGAGGGCAAACATACAAAATCAGCAGGGGATCAAATACTTCTTTCCCTCACTGTAAGTACATAAAATGATATCCTTTATACAATTTACTGCTTTATGATTGTAATCCCTTGCAGCTAACCTACAGCTGAACCAAAACTAATTGTGTTAGGTAATGGTTTATTTGTTAACCTGCAGCACATCAGTTACGAACAATGGAGAACTGGTCAACATTAGAAATATGGTCCAAAGGAATCCCCAACTGCATTTCAACCAATACTATCAATTGGTTTGTTCTTATACATACATGTTTCCTACACCTACCCAATTCACCAACCCTAAAATATTATTACCATGAGAGTAACATTACCTTATGTCTGGCAGGCGACTGTGCATCTCTTGGAAATGATCCAATGCCAACATAGCTGCATGAATGTTCAGAGGTGCCTTGGAGAGTAGGGAGAAGAATATTTCATAGTTTCACACAAAAGTGACAAACATTGGAAATAACATTGCTTTTATCTTTTAACTTTACATACAATTATATATACATTTATAAATCTTAAAGCCTGAATATACCCTAAAAAACAAAAAAAAACAAAAACAAAAAAAAGCAAATTTACAACATCACTATATTTAGAAAAACTATTGCTAGGAAGAGAATACTGGACAACAAGACATTAAATGAAGGCAGTGCAAGGGCTGTACAGGAGTCCTGCAGTCTCTTAACATCTCTTATGCATATCTCATTATTGCAATCCAGGTCTCTGAGGGCCCTCTAAAACCCCAGTGATTTACAGGAGTTACCATGCTAGCCACTGACATAGCTAGCATCAAGATAAGTAAATCTACTCTATACAATACCCCAAACATTAACAAACATCTAACTCTTGTAGAGTGAGGGTAGACCCAGAGATCCTGGAGTTTAGCTTTAAAAAACCAGACCCGTTACTGTAATGCTATAAAACTAAGGTAACCAATAAAAGGTAGAAACTTTTTTTTTTATTTTATTTATCATTGTCTGTGATGGCCCTGCCTTGTGAGCTTCCCACGTGCAGGTTATTCGCTTGATCGAGCAAACCCTTATTTTTGTAGCTTTGTTCCCCTCAATTACACAGAGGAACAAGAAAAGACAGCTCCTTGTAAGCTGAAGTAGAATTTTAGGTCAGTGTTTACAGTCACAGTCACAGGCACCCTTTACACCTGGCAGGGCTTGGTATGCTAATGTGAATCATCATCGAAATGATGCATTCTACAGAATACAGATAAAAACCCCCTGGCATTCTAATTCTGTCCGTTTTTTTTACGCAAAAAGCCTTACATTGTTTTGCATGGAAATTTATACCTATAATTCTTAGGCATAACTCATTTAAATATGTCCAATATTTATTATTTAACTGAAAAAATCTGGTAAAACAAGGGTGCAAAAAAATACAGAAACCTGTAATGTAATTGTACAGGTACAGTATGTATAAATATACAGTTATACAGTATGTATAATTTATATATAATTATATAAGCAATTTTGTATTGAATCCAATAGAAAATTATTTGAATTTCCCGCTACGCCTTCCGCACACACCGACGCATGCACCAACGTCACCGGGGAACGTCACTGCACTCAACAGCTGAAGATCAGAAAAAGATGACGTTGCCCAGGGATGAAACCTGTCGGGTAGGATGCCGAAGGACGCAAAGGGACAAGGTTAAGGGTGTTTTTTTTATTGTTTTTAGCTACCCCGAGTGTGGCTTGGGGTTACCGCTTCTTGCATGTTTTTTTTACCCTGAGCCACACTCAGGAATACCGCCAGCAGGGTTAAACTAATACAAATGTACTATAGAAAGTTTTCCTACCTCTGGCTTACTGAAGTCTGCAAAAAGATACTTTGGATCAACCAACTGCTTTTCCAATCTTTCCTGTAAAAGAAAATTACACCTTATTACTGCTCTATCTTAGAGTTAAGTAGCAAAGCAAATTGTCAAATACATCTAAAAAAAAAAAAAAAAAAAAAAAAAAGTCTAAAGTCTACTTACAAAGGAGAAAGTCTTTGGCATTTTTTTCTGCACAGCTATTCCTCCATGTTGATATGGTTCCATGCTTGATGTATCCCCAATGCTAAAGGAATAAGGTGATGTAACTGAAAATCAATGAAGTGGGAAGTTAGTTCACAAAAATGTACATTTTCATAAAACACGTGAAGTTTATGAAACAATGCACAATGAGTCATTTTTATCACTGTACAATCAGTTGTCAAGTTGCACATGCAATAAAGAATGTAAAATGATAATTCTCAGAAACCAGAGAAAAACTTTGCTAGCAATTGGTAGCTAGAAATGATAACTGCATGTAGCTCTGCTAAATGGTAAGGATGTATATCACTAAGAATTCTTGTGTATGTGGTACCAACTCATATATATAGTGTGGGGACAAGATAAAGAAAGACAGAGTATCACATAGCCACTTTTGCACTATCCACCAGCCATCCCGACACTGGTCCTGTTTGGTATAAGTCCAAGGATCTGGAACAGATTAAGGACTTATACCAAGGTACCACTGTATGCACTAAAAAAACATATTAAAGCCGAACAGTCTACTACAGAGTAAATAAAAATATTACAAAGTTTTTGAATGTTAAAACATGATTTACCTGAAACTTGATATGTGGACCCATTTAAAGAACTCATTCCATTAACTTCCCGGAACGTCACATATTGTCCAGATTCAAGGTTATGAGACCGGTTCTCAAAACATGTGACCACGCCAGGATTTGACTGTGAACAAGATTGAATATTATCAGAAATGTTTTGATAAACTGCAAAAAACACTGATTAGGCCTTGTTCACACAGGAGTCAGGGTAGCAGGGGCATACAGTAAGTGGATACAAAGCATTGGGGCCATGTTCACACGTGCAGTATCAAGCTGTTTTGCTGGTTAAAGACCTTTGCAAAGTAAGATGAACATTGGACTGAATGTATCCTTTTGTTTCTGCTTGCTTTTCTCAGATGTACATGCAGCTTTCAGAGGTGACTCGCCACCCGAGCTGCCTCCAAGTGACAACCAATCAACACTCCCAGCAGCTATGGTGGCCAGCAGGCGTGAAGAAGTAAACCCTGGAGTAATCTACCACTAGTCTGAACACACCCTTAAAAGCTTATGGCATGTTTTAGGCAGCTTTGTTAAAGCCTTCAAAAAAAAAAAAAAAAAAAAAACCTTGATTCAGGTAAGGAATAATAAATCCATCGGATCAAAACAATACTGGTATGATAACTGGCATTCTTGAAAAACTGAATATGTTAGGGAAACATCTGACTATGCTGTTGGCAACTAGAGCAGTGCAAAGTAATTCTTAAGGTCATATTTCAGAACCACAAAGCTTTGTGTTGTACACACTGTAGCCTACTAGCACAAGGCAATATCCACACAATGTGATTACTTTAAAAATGTACATGCCAGTGATGAACAATAAATTTCGTGGTATAACTGTTGTATCCTTTAACTCACCACAAATATGTGAACCCAGTCTTAAAAGCATTTACACAAAGTAGGATGTTATTTCTCATTCTGCAGTGAGTTAATGCAACAATTTACATACACATCACTTCCACTAGCTCATATTTAAAAATTATATTTCAGCAATCAGTTTTAGGGACTCATACATTGGGTGGTTGTTTATATAATTTCTGGAAATGCAGGTGTTACTTTTATTCTGTGGAACATAACTATCATATTATACAAGCATACAATAGAACAGGTTAGAATAATGCATGTGCTTTACCTGTGTAATATTGGAAATAAAGATCTCTTTTGGCTCTTCACCTGTAGTATCCAACACGTCAAATTCTTCCCCAAAATCACAGAACAGATAGGAACATATACCATAGGTATCTGAACAAATAAACTAAAATAAAATTAAAATATGCGTTAGGACTTTACGTAAAAATGACAAATCTCTGCCAATGCATTGTGTATAATATATATAGTTCCCAACTGTGATGAAAAACCTCTAACCAATCCCTCTTCCTTCAAAGAAATATCTGTCCTTTTTTTCCCCAATTAGTTATAACATTTGTAATATTGAAAAAATTACCTTTATAGGTGGTTGTTGATCATGGCAGAAGTTACTGATCTTTTTCCGTAAGGAAAGCCTTGTTTCTGTCAGTATGACACACTATGATAAAGTATAAACAGTATAAAGAAAAAGGACATGAAGAGTACTTTCCTAGCTGTACTTAAGTGTAGAAATTGAAAGGTGAAAAATTGCTAGTAATACCTGGTACTGCATCAGGAATGACAGATCAGAAGACTCATCCAGTGGTATTGTAGATAATGACACTTGGACATAAGGGTTAAGTTCTGCAATATGGTGAAGACATGCCTCAGCTCTGCAAAAAAAAAAAGGTTTTGTAACTACATTAATTTTAAGCTGACTTCTCACTACAAATATATTCTACAGAAAATCATGGAGTTTCAAGAAAGCTGATCAAATCACATTGCACAACAGATATGAATAATTAAGGACTAATTTCATTATATAAGGCCTGCTAAGGACAACACTCTTATTAGGATCATGTACCACAGTGTCTGTATTAAAGCACAAAATTAAAAAAGTAAATATTTACAAAGTAATCATGTTGAAACTTAAAAAAACTTAATTTAAATGAACGGACACATCTAGGAACATGACTGTAAATAGAATTTGCCTTGCTCAATTGTAGGTTTACTTTGGCCTTAGGACTTTATAAGAAGCACATCTTTTTACCAAGCTTATAGATTTTTTTCTGACCTTGTTTTTTGATTCTTGACATCCTCTTCTTTGATAAAGAAATTTGTTCCAAGATCCCAAAGTCTACAATGGTTGGTGTCATGGATTGTCAACGCCTAATAAAATAAACATTTTTTTTTATGAACCCTATAATCCACCTCATTTTATTATAATTAAAGTAGGAACAGGACTAACATCTTACCTTTATCCCAGCTAAAACAATGTTCTTGGCTAAAATGAGAAAGAAAATCATAAGTATTTCAGAATGCATTTTTGTCTAGTGAGCCTACTTAATTAAATGTACAGGTAGTCCCCAGGTTACATACAAGATAGGGACTGTAGGTTTGTTCTTGTATTTTGTAATTTGTATGTTAGTCGGAACATGTACATTATTTTAATAAATACAATTAGGACAGATGTTTGTCTCAACATAATATTAGGCAGCAAGATGTCAGTTACTGTATAAAATCCTCACTGTGAGTTAATCACAAACAAAGCAAAAAAAAAACCTTTATGGAGCCTAGACATTTAATAACTTCTGGAGCAAGTTGTGCTTTAATATGCAAAAAGAAAAAGAGAGTTTGTCTTGGTCATTAAAGAGTTACAAGAGTTTGCAGAACTGCAAAAGACTTTCTGCAAGTCATGAGAACAGCTCCCTTCCCTCATCAAGCCTCTGTCCTGCACACAGCAAGCAGGAAGGCCGCATTTGTATCTAGTAGTCGTCCGTATGTAGGAGGTCCTTAACTCGGGGACTACCTGCCATTCTAAATAATAAAGAGCCATACACCAGAAGAAAAGTCAACAGATGGCTTATAAAATTAGGATGGTAAAGACTAACATGGTTTCACATTTCATCCTTAAGAAAATAAAACTATCCATTCACAAGACAAGTTTTAATATGGATCCTTGTGGTAGATGTATACCATTTTCTCTTTCTTTACCCTAAAATAAAAGGACGTAGATCTTGAAGATCCTATTAACAAAGTTACTGTGCCTGATGAACTTATTATAGCAGGTTGCGAAAAAAAAAAAAAAAAAAAAAAAAAAAAACTTACCTATCTCAACACCCAGTCCACCCATTCCACTAAGGAAAACATGGGACTGGGCCATTTTCTGCATTGCGGTGTCTCCCAAGACATATCTCTGTCGGCTGAAATGGGAAAGAAAAAATTACCAATAGTCAACAAGCAAGTGGCTAAATTAAATTCTTAGTTCATGCATTCCCACTCAGCTATATCTGAAAATGCACTGGACACATGGGGAGTTTACTTTATTTTGTTTTGTAGACCTTGTTACTTCTGGGATTTCTGCATGCAGCCATGGTTGAATGACTGGAGAAGATAGACCATCAGCAAACCTGGAATCCCTGGAGAACTTTAAAGCAGAACTAAACTGAAAACAAAAATTGGTGCTGGTCCTTCCCTCAATCCGGTCCAGCTTCCTTCTTGAATTCCTCTATGTCCCGGTGCTGATGATGCACCAGGCACCACCATCTTCGGCCTTCTCTTCCGTCTTCTTCTGAACTTCTTGGCATGTCACCTGATGTGTGATATCAGGTGACGTAGCCAGCTGAAAAAAGGGGAGAAAAAAAAAAAAAAAGGAGAGCCAATCTCACTACACTTGCGTGGGATCGGCATCTCTTTCCCTTAATAGAAAAAATGCCCCTTCTGTGTATGTCTGAGATCGGGGCATGAGCAGGAGGAGCACCCAGGATGCATGGCGTAGGTTACCCAGGAGGCTTTGTGCTCCCATTCAGTCTTGATCGCAAACAGAAGGTGAAAAAAAAAAAAGAGAAGGGTGTTGCACTCAAAATAAAAAAAAAAAATAACTAACATTTTTCCTTTACATATAAGGGTTGTCTACCCTTTTATTGAAAGTGAAAATGTTGGGTTTAGGTCCACTTTAATTAATTCGGTCCATTGTGGTAGTGTTACTTGGCCAGAAAGGCGAATTGTGGTGAAAGATGGACTCTTCATTTCCTGCAATGGGATGCTACATTCCCCAGGAAATTCTAGCATTTTACATATTATAACAGAGCTAATGATTTTTTCCACATTATACAGCCATGAATATGACATTTTCATACATGGAAATAATAAACCTAATTTTGCCAACATAGGCTGCACAAAGACACCAAACTCAAAAACTATACCTGCCAAATTAAAACACTACTGAACAGGAACCATCATTGCAAATACTGGCATTTGGGGGTGTGGATTACGACTGCTTTAGATACCTCCAGTAACTCCCTCTGTTGACCCAGCACATGGTAAGGGCTTTAGCTTTTAAATTTAGCAAAAAGCAATGCAACTAAAGTAGAGTGGCAATTAGAGGTTTATACTCCTGCTATGTTTATTGTTGCAGTGGTAGGAGGTGGAGGAACCTTTTACTAATTTAGAGAGCATTTAAAAGGTAAGTGACAGACTTTCAGTGTGGTGAGTATGACAACTTTTTCCATTGTTCCAAATAAAATACTTTGATTGAATAATTAAAGTGTAAAAATTGTATCCTTCCATCCTGGCTATCCTAGTGAAAGAAATTCAATCCCTTCCTCATTATAGTCTAAAGCTTTGTCTTGGATGAATAGAAATGATACTTAGATTTTGCAGACAGTAGATAATCAGGAATTAAAAGCAAAAAACATGGAAAGTGAAGAAATCGGATTCTTTTTAGTGTGAATTATGACCATCTTAATGTTGAGTTTTTATTACTCATTACAATCTTGGAACAAATACAGTATCTGAACAAACATTGCTATCTGATATTATATCATCTCCTTCCACCTACCTCCTGGGTTACCATTTTACACTAAACATTTTTTTAATAAATATTCACAAGGTTTTAATCTACACTAAAATATAGCACTCACCTATATAGCCCGTCATCAATTTCCATGGAGTCAGCAGCCATTTTGACTTTTCACACCCTTGTTCTGCAAAACAGTGAAATAAGTGTAAGGCCATAGTGAAGTCTTAAACGATACTCACAAGTCCTGTCAATTGCCAACAGCTCTCTCCATCAGGATTATTCAGATGTATTTTTGTCATATTAAAAAAAGCATACTGGAAATCAATCTAGTGACACAATGGTCACAATACACAGGGAAATGCTTTATGAAAAAGGTTATAGATCAACGATCTATGGCAGCAACATAATTACTTTTATATAAATCTATTTGCACAAAGACATATAAAAGTAATAAAAACATTAAGAAATAATACCACCCTCTTTAAAAAAAAAATGTTACAGGTCATTAGTTTTAACAAAATTGCAAATTTTTTTGTTTCAGACAGCAGGCAAAACCACTCACATTATTTTCTAAATCCATGGTGCTCACCTGTCCAGGTTCCCAAGCAGGGTGCTTGGCACACAACAAGAGAAACCCCGTGTCACTGGCAACCAAAGCTGATGCCGCACAGCTCATCTATGACACCAGAAACTCAAAGCAATTAGCCAGGTAAAATGCATTACCACGGAAAGGACATGGTCTGTCCCTTTCTGCAATATTGACTTACCTGATCATGCAAACTTAGGAGTGAAAAATACAGGTAGTCCCCGGGTTAAGGACATCAGACATACGGATGACTCCTAAATACGAACAAGCTTCCCTGCTTGTTTGTGTGCAGGACAGAGGGTTGAAAGGGGGGGGGGGGGGGGGNCGTTTGCATGACTTGCAGAGGAAATCTTTTGCTAAACACAGCTGGGTTGTGAGTGATCTCTTTCTGCAGCCTGTTTGTGATTAATTCACAGTGAGGATTTTATACAGTAACTGACACCACTCTTCTTAATAATATGTTGAGACAAACATCTGTCCTAATTGTATTTAACCCCCGCTGGCGGTATTCCCAAATGTGGCTGAGGGTGAAATTTCTTTGCAGAAAACGATAACCCCAAGCCACACTCGGGATGGAATTGAGGACTTACCTGGTCCTCACAAGCCTGCGGCATCCTCCAGTGATGCCGACTCAGCATTTAGGTCCACTTGGTGATGCCCGGCCGGCATTGGCGTCCCATTGGTGATGCCCAGCAACTGCGTTCCCTAGCCTCGCATCCCGGCGTGTGAGTGTTGATGATGCAAGGCTAGGGGTTGCTAGGGGCCAGGTGTGCAGCATGTGTGCAGGCGGCATGCGTTGGGAGGGCGGTGGGTTTGGGGGTCAGGAAAAATTGGAAGAATTTTTACATGTACCGATTGGACATAAAAAATACAAAATAACCATACCGCCAGGGAGGTTAAAATGTTTCTGTTTTAACATACATACAAATTCAACTTAAGAACAAACCTACAGTCCCTATCTCATGTAACCTGGGGACTACCTGTTTATAAAATAAATTATGAATAGGCAAGTTCATCATTGCAGAAGCAACAGGTGATGTCTTTTCTGCAGTAAAATGAACTTACCTGCCTACCTGCAGTATTTTTCTCAATGAACACGGAGTTGAACAAGAGCAGTGAAGGAGAAGCAGAAGACTGATGAGCTCATCGGTCACTCTGCCCTCTTCTATCAATGTTCTCCTTGTTAGCACATGAGCACAAATCATTTGCTCCTTTTTCTCAGTGTAAGCTCTGCTGTATAAGGACTGCAAGAATCTGATTTAAGTAAAATGAAGGTGCCTGGAAGGTGCCAGCTTTCAATAAAATACTTACTACCTATACAGTGCGTCCTTCTACAGCCTGACACATGCCTCCTATGGCAGGTTTAATCAGCCCACCTCCTGTGATCCCAGGCCATCATGGACCCTGCAGCACTATACATTGCTGGTGGTGGGGGGTGAATATAAGGTGATGTTGGGTTTTATAGTCAATAAATGAATCAGTGGTTTACTTTATGTCCCCAGAGTCCAGAATTAAAAATGCCCAATGAAGAGGACAGAAGACAAGTGAGCTGAGCCCATATTTCTTAGCTAGGACTATATAGAATGAAGTATAGCAGACATGTGAATGACAGGTCTTCCTTTAATGTTGTCATGTCCAAAGTCACTGAAGTGGAACCTAAGTTGTGCTTCATGATAACTCTTGTAACACAGCACACATAGGGGATCATACAATCCACAAACCTCCCTTCCTCTCCTTCTGGAAGGAGATGCACCCCCCATTGAAATGTGTCAGCAGGTTTCTGCTGCTGCACTGACAAAGCTGAGATCAGTAAACGAGGCTGCTGTACACACAGGACATTCATCCAGTGGCACAAATGTCCTCCCCACTGCGGCATCCCCCGCGGCCATACAGGTAATGAGCTCCTTACCTCACCTTATACTGCTGCTGCTCCTGCAGTTCCTTGTCGGCCGAGAGAGAAAACCTTCGGAAGAGACAGAGAGAAAGATGACAGACTACAAATCCCAGAATCCTTTTCGCCGATGGGCAGGAAGCGGAAGGCGTTCAATTCGCACAGCTTTATTAAAAACAAGTAATACACCTTATACTTTCTGTCCTGTTAGATGAGGGTGTGGTAGTACTTAATACATTCACAGTGTAGATGATTTGGGCGTATATAAAGGTGGCAGTGAGTCATATTCGCAGTGATAGTAGTTTAGGCTTTATTATATAAAAAAAAGAAGCTTTATCACTGCGGCCTAGATAGTATTGTAACAGTGTTTTCTCCTGGTAGTTGGAGGTGAAATTGGGAGGGTGTCCACGTGACTCTTTACAGATTAATCTACAGAAATCACGTCACCCTAGGGCAACAGTTTTTAGAATCACAAAAAAATATGGCTACAACAAATCTGGCTGTGACTAATTTTTGGGTTTTAAAACATTTTACATGCCATGATCTCATTTCACACCTACTATTGCGTTTGTGTGGGCATAACCTACAAATGCTGGCATACAGTATAAAGGTTGCCTTGCAATGTATTTTTATTAAGCATTTCTTTTTTTTCTTTGTTTTTCTTCTGATTGCAGATGTCGCATGCTTCACTGAATAAAAAAAAATTAGCTGTAGGATAGTGTAATTTAAATTAAATAAGAGGGGACAGTTGTGGTGCTTTGCAGTAAACACATTAGGGAAAATTGAAAATGAATACTCTCCAAGTTAATAATGTTGTAAAAGACAACAGATGACCCGTGATCCTTTGCAAAATGTGGCAAAAGAACCACAGATGGACCAAAAACGCTTAGCAGACCATTTAGCAAAGCTCATAAATTCATAGAAAAAAAAGGACGGGACAAAAGAGGGTTTTTTGTTGGCACATTTATATGACTCCAGGAGTTGGCACCCAAATAGAATGCTCAGGAAAGAAGACCCCTCATGAATAATTCTTGCTCATGAACCCAATAGCCCCTTCTCACTTCCCCAGGGTGCATGGAAGTTAATAATGAGCATCTGGAGTAAGTGAATTCCCTGTCTGTAAATGCATTTAGGAAACAATCCACAACAAATGTTGTTGACACCAATAATGACAAAGGCCCTACAATGTTCAAATCAACTCTGCTGTAAAGTTTCTGTGCATTGAAAAATTATGTGTAGCCCAAAGTGGTTCTATGATGCGCCAAGCCCCCTAAATTCATTTGGCAAGTAGAGTAAAAGATAAAGTGTTTTTTTCCCGCTATGACTATATGGATGTTACTGTTTGAATGAATGTAACTCTGTACATAACAATAAAGTGTTCATCTGCTTTGAAAAACAACACTTTCTCCTTTTCTCTAAAGTTTCTGTGGTGCAGACAGTTTTTAAGCCAATTTTTGGAATCACATTAAATATTTATTTTTTAATGGGAATTTGTATCCCAGTGAGCAGAAAGACCTACTGATAATACAAGTAAACAAATCCAAACTGATTGGATTACATTAGAATCCAGTGGAAAGTCTCAATAACAGAACTTAGTGGTTTCCTTAACCGCAGTTGATTTTGTATTGCCACTGTTGACAGAAAGGCCTTCATTTCCCCTAATTTTTTTTACAGGTTAGCAGCATACACAGCGATTCAGATTTTTGGCGGTATATGAGAGATTCAGATGACCTATGACCTGTATATGTAAAAGCCGGAAACAAAGTCAACATAATAAATATACACCAGAAAATACTTTGGAAGTTTAACAAATATTTGTAGAAGTACCAAGGCTGCTGCTGGCCGTTATTACTAAACAGTATTTATATGGTGCCAACATATTACGCAGGGAAGTACATTAAATAGGGGCTCCAAATAACACAGCAGGAGAAGAGGACCCTGACCAGAAGAGCTTACAATCTAAGAGGAGAGGGAAGCAGCACACACTAAGAGGAGGATATGGAATGGTGGGAAGTAGTAATGATTTAAGAGACAGAAGAAGGGTAGGCAAGTTTGAAAAGATGGGTTTTGAGTGCTCTTTCAAATAAGCAGAAGGTAGGGGGACGAGAAAGCCCATTCCAGAGAGGGCAGCTTTAGAAAAGTCTTGGAGTCGAGTGTGTGACAGGTGAGGTAAGTCATTAGTAGGTCATTGGAGGAGCAAATAGAGAGGCCGTTCACACCTTATATCTCATATAAGACTGAAAAAGGGGTAGAAGTTAATGAAATCTTTTAATTAAAAGCAACAACATGGCAAGAATAAGGTCAGAATGGCTACCACACGCAGAGGAGTTCAATTTAAATAAAAACATTTATACACATTAATTAATATTGGGTTGTAGCTGCTGTGTTACAAAAGCATTGCAAAATCTGACAGCAAAGACCAGAACACTTGAATTTTAACAAGCTCCTTTTTTTTGTTATTTTATAGTGTGATATTTTAACTATTTTAGTATTGATTTTTTTAAATTATATTCAAACAAAAAAAAAATAAAAAAAAAGATTGTTGCAGAAAATTTTTAACTGCACAGTAAATATGTTTTGTTTTAGAAGACTATATTAGAAAAAGCAAAGTTTTTTTTTTCCTGAAAACAAGAAAAAAAAAACAATACATGTATTACTTTCATACTGCTAAAATTTGTTTTTCTGAAGCACAACCAAAGTATAAATTGTATTGTGGCTTGTTAATGAAAAGGGTTTAAGGCACTAGGTTTTTGGCCTTTCAGCCCCCAAGGTGTATTTGCTCTTATTTGATTGGCTAAAATATTGGAGCAGCACAAAATTTCTACTGTAGAAAGTAAATCTAACCACAACCTGTAAGGGTCTCACCTGTTTCTTCTTGCATTTTTTGTCTTTTTTTCTCTCCCTCCCAGGGATTTTGCAGCACTGTATTACATTCATAAAAGGTATAGGCTGTTTTTTTCTAAGTATATGATTTTCGTATAAGTTAGCCTAATTTATACCATATTTGGGAACTCAAATTAGGTATTGCGTCAATGTATTGACATTCTTCATAGTCTCTTTACCTTCCTACCATTTTCAGTATAAGTGAACAATTTGACACCACTGTTCTCCATTCCCTTTAAGGAATACCCATATGATAGGCTTATTGGTGAACTTTGCATTGCAATGAACTCTGGATGCACTACTACAGCTCAGAAGATCTCTATAAATTTTAGGAAATACCTGTATGGTGCGGGGTAGACTGCGCAGTAATCTAAAAGTGTTTTTACTTTTATAGATATAGCAGTGATATAGTACTTTTATAGATATAGGGCAGATCAAAAAAGAATATGGTGTGCAAAGAGCTGTATAATCCCTCATGTTATTAATATTAATAATAAACTGTATTTATTAAATGCCAATATATTATGCAGCGCTGTACATTAAATAAGGGTTGCAAATGACAGATATATACAAACAATGACACAGTAAAAAAAGAAGAGGACCCTGCCCGAAAGAGCTTTTTTTCCCTTTTATATTTGAACACAAGATGGCAATATTGCAGCAGTTTTGTAGCTAGTGTAACTTGTAACTATTTATTTGCAGAGGATTAGGATCCGCACGGTGGCGCTGTGCACTGTGCAGTGCCCCCTTGCCCTTTTCTCTCTCTCGTTGGTTAATCATGGAGTGTGGACATGCTGTGTTTTGCTGAAAGTTCCATCGTGTAGCTTCATTGGACTTGAGGTGATATACATTAGGTAGGGTGCCATAATCAGATGTTTTTTTCAAGCATACTGTAGGGTTAGTTATTTAAAAACTAAAACGATGCTTTGTTATTAGAGCAATGTGTTTATTGGAATCAGAGCTCATGTACTGATAGAAGAACTTCTTGCAAAGTTCAGTTCTTGGACCTAAGAATGTGATCGATCAACTTTCTGTGTATCATATAAAGTTACCCTTCTACCTCTTATGTTTATTATTATTATTATTATTATTTTCTAACTGTAGATATTAAGATTTTGTTGCTTAGCTCCTTTGCTGCACTAGCTACATTTTTATTGGTTTGGATTCATGTTACAGCGCTGCATAATATGTTGGCGCTATATAAATCCTGTTTATTAATAATAATGTTTGTGACATTTGCAGCTTTCATGCTTACATAGAGAGCAGATCAATACTATAATGCTAGGCATACACTATCCCAATGTACAATGATTACCCAAGGGAGAATTTTTTAAAACAAAAATGAGATTATGCTTTATAGCAGGACTAAAGCAAAAATAAAGCATCGGTCTTCTACTACATCACCCAATCTTGCACTGCACAGGGGTGAGATCGGGTGATGTAGTCCGGTGTAAAAGGAAAAAAACATCCCTTGCACTGTGCATGCATGAGATTGGCATCTCTTTTATCTTAGTGAAGAAAATGCCTCTTCTGCGCATACCCAAGTTCAGGCATGAGCAGAAGAAGAAGCCAAGAGCCTCCCGGGATGCACGACGTAGGTATCCCGAAAGGCTCTGCTTTCCTATTCAGTCTTGATCGCCAGAAAAGGTGAGGTGCCCTTCTATGTTAAGTAGGAATTTTGAGTTTAGATTTGCTTAAGCATGTCTTGGTGTGAACTTTTGTGCCTAGATTTTTCAAGCGCTTTCATATTCTGTTTGTAGTTGTAGGTAATAGAATCAATATTATTCTAATAATTATTATTGTTTTTTTGTAGGTTTGAAAAAAGGTGTTTCTCCAGTTGATGGTATTCCTTTGGTTGTCTTTTTTTTCACTGCATTTAAGTAGAAAATGTCATTTAAGTTCGATTTTAATTTTGAAGAAACAGAAGACAGTAAGGTGGAAAGTACTGGACTTTCAGATCTCCAACGCAAAGGAGAGAATTCAGAGACAAGTTTGCACATCTCGGAAGAAAAAGAAGTACAGGTAAAATCTTCCCCTAAAAATGAAGAGAAGGAAATAGAAGAGAGTTCTATTTGCTGTAAACCGGCTGTGGAACACAAAATTCCACAGGATGTGGACAGGGTCCTGGAAAATAAGGTTGTGGAGCAAAGTTCAGATCTTCAGTTTGTAAATGTGTCAGTGGTGGAAATGACATTGTCTAATGAAGATTTGCATGGTGAAAACATAGTAAGTAGAACTGTTACAGCTAACTCTGATCTCATTTCTGGGGTATATGAAGGAGGCATGAAAATTTGGGAGTGCACATTTGACCTCCTTAAATATATTGAAGATGAAGATGTCACCTTCAAAGGAAAAACTGTTTTAGATCTTGGCTGTGGAGCTGGTTTGTTAGGAATTGTGGCTTTGAAGCAAAAAGCTAAAGAAGTGCATTTTCAGGACTATAACAGCACAGTAATAGAAGAAATCACTATACCTAATGCAGTGGTCAACTGTGACAATGGAGAAGAATCTGGAAACGTTACAGAAGGACCAAGCAAAAAGAAATTAAGAAAGTCCCAAACCCCCGCAGATCTCTTAACCAAGTGTCGTTTCTTCTCTGGCGATTGGTCAAATTTTACACGTTTAATGCAAAATCAAACACCACCTATGAAATATGATATAATTTTAACATCAGAGACCATATATAACACTGATTACTATGTTGCTTTGCACAGTCTCTTTCAGCATCTATTGTCAGAGAATGGGACAGTATACCTAGCAAGCAAGTCTCATTACTTTGGTGTAGGAGGGGGTGTATTGCTCTTTGAGGCTTGTATTAAAAAGCACAACATTTTCCACATAAAAACACTCAAAACACATGATGATGGACTAAAAAGAATGCTTCTCAGTTTGTCATTTAAAGACCATTAATAAAGGAGAAAAGTCTTTGATTGTTTTATTGATTTTCTGTAATAAACAGTGTTGTCTTGTTCTATATGTTTTATTAATATATACTAGGTAATAATCAATGTCCTCCTGACTGGTCTGAGTAGCATGTAGATTACAATAGTACACAGTGCTGTAATAAAATACCTTTGTACTGTTCAGAATGCACTAAATTTTCGGGGTTGATTTAGGCTGTACCAAAGTGAATTATCTCTCTGCATGGGATTTTACCCTTTGCTTAGGTAATGAAGTGAAAAACTGCTAAATACAGCCATCCAATCATGCAAGCCAAACTTTTATATCCCATGCATGTCATCAGAAATTTTTTAGAAAATGAATTTTTTTAGCACATCTACAAAACAAAGTATCCAATGCAGTAATCATTTAAGCTGTCTCCACATACGTGTTGTGCAGAAATATTTGAACACAGTACAGGTAGTGCCCGAGTTAAGGTCATCTGACATACGGACACTTCCTAGATATGAACGAACAAGTCTTCCCTGCTTGTTCTGTGCAGGATGGAGGCTTGAAAGGGGTGATTTGCAGAATAATTTTTTTGTTAAACACAGCTGATGTTGTGGGTATTGGACCTGATCTGTAACATCTTTAACTCTTTAATGACCAAGACAAACGCTGCAGCTGTTTCTTTTTGCATATCAAAGCACAGCTTTCTCCGGAATTTAATGAATGTCAAGGCTCCATAAAGTTTTTTTTTTTTTTTTGCTTTGTGATTAACTTAGTGAGGATTTCATACAGTAACTGATACCTCACTGCCTCATAATATGTTGAGATAAACATCTTTCCTAATTGCAAAAAAATAAAATATTGTACCTGTTGCAACTTACATACAAATTCAATGTAATGCCAAACCTACAGTCCCTATCGTATGTAACCCGGGGACTACCTGTACCGATATAGTAACAATACATTACGGTACACAGTACTGATTTTCAGAACAGTACCCTAACATAGTACATGGTACCATTACTGATAAATGTACAGTGCTACAGCAACACCCCCTACACACACACTCCCCAAACTGAAATGAATAACATATATAACGGGTAGTCCAAGGCAGAATGCAAAAATCACAATTGTTTAAAAGTGCTAGGGTTGCCACCTTTTGATCCATTGAAATCTGATTTGGGTAAACAATTTTATTGGGATTTTAATGAAGACATCTAAACTGTTTCCAGGACAAAGAAACAAATCCGAGTAAAGCTATTTAACAAACAAGATAGATATAAATAAAAATATAAAAAAATACAATAAATAATACATTAGTGTTAACTGTTAAGAAAAACACAAGGCACTATTCATAAAGTTGCCAAATTTATTTATATTTAGTAACAAAAACATTCTATATAAGGGTATAACATTTATTTTCCTTGTGGTTAAATTCAATGAACTTGTGTCTTTGTCTTTTTTAACCTAAATATGTAGCAATAGTTGCTACTTTTCCCCATTTTATTTAAATATTGTACTGCCCTGGTAATTTTGTTGATGTAGTTCTAATCCCCAAACAAACATTGTTCCTTGTAAAAGTAAGAACGTGTTCTAGTGACATATGGCATAACTCCAAAGACCCAAAAATGTGAAGTTTAATGATTTGGTAGCTTTTTCAGGGCTCAAAGGACAAATGTATAGTAGCCAGAGATAAAAGTGTGAGGTCAGATATGTATAATGCAGCAAACACAAGTCAGTTACTAAAGCCCTGTACAGGGGTTAGATCTCTGTCCCAGGCGACAATCGTTTAGCATGTGTACATAGCTTTACATGCTCACACAAACAGCAAATAGTCTTCCCAATCTGTCTGTTTTGTTATTTTGGCAAATCTAATTTAGACTGCATATTGGTAAAACATATCCCAGGGATTAGTAAAACTATCTTTTTTTTTAATTTATTAGCCTGATCAGGGCAAAACAATACTTTTCTCTTCTTTACTTTATGGCTTTTTACCATATCCGTAGAGCTTTGGGATTCAAGGTAATGAGGCCATTCACAGTGCAGTATGTGTTCTGAATCTGTTCTGAATTACATGCAGGAGAGGGTTGTGCAGGGTATGACAGTGTCCATCATGTTTAGGAGTCTTTTTTTCCCCCTGCATGGTCAAACATCCAAAAAAAACTTGTAACTATTTGTTGAACAATCTAGTTACAGGCCTCCAGCATCACTTAGAATTCTTGTCATTCGTAAGAATTGTTTGTGTGAAAGCAACAGGAAGAGAATATCCACATGATCACCAGATTGGTTGGGTAAAGGAGTAGCTAACAACTGGAAATTACATAAGGAGGTTGCTAACCCTCAAAACTGCAGGACCCCTCCTAACCCACATGTCTGCACTCACCCCCTGCAGTAAAGATTCAGAGAGCATGGGTACCTGAAATTATTCTGCAATTTTAGGAGTCCCAACATCTAGTGTGCTAATTGCTTCGCTCCCTCTACATTGGTGAGTTGGAGAAGGGAAGTAAGGAAGTAAGGCTCTGTGACATCTTCTGCCCCTTCCAGTGGACAATGACAGACATAGCTGAGGGTCCAGTCTGGATTATGAGGTGCATTACTGGTAAGGCCTCTTGATAATTTATGTCCAGTCCAAGTCAAAGAGCAGTGATTTCTTATTGGCATTACTATGCAAATGTCCCCGATGGGCACATCTGGACACCTGCCCAGTAACACATTATAAAGAGAGTTGTGTAGCATCAATAAGCAGCTTGTTATACCACTGAGAATTAAGACAGATTCTTGAAGATCTGCACATCAACAACTACATCCTATGGAATCTTCCTAACAACACTGGAAGCTGATACCTAAAAGATAAATAGAAACAGCAAGCACCACAGGAAAACCAAATAAAACGTACAAATAACAGTGTTATGAAGCCTAAACTATATACACAGTACATAGCACATAGGTGCAGGGGCGACAATCCTTTGGGGCCCTAACATTCTTTCATAAGATGCAATGGGTTGTGCTAAACTCAATAAAGTACAAGATGGAGGCTGGAGGAAAAACTTCGACTTACTGAACTCTGCTATCTGCCACCTCAGCATTCCTTTTTGAGATGCCAGGACATATTACAAAAAGAATATATAAAAAGAAGGGTGCAGAGAGCAAGTATTGAGTGGAGGTATACAGGGAGAACATTAGAATGAGAGTCCCTACAGTGACCTCTGCCTTTATGTCAGAGGAGTTTTTATTGCTAACTAATATGCTACAGTGAGAATATAGGTTTGAGTACACTAATAATATGCTGCACCCAAGATGGCTGCTTGTCCTTAAACTTAATTAAAAAATCAATAGGACAAAAAAATTAAAGTAGTAAAATAAATCTGCCATAAAAATGTAGGGGCTGATACTATTCCTTTAAAACAATTCTAATTGCCTGGCTGCTATGCTGACTATCAAGCTTCAATTTGCTACTAGTTCTAGTCATCAGTAGTGACAATCTTCAAACTCCGGAGTCAATTACCTAAATAATAAAGATTAAGGGTCAGCTGTGAGAGCCGAGCAACTGACCTTTCACAAGCAATGGCAACAAGTTTATTAGTATAAACTTACTTGTATCTGTACACTAAACAACAAACAGCACAACAGAAAATCAAATTCCCCAACCTTACAGTATATATGCAGCTATATCTAGGACAACAATACGTCTTTTTTTTTTTTTTTTCAATTATCACAATAATATTGTATCTATTTGCCTTTTCTGTATCTGTTGCCTTTTCAAAAATAAAGACAATGGGGAAAGCATTTATATCTTCCTCCAAGTTTTTACAACTATTTGATGTTTAGGATATGTAAAGCTTGTGCACAAGAAGAATGCAAATAGGGCTGTTGCCTGTAGTAACCTAGTATTGTGTTCATTTTATTAGGGTAGCTTTCTTAAACCTGTCCTAAAATCCCACAAACAGTGCATGTTTTGATGAAGTTTAATTTGCTGTGCCTGCCTATATGGGAGTTTACCTGCAAAATGTGCATTGTTGATGAGGCAGGTTTATGAAACATTTCCAGGCATTTTTTTATTTTTTTCTCCAGGAAATTGAAGTTTAATTCTTTGTGCATTTTTGTAAACTATCCACAGTGGATGCTGGTAGGCCTAATTACCTGTTGCAATCATTAGTAAGGACTGTGGGACCTTGCTTTTATTGACTGAATAGGTCTAATTAATATACAGCCAATCTGATGTTTAGGTTGTTCTTATATTGAGAGATACTGAGGCATTAGTTTCTGTAACACTTTCAGAAAGGCTGCAGCCACAAACACCTGCCGTTTGTTTGAATGTATACCATGATGGAAAGTATCCAGAGTCCTGTACCGAATTCCTGCACACAGACAGGGGAAAATGTACTTCCCGAGCTAACAGGAGATGTCTTTATATCGGAAATAACATGCAATGCTAATTCCTCAAAAAAAGAGCAAATAAAAAGACCTTCAAATCCTTTTTTCTTGTGGGGAAAACCGGAAAGAAAAAAGTTGAAAATGGAAAATCCAAAGATGCATAATTGTGAGATCAGCAAACTGTTGGGTGCAAAGTGGAAACTCCTTACTGATGAAGAAAAGCAGCCCTTTATAGATGAGTCAAGGAGGCTGCGTGAGGTACACATGGCACTATGTCTAGACCATAAATACAAACCAAGAAGAAAAGCAAAAAAAAAAATCTTGAAGTATGCCTTCCATGGTGGTGATTCTGGTGAAGAGGTTAAACCTATGGTGCTTTCTCCAGGACTTGGTCAAAGACCAAAACTCCATGCCTATGCAAATGAATGGCCTACAGGGCCATATGCTTTCCCACAAAAGGAACTTGGCAACATACAGCCTGGCATAAACCAACCTATATTTCAGCAAATGCCCAGGTATAATATGAATGGCCTGCCTCATGGCGGGATGATGGCCCCTGCTCAGAATTATTTGAATCCTGCTGCCATATACAATATACCAGCAGCCTATGCTCAGCAGACCACTGCTACCATGGGCTTTGGATCTAGAACACCTGGGACTAATTTCACCTCTTCTCCTCAAATTCCCCTACCGTCTCAAGAAATTTCCACAGCAGATTTGAGGGAAGCAATGTATATGTCGCTAAGTGATCAATCTTTCACATCAAATGGAATTCAGTGTGTTTATCAGCAATACCTATAGATGCGGGAACTGCAACCAATAGAATACATATTTCATCAATATAAATCTGTATGGTGTTGTGGAGAAGTTGCTTGCCTTTAAAGCATTTGGCAGATTGACCGTTTTTCTAGAAATCTGGAGAAACCTAATTTTGGACACATTTCATGTTCTGGGATTTTAAACTTGGTAATTTTTACAGTAACAATTTTTACACTTAGTCAATATTCCACATGTATTTTTGTTTTCAATATTCCAGTTTTGTTAACCTTTTGAAAAAAATCTACTTTTACCCAATGAAATATTTTCTTGTATGTAGTTTTAAGGATTTTTATACTTCCCTTTTAAATAAATGAATATGTGGAATTGACTGAGGATATGTTGTACCATTTTGCTTTGAAAACTGACACCACTTTCAAGGTTCATAGCTGTGTTTTGTATGTAAAATGGCAAGTGAGTTTTTAGCAGAGTGAGAGATGGTAAAAACCTTGTTAACAGGTCAGTGCTGGGTGCTCTCCGCACATATCCTGTTTACTCCTAGTGTTTGCCAAAATATACTTCATGACCATATGTATGCAGGTATCTTGGCAATGTAATTTTAATGGTTTATTGGTTTATAGTTTGGATAATTTGTTATTGGGGCATAAGACTGTTTGTTTGTATTGTACAACTTTACTAAACCTTATATAATCTGCTTTAATAGATACAGCCACTCTTTATTGTGGGAAACCTTATGTAGGCTGCTAACTTCATACAATGCTAACAAAACCCTGTAATTGGGCTCCTATATTGGTTGCCTTTCCCTTGTGTTTGTGCTACATGTTTGTTGGAGTAAAGTAAAGGTAAACACATTCATGGGCTGTCCTGCAACTAGTATGTAATACAAATTGGGGTGAGGTCTTGCATTGGACCATATTTATGTATTTTTTTTCTACATGGAGATTTTAGTAATAGACAAAGCCTGCTGGTGTTTAAGCAATTGTCCAACTTGATTTGTACACTAATAATTTTCTATAATAAACCTACTTTAATTCCATCTATTTCCTGTATATTCAAATCTCCTTGTTTTATTTCTCCTCTATAATATGAAAAAATCATGAGGGGATGTTGGCATGGTTTAATAGTTAGAGGCGTGCACACATGGGATCTCAACCCTAGGTCCAACTGTCAGTTGTGCTTATGAAAGCACTGACCCTTTAAAGTTAAGCTAAATTCAGTCTGTAAAATATGACATTGCTAAACTACTAAACAAAAATTGGCTGATCTCTTTGGCTCCAAGTTTAAACGAATGCTATTTGCATGTGGTACTTTTAGTTACAAGTGATTTTTTTTTTTTTTTGCTTGTCATTTTTCCTAAAGATCATTTTTACACCTGATCCACCAGTTATGTATTCTGGTATGTAATTTTCCCACATTTTAAATGTAATCCCAGTCTAAAAAAGTGTGCTCTTGTACGGATCTCTTTCTTATAATAGC
>NC_092860.1:81480795-81554904 GCF_032062135.1 Pyxicephalus adspersus
TGTAAGGTCTGTGAAAATGTGGAATCGGCTCCCTCAGGAAGTAGTTTCAGCAACTACTATAGATTGCTTTAAGAAAAAGCTGGATGTTTTTCTGGAAGCACAGATTATAACTGGGTATTAGAGTAAAGACAACAGGGACTGTTGATCCAGGGAACATCTATCTGATTGCTTAATGGAATTTTTTTCCTGTTGGAGCCAATTGAAGGCTGCTTTTTTTTTTTCTCTGGATTAACAATAGGGTTTTTAGTTTATTTATCTGGTGGTTAAATTATTAATTTTTTTCAACCTAACCATCTATGTAACATAACTGCAAACCTCCTTAATGGCTGAAGAGGATTTGGAAGATTTGATGGCAGAAGCCTGGACCAGTCATGGCTGGAGGGCACAAAGGAGGTGTGTGTGTCGTAATCTGTAAGTATGCTGTGCCTACTTGTCTAATATGGAAAAATCTCACTCCCACCAACAAATATATTTCTACTTTAGGATTCGGTCATTTTAAAGCATCCTCTCCTTCTCTATTTCCATACCAAGAAGCATTCTAAGGTTCAGCAGGAAAGGACTAGGCGATCTTGACAAGACAATGTTTACATTGGACAATGTCATCAGTTCTGAGTGGGCAGAAATAGTGTTAGTACAGCAGTAAGTACATCAGATAGATATATCACAGACAATGGTACTCTGTATTCCACTAGAGATGTGCAAGGTGAGTGGTGCTTGTCATGGTTAGCATACCGCCTCAGGGAAATTTCCTAGTTGCTGATAAAGTAAATTCACTATAGTGTAGCTTGCATGACTTCTCCCATACACACTTACATTGCCTTTGACACCTCAATGTCACAAGATAAAACAAAGCATCGGTTTGGCTTCTGTAGTTTTTAACTGGGAGAACTAATCCAAGGGAGCAAAAAAGCCACCAGCGAGAATACATTATTATGCTGTCAGTATACCAAGCTAAGAAACAACCATAAAAGTGGCGTGTATAGGTTCACTGCCCCTGCTACTAGCACTGCTGATGGCCCCTGTTGTCCTGAATAAATGGACCCCTAGGAGTGTTAATCTCATCCACAATCAAAGCATGACAAAGTATCATTGCATCATGGGAGCCTTGCTTATTTTATTACTTTAGACCTGCTTGACTGTAATGTGACAAGAAAGAGTTGCCAGACCAAAAAATGTAAAATCTCATATACATGGCAGTAAAAGTACAATAAAAGCACAAGTTTTGAGTTTTTATAGACATTTCACTAAGCTATGTGGCAGAGAAGAGGTAGGATAGATGAAAATGCCCATAACTGACCCAGAATGCAAAAATGTCTCCAACCAACCATAACTGTTTCAACATGCACATAAAGGGTCACATAGATTTTTAAATGTCCTATTCATTTAAGTGAAAGTTATCAGGGAATATATTAGTTTTTATAGATGTTTTAAAGCATTTTTGAACAAAGGCCCATTAAGAAAACACCCAAAAATTTTCTTGTGTGAAATGGTCCATTGAAATTTCAGACTTAGGTTTTTAAACAAAATGGGGAAATAGTCTATGCAGACTTTATACAGCATTAAATGTACCCTTTAAGAGACAATTTTTGAAACTTCTTTTCTTTCCAACATGCTAGCACAGACAAGAGCACTTTTGGACATTGTGTTTTTGAGCTGCAAAGAGCTAGACTGCCATCAGGGGACTACTTCCATATGGGGCACCAATCAAAATATCTCAACTATTGCAATTCTGGATATTTTAAACTTGGGGAATTGGGGGGGGGGGGGTCAAAAGATTTAGCAGTATGGGGCCCAGAAATTTCTGATGGCAGTCCTGGCAAAGAGAATGCAGATTGCAGGATTTAGTGACTCCAAGATGCCTATAAATACTTCCAGGTGTTTTTCCTCTTGTCTCCTCCTTACACTTACTTCTGAAACTAAGGAAATTTGTTTTTTTTAAGTGCCTGAATCAGCCAATCTTGATCTTTTTACCATGGGAACCCTTAAAATAATTTTCAGCTGTTAAAAAAAAAAAAAAACCCTTTATTGTTACTATATCCACAGCTCACAGTGCATTAAGCTGCGTACACACTTGCAAGTTTTGTCGTTGGAAAGGATCTTTCACGATCCTTTCCAACGACAAGGGACTGCACGATGCATGAACGGTGCTGTACATACATGACCGTTCTATGGAGAGGGGACGGAGCGGCACCCTGCTGCGCGCTCTCCCCCTTCCCTTTCATTAGGATCGGTTGTCGTCCATCGTCCGTGGATCCGGCGGGACGGTTGTTCGGACGATGGACGACACCGACTGTACACACAGCAGATTTTCGCCCGATATTTGGCCGATGCCGATTATCGGACGATAAAAATCTGCCGTGTGTACGTAGCTTTAGTGTAATGATCAGTAGGAAGATTATCTCTTATATTACTCACCATTGGGAAGAATGTCACACTTACAGATAGCCAAAAAGATCACTGGTGTAACTGAAGTGACCTGAGGGGCACAGATTACTCCAGCGACCTCTGGAGAAATCCTAGGGTTCTACAGAACCCTGGTTGAGAAACACTGGCCTGGACAAACGCATATAAATGCTCTATATGCTTTACCCGGCATTTAAAAAAACCTCCAGAATATCCAGAACCGAGAAGAGGATGGGTGAAGATGTTGCTGAAAAGAAAGGTGTTTACTTCTGCTTTAAAGCAAGGTTCCTCTTTTTGTACCTGGCTTATAACTCCTCGATTTTTGTAGGTGCATGCTTAAAAACATATTTAGTCTAAGGTTCATTTTTCATGTGAACTTAATAAGGCATATTGCAATAATAGTAATCAAGGGCTTAGAGCTGAATTCTAGGTGGATATATTAAACTAATATATTGTAGTGTTGTACTCCTCAAGAATAATTGGAGTGCTAACTCATTTACATTAATACCAACATTCTGCAATGATAAGTATTACTGGAATAAAACAGTCAGATAGCGCCATCTGGTGTACACTGTGCATTCTGCACTATTTCTAGTTGAAAACGTTCAAATACATATTCTATGGCTGTGTGTGTGCTCTTGTTTGATATTTGATATTTTTACCACTGTTTACTTGCGGAAAATGGCAACACACTGCAAGCTGATCTTCAAACTGCAAGCTGGTCTTCTGTGTTGCCACCGTATTTGTGCATGCTTGTTTTTTTTTTATCTATGGAAGCAATGCATTGGCACTGCTCCCTTGTTTCTTCCTGGGAAACACTGCTCTGTATGACTGTATTACTCTATTTCAAGCATTGGGTGCAAAAAAATTGGGTGTATATATATATATATCTCAAATTCATTAAAAATTAACAGTATCCACATGCCTATTTTAAATATTTTATACATAAAGAATTGCTAAAGAATACGAATTAGCGGTGTTCAGCCCAAGACAACAGTGGAGGAAAGGCCACAACGCGGTTCCTAGGATGTGTGTCACAAATTGTCTCTTAGCTCCCTCCACATTTCAGACAATGCACCAGAAGAATGATCAGAAGACCTTCATGGTAAAAAAAAAAAAGCTTTTACTAATATTGTAAAGCTGTGATGCTCCATTTTTATCTGTCTTACCTTTATCTGTGTACTTAATGTGGAGGTTCAAAGGGCTGGCATCATTGTGTAGATATCAGAAGTTCAGCTTTGTGATATCTCAGCCCATGTATAGACATTTAAATGTTAGAAGCATATCAGGGATGATACCAAGAGCTAGGATGTGTGTCAGTATCTACAGTGGTGACATGTAGGGTCTGAATAATAATAGTTCTCGAACATATGATAAGATATGAGAAGATAGACTATCATGGGAGAACCTGGGTGATCTAGCACCTGGAATGGACTTTTTAAAATCATTTCCTAATATTGGCCTTGACTAAATCCAGCAGAATTTTTATAGATTAAATGTAGGAAAGCATTTTAATCAAAATCCATTGAATTGATAGATTATGTTTCAACATATCAAAAATATTTTGTGTGTTTATTGTTCTTCCAGGAGTTCACTTCATTTAAAGGATAACATATCTCTAGTATACGTGTATAATTTGTGTATTTAGCAGTCAGCTGGGGTCATAACAAGTTGGTTTATGAGCTGCTTTGCCTGATTGCTGTGCTTTCTATATGTTTAAGCACCTCTAATCTAATAAATGTGATCTGTTTTTTTTATATATGCTAGAAATCTTAGTAATTATGTTTTAAAGCAATTTAGAATTTATTGTTAAAGAATCATAAAGCAACATTCAGAAAAACTCTGATATAATTGCCTTGTGATTGATTTGAAATGGTGAGGAAAACTTTACAGCAACCTAATGTTTCCTTACACCAAGTGCTGGTCTAACCCTTCCCTATCCTCCTCCACTAACATTATACTACAGTGTTTACCTGTATAACTGCTCCATCCCACTACCTAGGGAGGACTAATACATAACATATACTATACATCTCCAGGCTCTGTAAAAGTCTATGAAGCTATATTGTTCATGTGCAGGCAGCAGGATTCAGACATTTCTCCAGCAATCCCCACATACTGAGAAGTATGCGGCCATTATTCATATTGTATTTGATGGCATTTAGTTCAATTTCACCTGAATAAGGAGCTAATAATGCAGGGCCAGGATGTTACTTCCCTCATCTTCTAGATTGTAAATTCTTCTGAGCAAAGTCCTGTCCTCCTTCTGTGTCACTGTCTCTATCTGTCTGTCCATTTGCTACCCCTATTTATTGTACAGCACTACGTAATATGTTGGTGCTATGTAAATCCAGTTTAATAATAAATATTAATAATGCAATAATTGCAAACATTTGCGGTATTTTAATTTGTTCTGGAAGGAATGGGTGGGCCAGGTACTCAAAGTTGACCACTAACTCATGGCCATGTTTTACTCCCACTGACTACTAACACAGGGCCATGTTTTACTCCCACTGACTACTAACACAGGGTCATGTTTTACACCCACTGACCACATTTTACTCCCACTGACCACTAACACAGGGCCATGTACCACTAACACAGGGCCATGTTTTACTCCCACTAACCACTAACACAGGGCCATGTTTTACTCCTGCTGACCACAAACACAAGGCCATGTTTTACACCCACTGACCACTAACACAAGGCCATGTTTTTACACCCACTGACCACTAACACAGGGCCATGTTGTACTCCCACTAACCACTAACACAGGGCCATGTTTTACACCCACTGACCACTAACACAGCACAGGGCCATGTTTTACTCCCGCTGACCACCAACACATGGCCATGTTTAACTCCCCAACCAAGGACCACTAACACAGGGCCATGTTTTACTCCCTCTGACCACCAACACATGGACATCTTTTACACCCACTGACCACTAACTCATTTACTCCTGCTGACCACTAACACTGGGCCATATTTTACTGCTGTTGACCTCTAACACAGGGCCATGTTTTACTCCCGCTGACTACTAACACAGGACAATGTTTTACACCCGCTGACCACTAATGCAGGGCCATGTTTTACTCCCAATGACCACTAACACAGGGCCATGTTTTACTCCCCATGACTATTAACTTTGTGGTGTTCTTCAAATAATGGTGTACCCAAGGACCACAACCTGGTTTCACTGTACAGTGCAACACTCTTACCACTAGAGGCTCTGGAAAAGACCAGATTGATACTTAGATTCTTCTCCTTGGTCCTTCCTAGTGCTCACACCATCATTAAGCTATACATAGCACCCACTAGTGGTTCCGATTCTCTGAGCAAGACAACCACTAACACAATTTCTTTTACTCTGTTGACCACAAGGAATTTTTTTTCCCCACTGACCATGTTTAATTTTTTTTTACTCCTACTGACAAAACAGGAATGATGCGTAATCCCACAGATACAGGGGCATGTTTTACTACCACTAACTAATGATTATGTGTCATTTATTACAACTGACTTTAACGTATATTTTTTAGCCAATGCAGAGAAATTTGTTCCCCCCATTAACCACTAATACAGAAACATTTATTGTTCCACTGACCACCCATGTAAAGGCATTTCTTAAGTTTGTCTGCAGTTCAGCCCCTTAACAGTGTAAAAGACAGTGAGTCGGTCTATCTCTTCTTTATAATTCACTACCTTCTGCATCCCACCTGTGCAAAAAAATAAGTAGACAATATCTGTAAAAGAATACACAGTGACAGCCTTAGTTTTAGTTTATTTAATATTTATTTATTTTCTGTAAGAAAATCATCCATTTTTTGTTCCTTGTTTTGTTTACTCCAACCACTTTTTCCACTGTGGAGTCTCTTTGAATATAGATTGACGTGACCTAAATAATTTTTGTTTATTTTTTTTAGAGATTCCCTTGTCCCTGTATATCTTCACTAATTTTCTGCTACTTCTGTTTTTTTAGAAACATTTTTTTAAGGTTTTTACAACAGATATAAAATCACAAAAAAAAACAAAATAGTAACATTGTTACATAGATAGCTAGGTTGAAAAAATACATACATCTGGTAAGTTCAACCACTAGGGAAATAAACATATCCAAGATATAAACCCTATAAGACATAGTTGGTCCAGAGGAAGGCAAAAAAACCCTGGTACAATTTTCTTCAACCGGGGAAAAAAATTCCTTCCTGATTCCATGAGGCAATCAGATGTTGGATCAACAGTCTCTGTTATCTTTAATTTAAATTCTTAATACCCAGTTATATTCTGTGCTCCTAAAAAAGCTTTCAGCATTTTCTTAAAGCAATCTATAGTAGTTGCTGAAACTACTTCCTGAGGGAGCCGATTCCACATTTTCACAGACCTTAGACCTTACAGTGAAGAATCCCTTCTTTATCTGAAGCTTAAACTTCTTTTCCTCCAGACACAAAGAGTGCCTTCTATTTGGACCATTAATATATTTATACAGGGTGATCATATCCCCCCCCCCCCAAATGCCTCTTCTCTCTCCTTTTAGCTGAGCTCCTCCATTCCTTTTTTTTAGTTTAGTTGCCCTTCTCAGCACTCTCTCCAATTCCACAATGTCCTTTTTGGGAACTGGTGCCCAAAACTGGACTGCATATTCCAGATGTGGTCTGACTAATGCTTTGTACAGGGGCAGGATTAGGTCTCCATCTCTGCAGTCTATTCCTCTTTTAATACAAGAAAGTACTTTGCTAGCTTTAGATATTGCAGCTTGGGATTGCATGCTGTTATTAAGTCTATGATCTGCCAGAATCCCTCAGATCCTTTTCCATTTCTGACTCCCCCAAAGTGTATGTCATGTCATGTAAGTGTAATGTCATGTCATGTAAGTGTAAATGTCATTTGCCACTTGGCTGCCCAATCAAACGGTAGATCCAGGTCTGCTTGTAGATTATAGACATCCTGTATGGACCTGATTCCATTACATATTTTGGTGTCATCTGCAAACACAGAAATGGTACTTTAAATCCCAAACTCTATATAATTTATAAAGATGTTACACAGTAAAGGTCCCAAACCCTGAACCCTGGGGTACACCACTAAAAACCTTAGACCATTCAAAGTATGAATCATTAATTACATCTCTCTGGATGCGGTCTTTAAGCCAGTTCTCTATCCATTTACAGATTGACTTTTCTAAACCTATTGACCCTATCTTGCATATTACAGTTATATTGCATATTATATTAAAGTGTCAAATGCTTTAGCAAAGTCCAAGTACATTATATCAACTGCTATTCCACTGTCTACCTGTTACTTACTTTCTCTTAAAAAGAGAGTAAATTTGTTTGACAACTTTGGTCTTTCTTGAAGTTTTGCAGACTATCATTTATAATATTATTTTCTAGCAGAAACTCCTCTATGTGGTTCTTTATCAAACTCACTAGGACCTTTCCAACTATGGACGTTAAACTAACCGGTCTGTAGTTACCTGGTAATGACTTTGCTCCCTTTTGAAGATAGGAACCACATTGGCCTTACGCCAATCCATTGGTACCTTTCCAGCGACTAAAGCGTCTATAAAAATTAGAAATAATGGCTTTGAAATAACCGAGCTCAGCTCTCTGAGGACACATGGATGTAATCCATCGGGTCCTGGTGCTTTGTCAACCTTAATTTTCCCAACTGTTTCTCAATCATATCAATTCTGAGCCATTGTGACTCATTTAAGGCAGTGACATTGCTAATATGAATTTGGACATGAGCACTGCCATTTTCCTTTGTGTACACTGAGCTAAAAAAAACTGTTTAGTAAATTTGCCTTTTCGTTAACCCCAGTTACCAACCCAGCGACATCCTTTAAGGGGTCTACATGCTCAGATCTGATCTTTTTGCTATTAATATATTTAAAAATTTTGGGGGTAAGTTTGCCTTACTTTCCTTTGCAATCTGTCTTTCATTTTGAAGTTTTGAACATTTTATCTCCTTTTTACATCTTTTGTTATATTCTTTATAGTTTTGAAACGATGAAAGTGATCCTTCATTTTTATATTTTTAGAATGCCCTTTTCTTGTTACTTATGGCTTTTTTTAACATCCTTTTTTTACCGATTGTAATATATTTTTCACTGTGCTTTTATAGAACAGACTTGAAACATTCCCATTTCTGTTCAGTGTTCTTTGAGGACAAAATTGTCTCCCAGTCCAAGGCACAGAGAGCCCCCTTGATAATGGGAAATTTGCTCTCTTAAAATTAAATGTTTTATCTTTCTTGTTTTTATTTCCTGTTTACAGCTTACATAAATGAAATCAAATTATGGATACTGGTACCCAGATTTTTTTTTACAACCACATTTGTTATAAGCTCTGCATTGTTAGAAAGAACTAGGTCCAGCAGGGTATAATTTCTAGTTGGGGCTTCTATAAACTGCACCATAAAATTATCTTGTATTAAATTCACAAATATCCTCTCTTTTGCTGTTTCTGTAGTGCCATTACTCCAGTCAATGTCAGGGTAGTTGAAATCTCCCATAATTAATCTCCCATAATTAAAACACTTCCACTTTTTGCTGCTTTTTCTATCTGTGCTAGTAGTTGATTCCTCCAAAAATTAATTGTGTGTTATTCAACCCCACATTCAACTCCACCCATAATGCCTTAACCTCATTGCTTGTTCCAGCCACAATTTCTTCTTTTACATTCACTTTTTGATCACTTTTCACATACAGACAGACATCACCACCCTTTCGTTTGTTTTTACGAAAGAGAGTATACCCAGGAATATTGACAGCCCAGTCATGCGAAGAACAAAGCCAGGATTCAGCAATGCCAACTAAGTCATAATTCTCTGCACTCATTAAGGCTTCCAACTCCCCTATTTTATTTGCCAGACTTCAAGCAGTGGTGAACAGGCTCTTTAAACCATTGCTGCATTTACCATCACTGTTGCCAAATCCTTTTGTTTTTCAGTACAACTAGTACTGCACAATCCAATGTTTGTTTGCAACATGGGAAACTCCTTATATAACCACACCTCTCCCCTAACTATCCCCAATCTGCCCTCCACTAGTGGCTGACCCCTGACAATTCTGCCACCCTATTTAACTGTCCCACCCTGTCTGTCTAAATATCCCTCCACCATTCCCCTAAATCTTTCCCCTAGCACAGCAGACCTTTTTTTTGTTTCGGTGCAAACCATCTCTGGCATACAGGTTGTACCCCAATGAAAGGTCAGCCCATTGTTCTATGAACCCAAACCCTTCCCTTTCGCACCAGGACTTAAGCCATGCGTTTAGCTGTCTAAGCTTCCTCTGCCTTTTCTGTGTTGTGCATGGCACGGGCAATATTCCAGAGAAAATAACCTTGGAGGTCCTTTCCTTCAACTTGAAACCTAGTTTTTTAAACTGATTTTTAAGGATCCTCTATCTTCCATCGTGGACCAAGACAGCTGGGTCCTGTCCAGCCCCTCCGAGTAATTTTTCCACTCGGTCCACAACATGCCGAACCCTGGCACAAGAGACAGCAAACCATTTGGTTAAAGGGATCCAGGCGATTTTTGCGTGGAAATATGGGCAGAATTAGAACGCTAGGGGGTTAAATCAGAAATAACATAAAGAAGGGGAAAAGGTAAAGGGGGGGGGGGTTACTAAAAAAGAAAATTTAGTACAACTTTTGTCACTAGCAGTCGTATAAGGATTCAATCATCAAAAATGCATATATCGCAGGCATATAAATTTTATAAAACAACATTTTCAACATGGTAAACATTTTAACTAGAGAAAACCGAAGTAAAAATTTACAGCTCGTAGGCCCAAAGTTTAAACCCTATAGGGCAAGGTTAAGGATATGCCAAGTGGATTGGTCAAACGGTTTCAAGATCTCCAGCAATTGTGTGGCCGAGGAGGAATGTTGCATGAAGGGGTAACATTGAGACAGAAACTTAGTTATAAATGTATCATCTTGCAATTCTGCTTCAAAACATTCTCTGAAAAACGCTGTTTTAATAGCATTGGAAACCATGTCAAGTGCTGGAGGTAAAGAGTTAGCCCAGGTTAACAGTAGCATCCGACTCACAGCCAGGAGACACACCGATTATCCAGCTTTTAATCACTGTGTTGGGAGTGATATCAAGGAGTTCATCGCAAGCACCAAACAAAGTATCAAATTAATTGGGACGAAGTAACCCCTGACAGAGTGAACATATTGTAAAACTCTCTGCCAATAATTATTGAATGATCAGAGGACATGTCCACAGATGGTGGATTAACGTTGCCGAAGGGGACTTACATTTCTGACAGGAAAAGTCCAGTGTCATTTCTTTTCCCTGCACTGTGCAAGTCTTAACCACTTTATATGCCCTATGGACAATTTTGAATTGAGATTCCCTCCAGATCTCATTGATCATCACACTTCGCACTGTTTGGTACCCCTGGAAAATCTTTTCCTCCACTTCTTTAACACCTAGCTCTGTGCCCCAATTAGACACATTGGTCCACTCCAAATTGCCATACAAATAACTTCTGAGAGACCTATATAGGTCTGTGATCGTGGGTTCAGGGAGCTGCAGCAATTTATCAAAACAATTACGTCTCAATGCGTTGGTGTAGTCATCAACTAATGATTTTAAAAAATTGGTAATCTGCAAATAGTACATTGGATGAACTGAGCGAACCTGTCACAGAGTTCCGTAAGAGTGAGCAAACGTCCCTTTTCAAAATTTAAAAACATCTCCCACTCGCACCAGCCCTTTGTTAGACCATTGATGGGATATCACCTGGGTGTCGCCCTAAAAAAACATTGGGTTGCCTTGGAAGGGTAAATAAACTGCAAGTCCAAAGGCCAAAAGGGAGAGAGGGTGGTTTGCAGTATAACAATGCACTGAGATCCCAGGGATAGGCTATAGCCCTCTCCAGGGAGTAGTTTGAGGCAAAAGACGTACCCTTAATCCAATTGTATATATGCTTTGTGAGACAAGCCAGGTTGGATAATCTGAAGTTTGGGAAATTAACGCCCCCCTCTGAAGCTGGTAAATAAAGTTTTTGAATAGATATTAGAGGGCTTTTGCTTTGCCATACAAAACTTAGAAATTATTTATTTATAGTCATAACATTCTGACATTATAATAGCAATGGTACCGTCTGAAATGGTTAGCAAAGTTTTGGGAAAGATTTATTTTAAACAAGTGAATCCTTCCGAACGTGGATAATGGTAAAGTTCCCCATAAACCAATTCTCTTTTGATTTTTGCTATCAAGGGCACATAGTTTAAGTCATAAATGGAAGACGGCTGTCTCCCTAGTTTGATCCCCAGGTAAGTTATAAAATCTTTGCCAAGTAAGAATGGGGACTTTGCACGCCAATTAAATTGTCTTCGGTGGGTCAAGGTCAACACCACACTTTTGTCTACATTCACCTTTAGATCCAACCACTACTCAAACAGCAGAAAGATACGTTGGATAAACGGCAAAACTTTGGTGAATAGGTGAATAGAAGTATGTCGTCTGCAAAAAAACGCTGTTTATTTTTTGTTATCTGCAATCTCCAAGCCATGTAAATCTGGGGATGCCTCCAGGTACCGTACCAATGGCTCAAGGGCCAATTTAAACACTGAAAGAGAAAGGGGGCACCCTTGTCTGGTCCCTCTCTCCAAAGAATTGTTAGAGGATAGAAATCCCTGAAGTGTTGTGAACTCTGGTTTGTGGTGAGGTGTACATTGCCTGAAGAATGGACAAGTGAGGACCAGACAATCCAATCCTATTGAGTACCGAGAAGAGCCACTCGACATTAACGCTGTTGAATGTTTTCTTGGCATCGATACTAACAATTGCAATATCATTGGTCGAATGTTTCTTAGCGTGCTCCAAGGCCGCCAACACTTTGCGTATATTTGCAACTGCACAGCGACCACATGCAAAACCCACCTGTGAGTGTAGGATTAACTATGGCAGCAATGCTGCCAGTCTGTTGGCTAGAATTTTAGACAAGGCCTTGGCACCCAGGTTGATGAATAATATTAGGCAGTAGGGTTCAGGCACCAAGGATCCCTATTTTTCTTGGGGATCACCTTGATAACGGATTGAGCTCCCAAAGGAAAATAGAGACCATTTTCCTACATGTGGGAATATAATCTGTGCATGTCTGGGAGGAGTTCTGCACCCAACATTTTGTAAAATTCAGATGTGAAGCCGTCAGGACCCGGGGCTTTACCGTTTGCCAAAGATTTTATGATGGTCTGCATCTCCACTTCAGAGATGGGTGCGTAAAGGGCCTCTAAATGTTCCCGTTCCAGTGCAGGGAGGTGTACTGATGCAAAATCAATAGCATCTCTATTATTTAGTCCCTCATGTTTCATGTACAGTTGTTTGTAATAATTAGCCAGCACCATATTTATTTGGAAAGGGTCAGTGACTGTGTTACCTCCTGAGTCGATCATATTCATAACCCCTTGGGTAACAAATTTAGGTCTAACTAAATTCGCCAACATTTTACTGGATTTGTTTCCAAATTTATGGTATTTCGAGTCAACATGCCCCTCCCTTAATTGTTCATAACGGATTATGTCTGAGTCAAATTTTTGCTTGGCTTCCATCCAAGCTTCCTTGTTGATTTGAGAGGGGTGATCTACGAGGGGCTGTTGTGCCCTGCATACTTCCTGTAGGGCTTGAAAATAGGTATCTGCGGCTAGCTTCTTACGTTTAGAAATGTAAGATATAATCTGACCCCTCATGTACGCCTTACTCGTCTCCCAAAAGAGGACTGGGTCGTCAATGTGTATTGATGCTCCAAGGGATAACATTGTCCCCAAACATCCTGGAGATCCATAGATTCTACAAAATTGTTTAAACGTGCAGTGGGCTGGAAACACCCTGCCACCTTTTGTCATCCGATACCCCTTGACAAGTGTGACCTATCTTCCAAATCAACCATTACAGAATTATAATCACCACCAAGGATCTTGTGGGAAGTCTCATCCTGGGCCACCCAGTGTGTCAGCTACTGAAAGAACCCAGTTGTAGGTAAGTTAGGGGCATATAAAATGTGAAAGGATAGGGATTGAGTGGCCAGTGAGACTGTAGCCCTAAACAACCTACCCTGAGTATCAGCTTGTAAAGAAACAACAGTACCCTGAACATTTTTGTGAAACAATAGTATTACACCAGCCTTTCGTCCAACCGCTGGAGAGCCCAGAACCTCTCCAATCCAAAATTTGCGTAACCTCCAAAAATCAGAGGTAGACAAGTGAGTCTCCTGCAGCATGTCTACATCAGCTTTCATTTTTTATAAATGACGCAGGACCGACATGCAATGATTCGGGGATCGTAGCCCCTTCAAACTCCACAAGATAATCTTCAATTTATGCATGCTGGACAGAAGACTGGATATACCTGAGGGAGAGAAAACCACACTATTGACAAAAAAAAGTAAGCCATACTTCCAGTGCCAGACATTGCAAAATCAAGCATAACAATGCCATACATGTTTACCAGTATACATATCGGAACAGGTGACGATATAGAGTCTCCAGTGTCTTTAAATCCACAAGTGAAGTAACCAGCATTAAACAAAACAAAAGTAAAAAGGATGTAAAAAAGAAAAAAAAGCGACAAAACAAAGTAGATAGAGATTGTGTAGATGCGACTTTCCCATTCTCTTCATGGGTAAGCAAATCAGGAATACAAAAAGTTTCCCAAAAACTACTAATATATGCGTGCGGTGTGCTCGCACTCAGAGGCTAACACGTACAAAAAAGAAAAAAGCCTTACGGTTAAACAGTAGAACCAGAGAAGAAATCCCATTAATAATAAAAGCCGAAAGGAAAAAAAAAAAGAAAGAAAAAGATAGAGTCCATCCTTTTCTTTCTCAGCGGGTTTTACTTGGAAGTCTCTTCCTCTTATGGTTGATGGATTTTTTAATGAACACATCTCTGCAGGACTTCGATTGCTGGGATGAGCAAAAGACCAGAGGCTTTGAGTGAAACAGCATTGTTTTGGTGATCCGATTCCCCCTCAGAGGTCACTGTATTCAAAAATTGCTCGGCTTACTCAGCAGCCGTAAAAGAATGATTGGAACCTTGATAATTGTAGAGATGTAAGGTGGCTGGGTATGCTGTAAACTTGATCCTGCGTTTTGATAAGTCAGAGCATACTTGGTGAAAGAATTTTATCTTGCGGGTCACCTCGACTGAGTAGTCAGCAAATATTAAAAGCTTTGCTCCATCAAGAGGTAAATTACGCTGTTTTCTGAATGCTGTGAGCAGTTCCAAGAGATTGTCATAGTCCAGATATTTTATAATAACTGGTCTTGGTCTCCTCTGATCTTTATGGATAGTGCCAATACAGTGGGCTGTTTCAACTTTGCAGGGATGGTCAAGACCCAGTATTTCCAGAATCGTGTTAGTGCAAATCATGTATAGAAGGCCTGGTTTAACAGGCTACAAGACGTAAACTGTTGCGTCTTGATCTATTCTCGAGATCGTCAACCTTGTCAATGAGAGAGCTGATGTGTGTTTCCATTGTGGCTATTTACATGCGGGCTTGCATTAGATCATCCTCTGCAGAAGAAATTCTAGATTCAGCTGTGCTTAGCCTGGTGGAATGTGTTTTAACTTCCTGACATAAGGATTTTATCCCCTTCCATATGGCCGAGTCAATTGCCTCTTGTACAGGTTGGTTTAGGAAGCACTGCCACTGCTTCTGCTAATTTTGTGTGGTTTGTAGTAAAGAGGGATGACTCACAATCTATGTCTTCACGCTCTATGCAGGTCTCTGCAGAGGCACTGTCGGCCATTTTAGATTTCAGCTGTCTGTTCCTGTCCCTCTGTTTCCCGAGAGCTGGAGAGCCGCTGATGCCCGATTTAGCCACAAATGTATCCATCTGGAAGGATAAAGCAGGTCCCGCTGACCAACGGAGGATGTGTACGGGTTTCTAGCTGGCGGTAATGACCAGAAAGCCTCCGAGTACACTGAGCCCTTGTTTCCTCTATTGCGCATGGAGAGCTGGAACCGGAAGTCTACTTCTGTTTTAATGTGGATCTATAGTTCTGGTTCGAAAATTTGTGAGCAGGGAGGTCCTTGCACTCAAGGCTTCTGACGTACTGGCACAAAGTCTGCCCATAACCAATAAAAGTCATGCGTCCCATCCAATAGACAGTTCCGAAACTGACATGTATGCTCCACCCTTCTAGACGGCCCTGCACCATGTTTTCAGGCACCATTTATAGAAAACTGGACCTCTTGTGTGTGTGGATTATGGCTAGAATGTGGACCTAGGTCAATTATGCTTTTATGGGGGGACTGGGATGTGAGCCTTGAACTAGGGGGTTATGAATTATTGCATAGGTATCTTTTGGCTAGAATGCAGGTATGGGGATTATGGATTATGACATGGGCGTTTATGGCTGGAATGTGGATATGGGGATTACGGATTAAGAAATGGGGGTTTTAAAACTGGAATGTGGATCTGAGGGTTATAGATTATGACATGGAGGTTTTATGGCTAGAATGTGGACCTGGGGTTTAAAGGTTATGAAATGGGGTTTTACGAATGGAATGTGTTACTAGGGTTAATGAACTATGACATGGAGATGGCATGCCTGGAATGTGGACCTGGTGGTTAGGGATTATGAAATGGGGGGTTTATGGCTGGAATTTGGATCTGGGGTTTATGGATTATGAAATGGGGATTTTTTGGCTGGAATGTGAAACAGGGGGTTATGAATGATAACATGGGGGTTTTATGGCTGGAACATGGATCTGGAGGTTATGGGTTATGAAATAGGGATTTATGGCTGGAATGTGAAAGTAGGAGGTTATGGGTATTGAAATGGGGGTTTATTGTGGGAATGTGGATCTTGGGGTTATGAGTTATGGAATGGGGGTTTTATGGCTGGAATGTAGATCTGGGGTTTATGGATTATGAAATGGAGGGTATATGGCTTTAATGTGGATCTGGGGTTTATGAATTTTGAAATTAGGGTTTTATGGCTGCAATGTGGATCTGGGGGTTATGGGTTATGGAATGGGGGTTTTATGGCTGGAATTTGGATCTGGGGGTTATGGATTAGGAAATGAGCAACGCAAAACACGAAATTCAATAGCAGGCAACAAATAAAATTCCTGTTTAACCATGCCCACAGTGTAACCACACCTGTTTTTCTAAAATAACCACGCCCATATGTTGCTGTGGCAACACATAGGCCCCATTCTTCCACCTCGCTTTAGGCCCGAGATTTGTTGAGACACTCCCTGGGTCCTTGTTGCAGAAAAAGACAATGTTTCATTAATTTTTGAAGATAGAACATTTCCTAGTCACAATTTTTCATTTTTTAGCTGTAGTTGCAGTTTAGCTCCAATCACACCTTTGCCTTTGCTTTCTTTGTATCTCACAAAAAACTCTCATAATATCGGTCCAAATTATAATAAACTGTTCCAATAGGGCTTCTGTTTATCTCTTGCTATATCTTTGTATAATGTCTGTCCATATATTCAGGATGCTCCTGCCTTTGCTGGTCATTAGGCGGAGGGGGGTTTCCCCACTTTCCAGTTGTTTTAAATGACCACACAGCGGTTGTGCTGGGTTATGCTGTCTTCCCGATCTTCTGGGCAGCTGGTGTGCAGGCTCTTGCAGTGAAGCTCTGAATCTTGTCCTAAATGTTATTAAATACTTTTGCCCTCACACTGATATTTAGCAAAGGAGAGTATCTTCCTAGCTAAACAATTCTAAAACAGGCTCGGTGCTCGGCCTTAAACATCACTTTACCGTTCGACCTTCACTTCAACCTGAATATCGGTCACTCAGCCTGAAACAAATAAAGAACGCCACCAGTGATCAGCATGGTATGCATGGTCTCACAGGACCTTTTTCAGTTAGAAGGAAAAGTTTTTTATGCCATTAAACATTCCAACGTAAAAGGTTGGAGTCAGCAAATAGCCTGCCTTTAAGAAATGGCTGTTCAATGGCTTTTTCTCTGCTCCTTCTTTGCAACTGGAGAGCTGCTTCTGGTTCTCTGGGTGGATTCATTGTTGTGTTGTCTTCCAGAGTTTTGGTGCAACTGGTGTTCAGTCACTCTGCCCCAGGGTGAATCATCTTCTTCATCTTGACCTAGTTAATATAGGACAATCTAGTCCTGAAATGATACAAGGATATTTAATGTTAGCAAGGGATAGTGAGTTTCTTTCTTTCTAAACAATGCTAAAGACGAACTACATTCACTATTTCTATTTTCTCCAAAAAAAGTAATTTTTTTTTTTTTTGAGACAATACAATGAGACTTGAAGATGATGGTTACATAGATGAAAATAGAGACACTTATCCTTGTGTTAAAGCTGTGTGACCTGAGCCTGTTGTCATGCAACCATTCTGGGCACTGGCTTCTATCATGCATGGCTTACCTGATGTAAATGGCAATATCACCTACGTAACTTGTTTTAGATTGCTAGTAATTTTCACGTGTTCTTACATATTTAGAGGCAGAAAAATGTGATTCTCCGCCTAAAGTCCACAGACAAATGTCAGGTCTGGCCTGGCCATGTTTATCTGTCCAAATTCTGACCTGTATATGAAAATGAAGAAATTACAATATTAAATGGTTTCCTAAAGAAATGAAACGTATTAAAAAATAGTTTTCCAGGTAGCGGTAATAATCTTTTTTAAACTAGGGAATATCTATACAATATTACACTTGGCTTACCTGATGAAGATGGCTGGATCTCCTACTTCATGTGATGGAATTGTTGCTAATTATTCATAGGTTCTTCTGAAGGTGGTAAGTAGACATGTGGCTGTCCATCAATAAATCCCAGAGAAAAAGATGTATATCCCATCCAGAACCAGCTAAAGGGCGATGATTGTCATCCTTCCCAAATTTGGGATTTGGTATTTTGGTTTTGGCCTGCATGTAAAAATGAAAAAAATGGCATTGGTTAGAAATAAGCAAAATAACTTATTTCAGCAGCTTATCTAACAATTACTTTAACAAACAATAGCAACAGATGTAAAATAAGACCAAAACATGTAAGACACATACCTGAACAGTTCAATTTATCCTTTGATGGCAGACCAGACAGGTTGATGTCTCCTGCAGCCATCTCCTTATGCAGCTCTTGTGAAACCAATGGGAGCAACTTAGTTTTTTGGATTGTGCTCCCTCTTGCACTTCCTCCAAGCAAATGCTGCATGGAAGAAGCTCTTCCCTCTGCTGATCATCAGGAGGGGATGTCTGGATGTTGGCTGCTTCTGGTTGTCTTCGATTAACAGGAGAACGGCTTCTGTCCCTCTTGGTGGAGACATGACGGCGGTGGTGACTCTGAGAGCTCTGTGGTAGCTGTTCATCAGGCTCTTCTTCTGCATAAAGACCTATAGAATGATGGTTAGTAAAAGGAAGTCGCTTCCCTTTTGACCAATGTTAAAGACCAACTCTAAATAACCAGAAGACTTTAATTATCTAATTCAACAAAATCCAATGTAAATCCATGTAAAAGTGGTGCTCCCTTATTGAAGTGGATGTTCACTGATTGTCGTCTGGCCCAGAACTGGACGTGGGCCTTGATGCTCATTTGTCCATAAGGTGGTATTGGGAAAGTGTCCTATATGTGAGAGAAATTACATTAGTTAGTTATGCTTTCTCTAGCACATAAAAACAATCACCGGTACTTTTAGTTCAGGAGCTCTGGATCTTGTCAGAAATGGAATGGGAGATTCTTGCCCTGCAATAACAATGATAGAGTGATGGTTAGTATATAGAAATTACTTAAATTATGTCCAATGCTTTGTTTTTCAAGGGGTCTCTTCCTCATCTAAACTCATCCTCGTCCATAATACAGGTCACTCAAACAAAATATCCTTCACAGAGAAAAAAAGTTTTTTTTATCCAGTATATTAAACAGTTATTACAATTTCACCTTTCTGATTGCTCTGTAATAAGGATGTTCATTTTATGATTCATAGAGCTGTATTTATAAAACAGGAAATCAGACATTTCAATGGTAGTAAATAACTCCAACTAAGGAAATGTCAGATCCCCTCTTTTTTAAAAATGTAATTAAAGATTGACAGATGTCAGGTACTTACCTTGATATATCAATGAACCCTAACCAAGCAGATTTGGCAGTTTTCCCTTTCATGTATCCGTCTTCTGATACATGTGGTGTGATATCGATGGGAGCAGCGTAGTATGGTAGATTGTTGCTCCTCTTGGATTTTCTGTGAGCAGATGGTGCATGTTGGACCCTCCTACCTCTGGTGGTCACTGACAGGAGATATCTGTGTATTGTCCTCTTCCAGTTGGCCCTGCTCCACTGGAGAACAGCTTTTGTTTCTTTGGCTGGTGTCATGGTGGTGATGTCTCAGTGATCTTGGTGGCAGTTCTTCAGGCTGTCTGCTCCGTATGAGAGCTCTGGATCTTGTCCGAAATGCAATGGGAGATTCTTGCCCTGCAATAACAATGATAGAGTGATGGTTAGTATTTTGGAATTACTTTACTTCTGATCAATGCTTTGTTTTGCAAGGGGTCTCTTCCCCAGCATCCCTAATACAGGTCACTCAAACAAGATGTCCTTCACAGAACAAAAAGCTTTATTCATCTAATATATTAAACAATTATTACAATTTCACCTGTCTGATTGCTCTGTAATAAGGATGTTTATTTTATGATACATAGAGCTGTGTTTTTAAAACAATGAATCAGACATTTCAATGGTAGTACATAACTCAAACCAAGGAAATGTCAGATCCCTTGATTTATAAATAGTAATGAAAGATTGACAGATGTCAGATACTTACCTTGATATATCAATGAACCCCAACCAAGCAGATTGGGCAGTTTCCCCTCTCAAGTATCCGTCTTCCGATACATGTGGTGTGAAATTGATGGGAGCAGAGTAGTATGATGGATTGTTGCTCCTCTTGGATTTCCTGTGAGCAGATGGTGCATGTTGGACCCTCTTTCCTCTGGTGGTCACTGGCAAAGAGGTCTCTGTGTATTGTCCTTTTCCAGTTGGCCCTGCTCCACTGGAGAATGGCTTCTGTTTCTTTGGCTGGTGTCATGGTGGTGATGTCTCCCTGATCTTGGTGGCAGTTCTTCAGGCTGTCTGCTCCACATTGGAGCTCTGGATCTTGTCTGAAATGCAATGGGAGTTTCTTGCCCTGCAATAACAATGATGGAGTTGATAGTTAGTATATAGGAATTACTTTACTTCTGACCAATGCTTTGTTTTCCAAGGGGTCTCTTCCCCAGCGACAAAAAGCTTTATTCATCTAATATATTAAACAATTATTACAATTTCACCTGTCTGATTGCTCAGTAATAAGAATGTTCATTTTATGATACATAGAGCTTTATTTATAAAACAGGGAATCAGACAATCCAATAGTAGTAAATAACTCCAACCAAGGAAATGTCAGATGCCCTGTTTTATAAATAGACCTCATAAATCGCTTTGACCATACAGAATATTGCTAGCACAGAGCCAACACATCTGAATGAGGAGCCTTAGTTGCCAAGCAATGACAGTTTCGGTTGGGGTCAAAGAGTAATATGACAGTTACCTGTCTAAAGATCAACAGACTCCTCCCTGTGTTAGAGATTTGTGAGCTAAGCCCCCGCATCTCATCAACAAAAAAGGACATTGTGCTACTAGTAAGAAATATTTTTCTATCTATTGGATCTGAAGGTGGGTTGGAATAACATACCTGATAAAGATGGGCTGGAAAATCCACTGTAGTTCCTCTTTGGCAACTAGCGACCAGTGCAGCTGCAGAGCTTTATAAACTCTACTAGGACACTGTGTGTCTTTTTCAACAATTTCATGGAGCCTCATGGGCATTTTTTTACAACAGTTAAGTCACCTCAATGAGGAGACGTTTTGTCCAAAAATGACATTTATTGTTGGGTAAGTCCATTGTGACAAAATGTACAAAATACCATTACATGTCCCCTAATAGGCAGCCCTTTACCTGTGTGTTAATGCTGCATGATGTTACCCTAATCATTTAAATATGCCTTTTTCAACTTTTTTAACATGATGGAACTTTTAAAATAACTTTGAGCCTAGGGAAACCCTGTTATAATTATTATAAATATACAGGTCATCAACATTCCAGCCAAAACAGGTCAGATGAAGCCCATTGTTGTCCTTTTGCTTTTCGCACATTAAAATGCATACATTTCTATTTATAAAATGTTACAAATGCATTTAAATGGCAAAGCAGCACTTAAAAACCATGGGCTGTGGACACTTAGCCTTAACCCTTGGAAAAAGACAATGAGGCTGATTCATCAAGCAGAATCGGATTATCGCTCGCGCATTCGTATTCGCGATCCGAAATCGTACGCCGTTGCGCAATTCAGCAACTGAAAGAGCTCGCGGCCGGAGCCGTGCATCTCCGGCAGCTTTACACTGGCGAGCTTGCATTAAAAGTTGGCAGATGCGTGACCCCTATTGCCCATTTTGTAATGAAGGCAAGCATCTGGCTTGGCAGTGAGGAGGCGAGTGTACGAGCGCATATGACTCCAACCCGCGGTAAACCGGCTCGATATAATGGCGCGAAAGTAAGCGCGACCAGCAAGCACGGATTTCATTGATAAATTAGGCCCACTGCCTCTAGTTGAAGGGCCTAAAAGTTCAAGCCTACATCCTCTTCTCTTGATTCATATCTTCCTCCATCTTCTGTTCATCTGCCTTCATCGACTTGTTGGATTGGTTAGACATAGGCCTGTGCTTCATACTTTTTTTTTTTTGTAAGATATTTTTATTGAGGTTTAACAGTGGTAAACATTGATACATACAGGGGTAATTAGTAATCGTCATACAAAAAAAGAAGACAAGACTTCAAATATAACCATCAGAAAATATACAATAACATACATTTAGGCATTGAGTCAAACCCTTATCCTTATACAAGATATGTCCATATATTGAAGCTCGATCAACATCTGTACAAAATTTATTCCCATAGTAGAGCTCACTTAACATCTATAGGAGGGTCAATTTCAAAAACTCTCCCCAGCTACCATGCAGTGTGATGAAAAAAATTGTAGTTTTATTTGTGAGGGAATATTGAGTGTGGCAATAAAGCTTTACCATGTTTCAAAGAAAATTTGTGTTTTTGAGACGTTATGCACGGAAGTTTTGGCCCATTCCATTTTGAAAACCTCTTGCAATTTAAAAAAATCTGTACAAAATCTAACAGTTTAGCACAGATGTATGTTACCACTTGGAAGTGGTTACCACTTACCCCAGAAGCCCTTAATATAGGGACATTCCCACAGATTAAGAAAAAGAGTTGCTGCTGGGACTCCACATTTAAAGCAGGTGTCCCTATCAGAGAGTCCCACGTAGTTGGCTCGGTTTGGGAAATATAATTCTTTTGGATGAGACGAAAAAAAAAAAAAAATCTCGATATTGGGCTGCTGGTATCACTTTCCACGATACTCTTTTAGCTGCAGGATCTTTGTCACAGATAGGTTAGGGAAACGTTTTTGCCATTGCCCCATGCCTGTTTCTGGAATAATCTAAATTCATACGTAAAAAGTCAGGGAGTTTGGAAAAAGCTTTAGAAGTGCGAGGAGTCAGTAACATAGTATCCAGAGGGTTACTGTAAGGCCCTGGTCAGTACCAGTATTCTCCAGACCCCAGTCCCCCAATCTAACCCTACAGTCTTCACCTATAGCAAGCCCCCACTTAGCCTTGGGAGACTGGTTGCGTCTCCCAGCACTCGGTTGCCCCCAAAATTTGTGCGCAAGGGATGGTGTCTGGGGGTAGGCTGGCAGCTGAGGAGCCCACAGATACAGTGAAAAAAATTACCAGGGTATCCAGAAAACAAGCCGAGGTCACACACAGGAGGTCAGTCCACCAAGCGAGGTACAAAGGAAAAGGCACAAGCAAAGTAGGGGGTCATAGGCTAAGGTTGGTCCAGGCTAAGTTCCAGCAGATTGTCAGGAACAGGCAAAGGTCAGTAAGAAAGCCACTCAGGAATCTCGTTTTTCTTAACGTTTTTTAGAAAAGTATAAACAGCTTATTTACAAATAAACAGATAAAAAAATTACAAGAAACAGATATACATATTACAATAAAATACCAGCAGAACCAAAGCAGAACAGAAAATTTGCATACATTTTTGCATATTCAAATTGAACAATCAAGGCACATTTTTCCCAAAAAATAAAAGTCTCTGATCCAAAGCTAAAGTAACCGTCTGTTTTGTAGTAGAAAAGGGAAAATAAAGTCCATTTCATACAGAAAAAAAAAAGACAAACATAAAGTCCATTCCTGAAAGCAAAGTATGGAGTCTGTTTGTAAGGTAAAAAAAAAAAAAAATTATCTTTTGAACAGGTAAGTACATAGCATTTGCCAACATATACAAAATATTTATACATATATTTTTGTCCATAACCAAAAACCATTTTTACAAACACAAGGTATGTAAATGTTTGCTTCCTTTTTCACAAAAAAACAAACACATTTTGGCAAATACACAAAAAAGAAATGACAAAAAAGTGTATTCCACATACACATTCCCCAGGTTCTCTGGGCTTCTGGCTTATCCATTTTTTTGCAATCAAATAAAAAGAAATCAAATATTTTGCTCAAGGCATTCTTAAAGCGTACCTATTCTTACAAAATCAACTTTGGCCTTTCAGGCAATTTATAGAAACCAAAAGTAGCTTTTTCTTCTCTACGGAGAAGGAAAGAGGAGGACCATACATTACAACCTGGTGGTCAAGTGTAAGAAGGCCTACTAAAAATGTCAGTAAAGGCCCGGCTGACCGCCACACAGCCCTTGCAAATTGGCAATTCCAAAACAGATGTAGGGTTGATTCCTCAACCATACATCCAGACCAGGGACATACAGGAGAACTCCCAAAACCCCACCCATGCTAAAAGGCACACAGGGGCAGGCAGTCATGGACACCCTGCTAAGCAATATCTTTTAATTTGATTGATAGAAATTTCTTGTACACGGTTTTCCAGATTTGTGTTGACCTTTCTGTAGTAAAAGTAGGTATAAGCGCAATTTCCTCATCTGTTTTGATGAATTTCCTAATTTTATTTGCATCCAATAGGGTGTTTTGGTCCAGGTTTTGCAGGTTCCAGATACGGATACATTTTTCCAGATTTGTGTACGGTTTTGGAGGATTGATGAGTGTTGGAACTGTTTGGGGGTGGTTACCATCCTCTACTCCTAAACACATGACCAGCTGCATACTTGAAAAAATATGACCATTTCTTAGATTTGGTACTTGAAGCAGAGGGAGAAAAAACTGGGACCACAGAAAGATCTTAATATCTGGGAGGTCTTGAACCCCATTTGCCTTACTTTTGTGCACAATTGACCATTTAATTTTTTCAACAGTTGAGCTTCAGAAAAATTTGAAGATATTTCTGGTGATTTTTTTAATGGAGAGCAATGGTGGACAGTAACTGAGGCAGAATTATTGATTTTACAACTAGCACTTTATCCTCTAATGTTAAGTTACGTAGTTTCCAGAAAATTTTTTTTTTCTTAGACAGTGTCCCAGCTTTGGTGCTCGTTGTTTTGACGGTTAAAAAACAGTCCCAAAATTTTGATAGCTTGACATGATGTTGCAATTTTTAGATGATGAAGCTGCCATTTGCCAAGATAAAGACATTTTCATTTGTTGATATTTAGCTTGGATCCTGAGCCTGTACAAAAAATGTCAGTGTTTAGAACTGCCCTGTTGAGAGCAGCCTCTGTGGTAGAACAGAACAGTAACATCGTCCCATGTATGCGCAAATTTTGGCTGACTGATCCCCACCCCCTTGTATGGGGACTCCCCAGATTACCTTGTCCTTTCTTAATGATGACTTAAGTGGTTCCAATGCACAGATACATAAAAGAGGTGAGAGAGGGCATCCTTGTTTAACTCCGGACTTGAGTTGAACATCATTCGATAAGAAGTCATTGACTAAGACTTTGCTGGAAGCACCACTGTAAAGACATTTGATTTGGGTAGATAGTGTAACAGGAAAACCCATTTTTTAACATTTCCACAGATAGATATGTGAAACTTAATCAAACATTTTTTGGTCTAAGGACAAAAAGGCCCATTTTTTGCTTTCTCTCGTTTAAGTACCATAGAACATCTCTCAGTAAATTTAGACCATTATGTGAATTTCTACCAGGGATCCCACAGACCTGATCACCCTGGATAACTTTATCAACAACTTCTTTGACTCTATTTATCAGAATCTTGGCGTAGATTCTCCAGGTCTGGTCACCTTTTTTAGGGATCAGAATTATGACCCCCCTTAACCAGGAGTCCAGAGGCCTGTTAGATGACAAAACCTCCTGGAAAATCAGAGACAAATCCATTTTTCAGGAGATCCCAAAATGACAGATAAAATTAAATTGGCAAACCATCATAACCTGGACATTTATTTTTGTTAAAGCTCTTGATAGTAGCTAATAGCTCTTTTTCACTCAGAACTTCAGAAAAGACTTGTTGGTCAACATGATCTAATTTAAGCTCCAAGGTATCTACCACCTCCTTTGTGAAGGTTGGATCTCCTTTTCCCTAAAGAGCTCTGAGTAGAAACTCTGGGCCTCCTTTAATATGTCAGATATTGTGACCTCATCGTTGATTTTTTGTATGTTTTGTTTTAAACGGTTTGCTTTTTTAAAGGAAAAACCTGGGGCATTTTGTTTTTTTCCCCCAATTTTTCCACTTTTGCATTTTAAATAATTTCTCTCCCTTTAGCAGGGATGGCCTCTACTATTTCATTTTTTAAATTATTAATTTCCTCCTCCATTGGGTTGCCATTGTTGCTAAACTTAATAAAAGTTTGAAGCTGTGTGTTATATTAATCTCTTAAACCATTTTACTTTCATTCTGGCTTCCTTTATTCCTTTCTGGATAAAGAAGGAGCTAGTTTTATTTTTGATGTTATCCCACCAACTTATGAGGTTGGGAAATTTGCATATGCCCCTCCGCCATGACTTGTATGCTATTGTGTAATGTGTTTTGATCCCAGGATCCTCTAGAAGAGTGGTATTTAGCCTCCAGATCCATGGTCCCTTGGATGTAATTGATAATTGTAGGTGAATGTACAACAACTTATGATCTGAGAAAATGTTGTTTTGGAGGGTGATTTTCCCTGATAGAGCGATGGCAAAAACAAAAGTCAATGCAAGACTTACTTACATTGCTGCACCATGTATTCCAAGGGTAATTCGAATATAACATTTTCAGGACCTCCTGCAACTCGAGATCAGCCATTATGTTTTTCAGCTGTTCAGATGTTTTATCGTGCCTCCTTGTTCCACAGCCGGCTCGCGTTTAACCTGGTAATATGCAGGTAAAATCACCACAAACAATTGCAGGGGAGGAACCTGGAATGAAGAACTGTATAGTATCAAGCAATTCAGCTCGCTCATTTTTCTCCGAGGAACAGTAGATAATAAACACCCTGAGTTCCTTCCCCCTAAATTTCCTCCACTGGTCTGGCTTCCCCATCTGAAACAACTTCAGGACTGCCCTGAAGGCGTGCAGCTACCTCGGCCATATGAGCAGTGACAGCACCCACACCCCCTGACTGCAGTTCTTTGGCCACTGGTGCAGTGGAGGCAACATCCGCTCATGACCTCTTACTCCAACATGGACTCCCTTTAAACAGATAAGCAGAACTTCCGCACAGGTTACACACCAGTTTCACAGGACAGTTTTTAGTTTAGTGACCAGTTTTGTTGCATCTTTGGCAGAGAGAAAATTCTGAGGTACAGGATATTTATGTAAGTGAATAGGACCCACACAGCGAACCTCAATCCCGCCCCAGGGCAAAAGAGGAGGGAGGGTGTTTCAAGCCTCCAATTCCCCTAGGGTCAGACATGAACTTGACTCTATACTGATTTTTTGCCATTCCATATATCACAGGTATTGTAAACTTTGGTTTATGTAGCAATTGTAACCCTTTAAAGCCAATAATAAAAATAGATGTGCCCAACTTAATCCAGTTCAGTCTAAAGTTTTTTTTTTAATTTAATTTAATAAACATTACTCACTAAAAAGTACAAAAAATACATTAAATAAAAATCAGACAGCTCATATCAGACAGTTAGGTCGCTGGAATTTAAAGGATAAAGCTACCAATGGGAGCCTTAGGTCCCCCTTTTCTTTTATACTTTTCTTAGCTCCCTTTCTTTTTTCCTGTTTCCCCCATAGGATATATATCTTTACCATCCTTCTGTTTTTTTTTTTGTCTCTCAACTAGGAACATAAGATGAGGTTGATGCTGTGGCACAGTTATCCTCCATTCCTGCCCCATATTTGTACTCTATATTTTTTATTTGCATCTTAACGTTATAGTTTTGTTTCCCTTTTGCTTTGTTTATGAATTCTTTTTTATTTATTTTTTTGTATGTTTGTATAACATTGTATTGTTTTCTACATATTTTATTGTTTGTATATGTACAGTAATGTGTAGAAAATTCAATAAACACATTGAAGTGGAAATAACTCACTATCCAAGTAGCTGCTCTCATATCTTTATCACTGAAGTATGCACATGCATGGCCAACAATCCTTATAGTCTCCCTACTTCCTTTTATTAAAGAATGTTATAGTGTTTGTACCTAGCTCATAATGCAATACATAGGTGAACAGGTATGGCAGGTGTCTCTTGAATATGCCCAAGTCAATTTTTGGTTATTAGTTATGAGATGTGAGCTAATTGTTGCTGTACATTACTGTACAAGTAAAAAAGTAATTTGTTCAAATCTGAACAGCAGCACTAATGGGAATGAAACTAAAGAAGATTTCTGCTAAAAAATACTATTATGCATTACCGACAATCTGTTTATAGTGTGACATTAGTTTGTTATATATTCATAGTGTTTTTGCTCTTAGCATTTGGCTCCTTTGCTTTCTGGCCAGGTGCAAGTGAAGGGTCAAGGTTAGCCTGAGTGAGTAATGTTTAAATGAAGGGTCTGGCTCCTCTTTCACCTGGTTAGCAAGGTACAAATGGAAGGTTTGTGCTAAACAGAACAGGATGTTTAGACAGCTTTGGTGGAATTATCATGCTTTTCAGGGCAAATGCAGTGAACTTATGTCACTCAGAAAGTGGCATACTTAGACTATCTTGCACCCAGAGCAGGTTTTTTTTTTTAGGATCCCCCTCATCAAAATACATATTGCATTATATATAATATAATAACTATAAAAATACAATATAACATACACCTGGCCCCTCCTTCATGAACTGAACAAATTCCATTACTGAATTTATGTAATTATTTGGGAGGGTGTTGTTGCTTTTGATTGAGTACAGTCATATTATTTGTTAGTGGTATTAAGAAAAAATCCATGGCAGCTAAAATATGATTTTGATTTATTTTTAACATTTATTAATATATTTATGCTTATAAAATAAACACTCATAGTAATTTACAACGTGGCTGGGTATTTTGATCAATAGAAGCATGCATTCCTGTAATCAGTTACATGGGGAGGGAAGAGGTATTGAGTGCAAGCATGGGGATCAGTTGTATGGGAAGGGGAATAAGGTGCTTGATAAGGGAAACTGGGAGAAAGAGTAAAAAGTGGCAGGGAAAGGAACAGCTTGATGGCACAAGGCAAGAGAAGGTGCAGCATCTTGATAGGTAAAGGGAGCTGGATGTCAAGCAGCATCAGCACTGGCAGCCTGAATACCTATGACACATTGCCCCTGATTCATCAAGCAGAATCGGATGATCGCTCGCGCATTCGTACTCGCGATCCGAAATCGTACGCCGTCGTGCTATTCAGCAACTGAAAAAGCTCGCGGCCGGAGCCCACTCGAGTCCGGACCGCGGTAAACCGCGATCGCTGGCCGCGTGTACTTTCGCGCTTCCAGCGAGCGCGGATTTTATTGATGAATCAGGGGCATTGAGTTGAGATGTTGGCCTCAAAGGAGCAGCTTAATAGGAGTAAAGTAGACAAAACCCTTTTCAAATGTTTTTGATATGAAAGGTGTCTCTAATAAACCAATGTAGGCCAATCTATTCTGCAGGGAATTCTAAAAGCACAAATGCGGTGTTTTAATTTTGCAGAGTTTCCAAAGATAGATTTTCATCAGACTGTACTACAAGAAATCAGTCTTCTGATTGTTCAGAAAAAAAACAAAACACTGTATGCATTTTTAGGTGGTTAAACGCATTAATTAGAAACTCTTGTAAAGGCCTCCATTGTTTTCAAGCACTTTTAAATGCTTATAAGCACCTGCATTTTTTTCCCAGACACATTCCCAGAATGCCTTTTTCCTTTATATCATTTCCTTCTTCATCTGTGTTCAACAGTGCAGCCATCATGCCCCCAAAATGTACAGCTTCACTGAAAAACCTATTAAAGCCATGGAGAAAAGATCACGTCTGTATGACCTGTCAGTCTGACATTCTGCAGATGAATGCAAGAAAAAGTAAGCCTTTGCAACGTGAATATTCACCACTAGGTAAGTGGGAATTTAAATTGTATATATGAATCTTTACCAAATATTTGTGGACAGCAGTAAGATTACTTAGTTGATAAGAAAGCACTGACACTGTACCAATTAATTCCCTGGAAATAATACACAATCTGCAATAATGCTTTTGGTAATGCATTCAAAACTGGTTATAAATGACCGTAATGTTTTTAATATAACTACAAATTTCTTCCAACTTTATTAGTATTAAGAAATTTCCCAACCCACCTCTATATGCTGGGGGTTGGGTTCAGTCCTCTCAGTGCACAGAGGAGTATTCATGAGACTTTGTTAAGACTTCGATTATCCCTATACAAACCTTGGTTTTACCGTGTTTCCCCGATGATAAGGCATCCCCATCAAATAAGCCACCCCCCGATTTTTGCTCAAACAATTAAAATAAAGCAATGGCACATGAGTGATCAGAAAGGGGACAATCAATGGCACATGAGTGATCAGAAAGGGACAATGAATGGCACAGAGTGATCAGAAGGGATGTCTTATTTATTCTTCATGGAAAAAAAAGACATCCTACTGAAAATAAGACCTAGGGCATATTTTGGCATTTCAAAAAATATAGGACAGTGCCTTATCATAGGGGAAACAGGGTATCTTCTAAAATCCTTGTTCTTTTCTTGGTTTAACTTCTATAAGTTGTAGTGTATAACTGTAAGTGTTTATAGCAGTTTTCAGAATATGAGCTGCATGTGAGTGAATTTTATGTTAAAAACTGGGCTAAGCAGTACTTGTGGATTCCAAAAGGGCTGCTACATATTAAACAAACCTACACCATATAAGCACAAGAACTGTAATATCTGATTAGTTATCACTGTAATGTTATTGATTTGATTCTAGAGCAGGGGTGTCAAAATCTGGCCCGCAATGTCCTTTTTTTTGACCCCCCAAAAAATCCTAAATTTGGACTGCAGCTGGCCCGTCGCTGCATTGAAATAGCGTTGCTACTACAATTCCCGGCATCACTCGCGTCTTTAGACCAGGGGGCTTTCTGGCTATGTGTGGCCCCTCATTGGACTGTTTTATAGATGCAGGTAATGCCGGGAATTGTAGTAGTGGTGCTATTTCAATGAAGAGGGAGTTCCAGCAGCGGGCCACGCATAAGTTTTATCCCCACATTGGCCACATCCTGCATTTCCACCACTCCCCCTCAGCTACACGTGGGAGGTGCCAGGAGGCTTTTGGAGTTACAAGGGCTTCAAGTTTAGCGCAGGCAGATTTTATAAGCATCTTTCAAGGTTGGTCCCTGTCTAAGTTTTTAATTTTGGCCCACTGTGTATTTGAGTTTGACACCCCTGTTGTAGATGATCACATAATTTCTGTATTTTAATATGTTCTAAATAATAAGGAATTTTTGTTTTTTATGAATCACTGCAATTACATTAAAAGTCCCATTATTTTCTACAATTTTGCTATCTTTATATAATGTTTTTGAACATATACTGTAAATTATTAGAGTAAATATTAAGGACAACAAGTGCTAATATATTCTCTGTACTATATCTTATTAGATGCATCCAACTGATTGTGCAGAACTCCGAGACGGTATCAAAAATACAAAGAAGAAAATCCAGAAATTCTGAAATCTGGTAATCTGATAAGAGTTTGTTAGCCACATGATGACCAGATTTGAAAGCATCTTAGACTAAAAACGCATTGAATCTTCATTCACAAATTTTTCATGTCAAACTAAAAGACAGTGTACCATGGTGAACTAGAACCAGACTGGAAGAAATTCTATGTACAGTGCAAGCACATATGATGTTTGTAAATAGGACGATGAATGGAAGTCAGGCAAACTTGATTCTCAATTTTCAGAAAATCGTTTTGTTTTCTTTAGATGTCGACTGCTTGTGAAATTGATATTCATGTTCTATCACAGGACACCAATTGTCAACCTTTGCCAAATTGCAAAAGAAAGGTATTCAGTCTGAAAAGTGTGCAGAAATTAAAAAAAAGCAATGGACTGTATTTATTTACTAAAAAGTGAGATATACTCCCCAAAAAAGAAAAGAACCAACAATAACATTCAAATTTGATGATAAGGGCAGAAAGCTAAAATATTTAGAAATTATAACTTTGTTAGATGAAACCCAAAACCAGAAGCAACAAGAACCTCATAGCATGTGGTTGTCAATAACATCAAATCAAATACATGGAATGGAAGAAAACCTAGGAGCGGAGAAAGCGCGCATAGAAGCAACCCTGGAGAAGCTTGCTACAGAAAAGGAAGCAGCAGCTGCCATAGCTGAGGCTGAGTTCCTGGAAGCAGTAGAATACTCGGTAAGTAAAAAACATACCAGTGTGCTTGGCACAAAACTCAACCAACAAGATCCTGTACAGCGCACTTCCGGGTATGTCTGCCAACACTCCAAACCAAACAGCGATGCTGGTCTACCTCTAGAAGCCAAAGATGTCAACCGTGAGACAGAAAAAACATACCAAGCAAAAGAAGGAGTCAACCTCAGACCTTAGTTCTGCAAAAAAGAGGCCACGGAGCCATAATATAAAGCTCAAGCCAACCTCTTCGCACATCAAGGAACTCCACAACCGATCCAGCATGCAGAATCACCTTTTACTTCCAGACAGTATGACAGGGGCTGGTCTAAAACAGAGACTCCAAACAGGTATGAATGCGCACCACACTCTCACCATGGTATCACACCTCCAACCAATCCTGCCTGTAACCAAGCCAGGTTCTTTACTTGGTGAAAGCTACTTACTAAAGGACTGGTAAAGTTCAGTGATCGCCCTGAAAACTACAGAGTATGGCGATCCTCCTTTTATAATATTGCAAGAGACTTGGGTCTGTCATGTAGTGAAGATATAGACCTCCTAATTAAATAGCTTGGAAATGACTCTGCTGAACATGCTAAAAGAATTAGAGACATTAATATAAATTACCCAGAGACCGGCTTAAAAATGATCTGGGATAGACTTGATGAATGTTATGGTTCAGCAGAAGCGATAGAGAATGCATTGTTGAAAAGAACTGATGACTTCCCTAGAATAGCTAGCAAAGGTATAGCAGAAACTCAGATCTAAGTGATTTATTAATGGAACTACAGGTTGCCAAAGCTGAAGGAGATTTACCTGGGCTTGCTTTCTTGGACACAGCCAGAGGTGTTAACCCTATTGTACAGATGCTTCTCTACAACCTGCAAGAGAAGTGGGTTACACATGAGTCCCAGTACAAACAAAACCACAATGTACCATTTCCTCCCTTCAGTGTGTTCGTTGACTGTAAAACAAGAAGCTAAAATTCGAAATGATCCTAGTTTTGATTTATTACTGTCTTGTGTGACTCCCCCTGGTCTCAGTCCCCACAAAGTACCAATGGCAGTGCACAAAACTAATGTTTCTACTGCAGATTCTTTCAGGTATTCCATCTCCTCTCACCTAGAGGAAACAGTCAAGGATCCTGGTAAGCAGTGCCCCCTACACAAGAAGCCACATCCTCTTCTGAAATGCAGAGCCCTTAGAGAAAAGTCCATAGGAAACTGAAAAGCCTTCCTCAAGGGGAACCGCATCTGCTACAAGTTCTGCTCATCAACATCCCACATTGCCAAGGACTGTAAGGTCAGTGTAAAACGCACAGAAAGCAACAGCACAGATGACAACACAGCTTTATATCCTGGGCCTCCTCCATGGATCTTCCAACAGGGCGGCAGTGCCAGAGAGCATGGCAGGGAGGAAAGGGACTCTGAGGCTTATATACCAACAGTTACCTCACAATGTACTGAAGTTTGCAAGGGGTCCTGTTCAAAAATCTGCCTAGTCAGAGTCTACCCAAAAGGCCGCAGGGACAAAGCCGTCAAGGTTTATGCTATTCTAGATGATCAAAGTAATGCATCCCCAGGTAAATCTACTTTCTTTCAACATTACCAGACCCAGCACTCCTTATTCCCTAAAGACTTGTGCAGGCACTGTAAAGACAGCAGGAAGAAGAGCTAGTGGTTACCAAATTGAGTCCATAGATGGTAAGATGTGCCTTCCCTTACCAACTATAACTGAATGTAATCAGATCCTGGATAACAGATATGCAATCCCTACACCAGATGTAGCTATGCATCACCCTCATTTGAAGTATATAGCCCATCTCTTACCAGAACTTGATCCTCAGGCTCAGATATTCCTACTCTTTAGGAGAGACATCTTACGAGTCCATAAAGCCAGAGAACAGATTATTGGACCTCACTATGCTCCTTATGCCCAAAGACATGACTTAGGATGGGTCATAATAGGAGATGTCTGCTTGGGTAGTGTGCACAAACCAACTTCTATCTATAGTATGCTTACAAACACATTGGAGAATGGACGCCCTTCTATCTTCCAACCATGGCAGAACAATTTCCTCATAAAGGAATTGACACATAGTACTCATCTACATTGTTCCTTCATAGGCATAAGTGATAACTTTGCCTATGACAGTGACAAAAATCACTGAAAGTCTGCAGTTCAACTGCATCTGAGTTGTTTCATTTAAAATTAATTGTGGTAATGTGCAGAGCCAAAATTAGAAAAATGTCTCTAAACCAAATATTTAAAGACCCAACTGTATATAGATAATATAGAACTATAGTATTTTCTGGAGTAAATAGTAGCTTAGGAGGCCAAGGGTGTACTTACTATTTTCCAGAACATATATAAATATTTTTGGTAAATGTTTAAAAAAATGCACATTTCCTTGTGTTTTTATTCAAGTATATCATCTTTATCTGTAGACACTATTGTCTTTATTTATAAATCAGGGAATCAGACATTCCCTCGTGGGAATAATCCAGGTCCATGTGTTTCAATGCCAGTAATAGATTCCCACCAGTAAAATACCCCATTTTATAGTACTGGTAAAGAGGGTGGGTGTCTCCAAACCACAAAAGGCTATTTTTGAGAGCCAATCCCCTTGGGTTGCCCCATTTTATAAATAAATGAAAATGTACTTTTTGCTTATTTAAAAACGATGAAAAGATCAATAAATTACCTTGTGAGGTGTACATATTTCTTTACATTACTGTATGTTAGGTTTCAAAATATGGGAATCCAAAACCTACATTAGGATTTATGTAAAGTTCCAAAAAAGACTAATGGTATAAATCTGTGTTAGTTTTTATGCTTTTAAGTGACATAATAAATACATAGCACCCTGAACTTAGCCTAGGACAGTGGCAATAGTATTTGGTTATATAATGGAAATATATATATATATATACCCCCCATTTCACGCTACTGGCTTTTTTTTTTCCCATGGGAAAAATTTTTTTATATATTTTTTATATATCACCTGCCCGCCCCCACAAGAAACACCAAAATTGCATTCTAATTCTTTATTTTAAAACACCCAATTAGTGAAAACATTTAGAGTGTGTTATATAATATCAATAACATTATTTTAAAAATGTAAATATTTCTAGAAAAAATTTTTGGTTCCATGATAATTTTAATTCCTAAACCTTTAGGGTTTTTCTGCTGAAGGTAAAAATTTTTTTGAAACCAAGAAGATCTTGTGTTAAAACAATACTTGTAAAGACATTGGAATGATATAGGATAGTCTTCTTTGCAATACAATAAACAGATCAATATCAGCTTCATTAGACAGCAAGATGAATGTAGTTTTATCTTGCAGAAATTTGTCTATCTTGAATAATATATATATATATATATATATATATATATATATATATATATATATTATAATATATCTTCTTTTAACATCGGTAAACAGAAGCACCTAAAGAATATCTTTCACAAGAAACATTAAGGAAGAGCAAACCCTTACAGTAACCAAACCATTTTTGGCCAGTCATTATTTAGATTACATCCTTCAGAGACAAACAAGTGCATTCACCTGGTGAAATCAGAAAAACTGCCATCAAAAGGAATGCTAAACACGTGGCTAGTTTATGATGTATTAGTTATGTGTCTGTAAACAGAACTACAGTAAAGTAGTTACCATTTGAGGAAAACATTATATATACTAATCTAAGATTATATTTCCTGTAATATACAAAAATGTTTATATAGATTTTAATGGCAGTCATGTTTTTTAAATATTAAATTGTATGCATTGTTTGCTCTTAATTATAAACCCATAATTGTAAACACGAAATCATAAGTGTATCTAATCTATCTTTGTATTAGTTGTACACAGTCACATTAGGATTTAAAAAAAAATTCAATGCATAGTCAATGTTTTCTTATTTCTATTCATAATTATAAACCACAGTCAAGAAATATACTGCATTCTGAGAACAGTATCATTTAGGTAATAATAGTGTTTAGTATACTAATTCTTTTTTTTTTAATAAAAAGTTCATATCATAACAACAAAAGCTGCCCTTGTATGCCATGTCAGGCTTTTAGTTTATGCTAATTATTTTTACTGTTTTTGGTCACTATTGAGGAAACATACTAAATACTATGATTACAAGCTCACTTTTTGAAATTTTGTTTAGGTTTTTGACTAAGCTGTCGTTTTTTGTAAATAAATGTCTACTAAGAAATAAATGTTATGGACTTTTGAATTCAGGAGGAAAAGTACTACTAATTGAGCTCAAATTAATGTACTCATTCACCATGAACACTTGCATGTTAGCATTCACCCAGTAAGCAATCATCATAATTAACTAAATTTGTACTTTCCATCATTTTCTTCATTGTGTACTATTTGTGGCATTCTACAAGTAAACAATTAGTACAATATCATTTACAACACATAGCAACTAATTTTCTGGTCCACTTTTCATCACTAAGGGTGGAGAGCATAAAACGTGATACATCTGCTCGGGATACTGTGTTGGTAAAAGGATATCCCTTTTCATCTGGAACAAAGAAGCCTTCATGTGTCAGTATTTCCTTGTCTGTAGAAAAAATAGAATTAAAATATTAAAACAGAAAAAAATAATAAAAATATAAAAAAGGAATGATACAATAAAATAAAAAGTAGTATCAAAAAAGTAATTAATATGAGAACTAATTCTTGGCTCATGTTTATTATGTGGCAAATTTTCCACGAAAATGTTACTATTAATAATTTATATGGCATACTGTATATACTTATTACGCAGTCCACATTCATTTTACTAAATGTCTCTCAGGGGAACACCTATCTAATGTCAATACCATAGTCATATGTCATTAGCATGGTCTAAGGCCAATTTGGAGGGAAGGGGGATCAATTACATAACTGAATGCATTTTGGGATGTGGGAGGTAACTAGAGGAAACCCACGCAAACACAGAGCGAACATACAAACTTCATGCAGATAGTGTCCTTGAGAACATTTGAACCTGGGTCCCTAGTGCTGTGAAGGCCAGCGTGCTAACCACTGAACCACAGATTATTTACTAAAGTACAATGTTCCCTTTGTTTGGTGGAACTATATCTTCTTCACCAAAACATATCAGAGTTAAAGAAATACATACTGCTTCATAACAACATAAGCAAGGGATCTGCAAAATTGCTAGCGTGACAACTATAGAGATATTAATATGTATGCCTAATGTGTCAGGCAGGAACAGGTTTGGGTAAACTACTAGTTTGTATTTTATGGCTTTCTTATTAAATGCTCTACAGACACCATCTGATTTACTTTATTACACAAAAGGAGAATGGTAGACAACAAGATATCAATTGAATTAAGCTTTGTGGAACATCTGTATATTTTGATGCTATATCATTAGCTGATATCGTTATTCTTTTCCAGAAATATCATTGGAATTTGTCTGCCTCCACACTGTTTATTTTATTTTTTGTTTATTTATTCATCAGCTCAGAGCAGACTGTAGGGATCTCACAGTGCAGGAATCAATATCCTTGGTTAAAGCATTATTATCTGCTATGGCATATAAATACTTTTGTCATTTTAACTTGCCAGATATTCCTGTTACTTTTAACACAACATTTCACTCTGGTAAAATACCATGCAGGTATAGCTACCTTACACTGGACATTACTAGAAGGAGTGTACATTCCCATCATAACATCATAATTCACTGTGGTATTAGCTTGCAAGTTCAACATTCCAACTATGTTTCCAAAGCAATAATACCAAACTTACCTGTTACTGGAACGTTCTGTAGTCCAGGTGGTCTTACAACAGTCCAATTAAGGTCGGAACATTCTTTTTCAAGGTACTGTTCCATTTCGAACATGTTATTGAGCACACTTTTAATAAGAGGTATGAGGAAATTGCGTACAAAAAATGATGCATTCTGAGCAGAGCTAGCTGTTGAAAGAAAAAATGTATTTGGTTGTTATACTGGACCTAAACTTAAAATTTTAAGAAATCCATTCATAAAAGTCTAAAGAACTAACAAAAGTACTATTGATTAATGTGATTACAAAAACAGATTGAAAAAAAATAAAACAAGATATGTCAATAAAAAAATGAAATTTGAATATTAAAATTTTACATTTACTTACTGTCTGTATACCATGAAGTCATCACTACCAATCTCTTCACTTCACTCTGTCGCATTGCTCCCACAATGGCTTTCATGGAGTTGGTGTATTCACTAATAGATGAGAACATTTTGTATGGAAAACCCAAACATGACATAACTGCATCCTGGCCTTGAAACTGTTCTGCTAGGGATTCCTGTGAAAATATATTGGCCTCTACCACCTAAAAGACAAACAATGTGCTTAATTTTATATATATATATATATATATATATATATATATATATATATATATATAGTGCCTAATTCACCATATATATCTATTACAATAGGCCACCCTGTAAAAGGAAATTGTTATTTGGCAAACACTTATATTACTGATTAAGTTGCTGATATACATATGTGTAAGCTTTTTTACCTCCCAGTGCTCATGTTTTTATTATTATTTATTTATTTTGCCAATTAGGTTCTGAGCTTTGCACAGCCCAGCAGGTTACCTGACTTGAGTTGTGAATAGATAATAAAGGATATTCATTAGTAGACCATTGGGCACTTCCATCTAATTTCACCTTTTTAGAAAGTTTTCTGTATCACAACTTTACATATTAAAGTAGTTATTTTAAGCAAATACAATAATGAATTCAGTTGTAAAGTCCATTAATTCCTTTGTATCACAAATTCAGCAATCTCCTCTTGATTAAACTAAATCTAACAGCCACAGGAAAACAAACATAAATTATAAATATAGTTAGAATACAAACCTTTAGATTTTCATGCTGAATTGTTATTTTAGTGACATCTCTCACAAGGGCCTTTACTTCATGCCCTTGTTCCAAGGCTTGAGACACCAAGTATAATCCAGTCTGGCCAGTAGCTCCAAGAACTGCTAACTTCATTCTTGCTTCCTGTTTGTTGAAAAATACAAGTATAGTTTACTAATATTAATTCCTTAAAAAAATTATCTTAAAATAATACAAAAGTCCAATGTGTCTTTATAATAGAGAATAAAGTAATTTTAATTGTGCAACGTCAGCTAAAATTTATATTCCTAGCAGGCCACAAAATTCAATTCTGAATCAAAACTGAAGTTGTCAGGGCACATGATTGTAATAATTAACAGGTAAAAATTCTTATGCATACAAATTTATTTAAAGGCAAAAGCCCTTATAGCAGAAGAGATGTGAGATTACATTTACAGCATTGCCCTGCCATTACTACTCCAAAAAAAGACGAAGTTGACATTATTGCTAAGCTAAATGAGATAAATTATTGTATGTTTTCTACTAACTTGTAGGAAAATATTGACGAGCTGCATCCTGCAGAACAAATAACAAGCCGAGATTTACACTACTTTTGATAGAGTCATTGGAGTATACTGGAGGCACAGGTTGGCATAAACACAGATTGGGTAAACTCATCAACGTAATTATTATATACCTTGCAATTATGAAATGTAATTTATTCCTTATTTTATCTTCTAAAAATCTTCCCCAGTTCCCAGATAGTCCAGGTATGTCCTCCCAACACCAATGAAAGTTATTATTTGGGGTCACCGACACGTGCAGAAACCTGATCAGTGGGAGATATACACCTATGAGGAGCTTTAATTCTCCAGCATCTACCAGTTTTGGGTGCAATTATGACTCATATAAATAGAAAAATGAATATATCTAAGCAGTTTATTTCTGTTACAAGTAACATTCAAATTTCTAGCAAAGGTTCCCTGAACTGTGTACATTTTCACCACCAGATGGCAATGTGAATACATTGTAAAATACACTAGGTGTGTCTCTTGCACTGTTTTTTTCCTGGAAAACCTGAGTTTATTAAGGCTGAGTTCAATAAAACCAAAAATTGCCACATAATTTGGGTGTTTTTTCACTGCAGTCAAATATGCACCACATTTAACTGTATTAAAAATAAAAGTTGTATTGTAGATAAATATTTATATATTTGCAGTGTTTATTTTGGTATGGCTGTACATTTTTTAAACTTTAGTGGCCCTTTTTTGTCTTTTACCTTTAACTTCTTTAAAGTCTTCTTTGTGTCTCACTGAAAGCAGTTTTGTTTATCAAGGGCCTGATGTTGTGACTAAGCAGTGCCAGCTGCCTTTCCCAGTTAAATGAATGTGTAAACCTCCTCCTTGGATTTAATAAAAAGTTTGAAATATGAAGGCCTGTGTGGTGTGAAGGATATGCATTAAATTTATTATATAAGTCAGCCATAGATTTACAATGTTTTTGATAAGTCTCCAGAATCAGCTGCACCTGTAATATACTGAATGATCGTGCACACGTTTTAAACTGATGAAACAGCCCACAGTATTTGCCCATCAAAGCCTGTCAACACTGACCTTAAAGGTGATATCAGATGGTATAAAGTGTGGCTTAACCTAGTTTTTGGGCATAACTGCCATTTAAACAAGTGTTTACAACCAGTAATGCATGAAAAGATAGAGATAGGTTGTGTAAAAATGATTTAGGTAATGCTTAGGACAATCAGATACATCAAGGGTTATATCCTGTTACACACTCTCTATAAAAAGATCCTTAACCACTCATTACAAAATACAAAAAAATAGTTCCTTCCTTGTACATGCACTAGGAAGCCCTGAGGATCACTACACACTAGTGATCTAGATGAGGTTGGGAATCCCCACCCACTGTTAGTAATCTGAATTTCTGTGCCATACACTTATACTAAATAGTGCTCACACCACATTGACAATGTATAGAAAAACATTCCTGTGTGCGCTGCATAAACAGGGAAAACCTTACCTGGAATCAGTCTGACAGCTTCTCTGTGTACAGTTGCTGCACTGTGACAGCAATGTTTGTGATGCAGTCATGAAAGGGGAGGTCTAAATCACTCCAAGTATTACATTACATGCACTATATCTATGGCCTGGGATTACTTGTGACACTCCCTTTGCCTTGCCTTTAGCTAGCAAACCTTACTGATTGTATTTAAAGGACAACTGCAAAATACATGATCCAAACATTTTGATGGACTTGGATCTGCAAGTACTTTCAAGGTTTTCTAGTTTAAGAAGAAAGTTCAATATAAAGATACAACTGCTTAGAGTGGTATGTTGTCAGCTGAATCTTTTCAGGTTTTATGAAAGCAACAGAAAAAAAACTGTGACACAATTGCATTTAAAGGAATGGTCTGCCTTAACAACGTATTGAACAATGTCATTAAAGATATTAACTGCATCAAAGCAATAGCCCTAAACTCACGTCTGTTCGAGTAGTTTGGTGAGGAGAAGGACGCAGAGCACAAACGCCTTCTCTTACATACAGAAGTCGGCTATCTAAAAGAGATCATTGGCCAGACTTTTTGAGTTACAGGAACCGATGCAGAGATTTCTTTCAGAAAAAAAGCTACAACTGGCAGTACATTTTAGTGACGCAGAAGGGATCACAAAAGATAAAGTAGCTGCTTTCAAAGCCAAACTAAAATTGTGGGGATGCCGAGTGAACAGAGGGATATTTGACATGTTTCAAACATTAGCAGGGTTTTGAGAGAGACTGAGCGCTTGTGCACAATTACCTGTCTCTGCTTTTACAACAGTTCAAGCGGTACAACCACAAAAGACCCCCAAACCTTGAAAAAATAGATCAGCGACCCATTTGTGAACAAATCAAGTGAACTGAGCCTGTTCGTACTAGAAAAAGGACAACTGCTGGAGATTACAAATGACAGTGGCTTTAAAAGTAGGTTTCAGACTACAACTCTGCCAGTGTTCTGGGTTAGGATCAAGGCAGAATTTCCAGAGATTGCCAAAAAATCACTGAATACCTTCCATTTCAAACATACTATCTTTGTGAAGCGGTATTTTCTGCAGTGACAGCGACCAAAACCAAATTATGGAGTAGACTGGACAGAAGTAACACACTTCTGGTGTCATTGTCTCTCATTACTCCCAGATGGACCAGCTCGTTGGAGGTAAACAAGCTCAGGGCTCCGATTAATTCATCAGATTGATGCACTTTGTTTTTAGCTGTTTCTTGTATCTCTTTAAAGGGAAACCCCATTCCTTCTATTTTGTCAGCTGGAGCGGTGAAGGAAGCACCTAGAGGAAGACAAACAAGTGGTGAGAACATAAGATTATTCTATGCTAGCTAATTTACCTTTTTTATTATCTCAATTAGTAGAGAGTTTAGTTCCAGCAGGAGGAAGGTCAGGGAGACCTACAGTGTACCTGATAGTATAGGACCAGACAATAGGTCAGGGAATTTAGGTACAGTTTTACCCACAGTGGTGACAGAAAGGGATCAGCTGAGGGTGTCTGAATATCTTTAGGAGGCTATGATTTGTGAGCTTTCCCCGCTCGCATTTCACTTGCCAACATCAGTTTAATAGTAAATATGGAAAGAGGAGTTTATTGACCTTCTGTCTTTGCTTCATTCTGTTTAAGAACACTATTATAGAGGAGAGAAAAAGGAAGGTGAGAAAGTGTCAGATAATGATTAAAAAAGACATATAGCTAAACCTTTTAAAAACGGTCTACAAGCTTTTTGTATTTTTGCAAGAGTGATGGTAAAGAAATTCCCTAAAAAAAGTGGAGGCATGTTTCATCATATAGATACAATTTTAGAAGCTTAGAAAAAATCTTCAAGGTTGTCATGGTTTAACTATGATTAAGCATTTAGACAGAAAATATCCATTTACCCATCCATGAAGTGGGGTGTAAAAGACGTAGGATTATGGTTAAAATTTATTTCTTCCTCAAAAATCACCTTCTTTTAGACCTAATTTCTCTGGCATGTCTACACCTTCTCTACTTAAAAAAGGAGTGTGTTTTACAGTTAATGAAAATGTTTGCAAGATCCCAGCGACATGTATATACAAACACGAATGTGCGTTTTGTTCTGAGCAACACCTGGTGGTGAAATGTTTTTAAAAAATTGAGAACAATGGCAACAAGGGGAAAAATACAAAATTTCCAAAAGACCTTGTAATTTTCCAATAAAATGACAGGCAAAGTGACAGCAGACAGAAAGGATTTTTGTGTGATGGACAGCATACAGAAGGCAGCATAAACATTAGGACATTGAGAAAGGGTGGCGCTACGTGTGAACTCAACCCACTAGCAGCACTCTGATGTCAAAACAGCAGAAGACTGCATTGCTAGCTGGCATCATGACCTGGATGACCTGTTTTAGGAATGCCACCCATAAAGTTGCGGACAAGTAGCGCGATGACATTAGGCAAAAAGATAGAGGACCAGAGACGGAGTGTGGGTCAGCGAGAGCAGTAGCAGTGTGTGGCCTCTGGTCAGCTGTCACCAGGGAGACCGCATTGGTAACTGTCATAGAGAGCTGGGTGTAGTGCATCGTCAGAGCCACCCAGAAGTGTGTAAGACAATTTTTGTGAATGGAGTACTGATGGCAGCAGCAGCAGGAGGCGGTGGGCCCAGAGATGGAGCATGGACAACATTGGTAACTGGCATCTAGAGCTGGGTCTAAATAGGAACAGGTATCAAACACTATCTGTATTTTTTTTTTTATAGTAGGACAGAAATTTCACTGTACTAAACGGTCTTCTTTGGTAAATAGGAACAGGTATCAAACTCTAAAATACCTGTTATGTGGCTACCCGATGTTTGCAATCCCGTCTAACTCACACAGCAGAAGCTGCAGAAGGCTGACATTTATTTGCATTATTTCATTACCATTTCTATATAAAGTCCACTTCTGGTGAACATTTTCTGAGCTGTATTATTGCGAAGACTATTAAAATTATAACCATTAATGGAAGATTTCAAGGAGTTTTACATGGTGTTCATGCAGATCACACTGTTCTCCTGATTAAAATCAAGGATTTGAATACTGGTGAAGCTGTGTGAGGAGCAAAGGCTGTTTTTTGGAAAAAAATGTTCTAAATGTGGAACCAGTTAGGGAACTCAATAGGCCAAGAGGTTGAAAGAGACAATAGAAGAAAGATTCTGCATCTCCAGCACCAAAAGGTCTTGAGGTTGGGAGCTTCTGGCCTGAACATATTTCATTATGGGAAACTGTGTTGGCTGCAGGTGGGCACAAGAAATCCTGTTTACCTCTCTGAAATCCTCACCAAGAGACCAGGAGTCTTTAAAAATAGTCTTCAAGTGGTGCTTGAAGACAAAGGCATCCTAAAGGTCACCCATAACTGTCGTTGGCTAGAAGATATTTTGTCCCACCAATATGGTGTGTTTTTGAATAACATTTTTGATATACAGGTGGGTGATGTGTACTTGTTTTCCATGGAGACTGGTGGTTTTCTTCCTCATCGAACATCTACTGTGAAGGAATGTTTGACTCAGTATCTAAATATGCCGTCTGCAGTACATTTCTTGACACAAACATTTTTGGAGTAAAATCCTAATATGTGTTCTGACCGTCCATTGTCTGCTACTTTGCTGACAGTGTTGGCTCTGGAAGTATCACACCTCCTAGATTTCTGTCAAGCTATGTTGGATGGCATGCTCGCTGACTTTACATTGTTAGTTGACAGCTATCTTAATGCTCCTTGCCTAGCAAAAGCAGATGCTTTAGCTGTGACTGAGAACTTATGGTCTGAGCTTCCCAAAAAACTTCAGAAGTTTTGTGTCCTACAGCAAAAGAGAAGAGAAAATGCTTTAAAAGAATATGTTACCAGCCATGGATTCCTTGTGAGATAAGAGAAAACACAGCCATGATCTCTAAATGGGTCATTTCTAAAATAAGATTGGTGCTAGGAGACACCTTAGCACATACACACTTTCTGCTCTTTGTTTTGAGAACCGCAGAACAATATAATATTTGGCTCTCTCATGTGTCAGCTTACTGGTAGGATTCATAACAAATATTTAACATTTGAAAGGAAGAGAACTACTCTAACAATGATACAGTTGTATGTCTGCTTAAATACTTCAGAAAGTCTTGGCTAGAGTTTATTTGTTGTTTGTTTTATTAGTACATTTATATGTGGGGAAAATTAAGCACAGAACAACTCAAAGTGCCTCTACTCTATTTTTGGGTTTCAGCATAGTCTGTTAAAATGTAACATTGTAAAAATTATAGCTACTTTGGTTTGTTTAATACAACTGTTTCAAATATTGGGCATTTTGTACAATACTGTAAATTTGTCTATTTCCAAATAAATTGCTAATGTAGTTGAAAAAATGTTTTTTAAAAATCTGTATTTATTTTAAAGTAGGCCAGAAATTTCACTGTACCAAATGGTTTTCTTTGGTAAATAAGAACAGGTATCAAACACTGAAAAAAATCTCTATTTTTTAGAATAGGACAGACAATTGTCTGTATCAAACTGGCTTTTTTGGTAAATAGCAAGAGGTATCAAAGACTGAAATATCTGTATGTTTTTAGAAAATAAATTGCATTTTTCTGCAGCAAACTGGCTTTTTTTGGTAAATAGCAAGAGGTGTCAGAATGAAATATCTGTATTTGTTTAGGAGTAGGATGGAATTTTTTTTCTTCAGCAAAATGGCTTTTTTTTTGGTAAATAGCAAGCGGTATCAGACTGAAATATCTGAATTTTTTTAGGAGTAGGATGGAAATTTTTTTCTTCAACAAAATGGCTTTTTTTTGGTGAATAGCAAGCGGTATCAGACTGAAATATCTGTATTTTTTTAGAGTAGGACAGAAATTATTTTGCAGCAAACTGGCTTTTTTTGTAAATAGCAAGAGGCATCAGACTGAAAAATCTGTATTTGTTTTAGAGTAGGACAGAATTTTTTCTTCAGCAAAATGGCTTTTTTTGGTAAATGGCAAGGGGTATCAGACTGAAATATCTGTATTTTTTTTAGAGTAGGACAGAGAATTTTCTGCAGAAAACGGTCTAAATAGGACCAGGTAGCATCAAAAACTGCAATATCTGTATATATATAAAGATATACAGAAGGCTCCTAACATGTCCCTGTCACAATCCACGTCTCTCTGCTTCTATCCTTCACCTAGAACACAAGATGGAGTGACTAACCTCTCCCTTATTCCCTGTATATATGCCTCTGCTCAGATCTCTCCTGATTGGGCTGCTGGGCTTTGCTGTGCATCCTGGGAGCCGTGCCATTCCCCCCAGAAATAATCGCTGTTCCCGCCCTCTGCTTTTTCCCTCGGTTGTTTGGTGAGAACACAACCTCATGGCTAATCACAAGGCCGTTGTCGCTTAAATTTTTGGTAAGTGGGAAAGGCCCAATTCGCGGCAAGATTGGACAAATCTCACTCACTCATCCCTACATATAGTAAGATAACATTTTTAAGGAGGTCGCAGCAGGTAGGGGTGGCAGGACCTTTTGGTTCTCCCCCCTTCCCTAATTTTCTTGTGTCACCCTTGCAATTAGTTCCTAAAACGAGTATAGGCTAATTCACCACTTATCATTCCCTAAAGGGGTATCGTTAAATGATGATATTTCGGCAGATATAACCTTGGTGAAGTATGCATCATTTGACGAGACACTGGAAAGAATTAGACCATTGGGTAAAGGGGCCCTGATACCAAAGGCTGATATAAAATCAACTTTTCGGTCACTGCTTATATAGCCTTCTGCATACTCTTCTCTAGGTTTTTACTTTGATTACTATTTTTTTCTTTGACAGGGCACTACATATGGGATGCTCAATGTCCTGTCATTACTTTGAAATGTTTTCTTCCTTCTTAGAATGCTCAGGAAGCATAGCAAATGCCTAGCTCCCAACATTCAAGTTTAGAGTTTTCTGCTGGCTGGCTGTTAAGTTTTAAATTTCAGATATTCTCCTCATTAGTATGCAGCGGGAAAAGAACATCCGTGCTCTGGTACTGTTCATACATGCAAGGAGTCTAAAAAAAGGGGAGAAGAAAACCGTAAGGTCACACTGACAGAAAATTAAAGAGGACATTCCTGCGCTGGTCAAAATTAACTTCCCTGGCGGTCTGATTATGTCCATATTTTTATGTCAAAAGCGGTACATTGTTTTGCGTGGAAATTTGTTGTATAATATTTTAATTCTTAGGAATACCTCCCGGGTATGATAAAGTTTGAAACACAAATTTATTAAAATATAATAAATAATTATGAAAATTAATGAATTTAATAATTTCATAAAATGTTTTTTTTTTAATTTGTTTAAACAAAGGTACAATAATAGATAATCTTTTGGATTTATTATTTGGATTTATTTTTTATAACTTTATCACTATAAATAATGTTTTAAAAGCAGATTACAATGTAATCTGCTTTTAAATTTCCTGCCAAGCCACGCCTTCCCAGCGTACCAACGCTTCACATCGATTGAGCTGTGGATGTGATGCAGAAGCAAGCCGGGGTTTGCTAGAAGTCACGGCTGGTTTAAGGGGAGCAGGAAGGTATTTTTTTTTTGCTACCCCGAGTGTGGCTCGTGGTTACCGCTTTCAGTACATAAAATTCACCCCGAGCCACACTCGACATTACCGTTAGGGGGTTAGGTCGGTTCTTCTTAGAGTTTTGGAGCGGGCTGGGAAGCCTGGAGGTGAAGAATGGAATGTTCTCCTGTGGTGACAGTCTCTTCTACTTCGAATCCTGTTGCTTCTCTTCCAGCATTGGATGTCCTCTCTTTAGTCACAGGGGGCCCTCTCCCCAGGGCCTGAATTCAGGGATACTTACCTTTTCTCTGTCTTGCAGCCCCTGGACATTCTTTATCTTTTACTCTGGCTCCAACTCCTCCTGGGAAGTCTTCTTTGAGAGCGCAGGCTTCTCCTTATCACCTCCGCTACCAACGTCATCTGAGTGAAACCTGACCTGGATCAGCATCATTTCCTGAGAGACACCTTCTGGATTCTGCTGGTTCTTCCAACCTACGTCCACAGCCTCCTTCCAGGGCCCGTTCCTCTTCTGTTGCTAGGGACCCTACCTCCTCAGCCAGGTGGGCATCAAGGTGTATTCTGTGTTGGGTGAGATCACTGCTTTTCTTTTCATTTCTGCTCCTAATTGTTTTTTAAGTCAGTTGGTGGCTAGATTATCCCCGCTTGACCCCCTTTATAAATAGCCCCCTAGTTTTGGAAACAACCAGAAAGGATAGTGGGGATAGATGTTGTAAGGACAGGAGAATAGGAGTCATGGATAGCAATACCAAAGGTTCTATTCTCCCCCATTTTCAAATATGCATATTAATGCAATGCATTTTTTTTAATGGTATTTTGTTTTGTACAACAAACTTGAGTGAATGCTTCCTTTTCAACATCAGCATAAATGTAAAACTTTCATTTGTCTTTGCTTCACTGTTGTTGAAACAGGAATTCTCCCTTTTTCTTAAAACGTTTATGTATTCTTGGATTAGTATTGGAACTAACTAAAGGTAGGTGAAGAAAGGGTGTATGTGAACGTCAGGACAAAAACTTTTTTTTCTGGTTTTGGATATCTTGTGAAAGGATAGAACATCTTCTGGAGTTTTTAGTGCTATCTGATGTACTCTAAAGCTACGTACACACTTCCAATTATTATCGTTGGAAAACGAACGACGAACGATCCTGCACGATATCTACACACAATAGATACGATCGTTTAAGCGATAGAGGAACTATGTGCACGACAGGAAAGTGAACGAACGTTCGTTCATTACGCATGCTCTGAACATGGACGATCAACGAACGACCGTACACACGAACGATGTTCAACGATCGTCGTCCAATCCGATCCGCCGGTCCGGTCGTTCGTTTCCAACGAGTTTCCTCGTTCGTCGGCGTCGTTGGTTACTTTTTTACGAACGATTTTTTGCCCAATCGATCGTTCATCGTTCGATTGGAACGATAAAAATTGGAAGTGTGTACGCACCTTTAGTTGCTGTTGAAGAGTTATCTTGTTTTCTTGCTATGGGTTCTAGTCCTTTCCCATTCTTTTTGAAACTAATAAAACAAGTTCTGGCTTGATTTTCTTTGTTTTTTTATTTATTATTATGCTTTGTTGATAGCAGCCTCAAGTGGATTCTTCCTTTTAGAAGAAGAAAAAGCACAGAAAACAGCAGCTTGCAAAACTTCTGAACAGCAAAAATCTGTTGAAGAAAAGTTGAAGAAAGTTTGCATAAAGGAATTTTGCAGTGGTTTCACTCTTACTAAAGTCAAAATACTGCACACATACATAGTAAGAACTGGTGTTTTATTGCAAAAGATAGCTTTATTGTTCAATTTTGTGAAGGTTATCAAAATAAACAAAAATAATAAAAGCCAGCCTGAAAGAGAAAATAGAATTTATTAGAAGTTTTGGGAAAGAGAATAACGTATATATTAGAGTATAAACCACATTTTTCAGCACCCAAAATGCCCTAAACAAAAAAATCAGCCTTGGCTTATACTCAAGTAATCTATCTGCCCATGCTAAAATGTCCCCCTGTGATAAAGTACATACTGGTCACAATGAGCTCCATTCGTCCCACTGCTCTGGTTCTGTGTTCCCTGCAGCTGAAAGAAGCCGCACATGTGCTTTCTACCCTGCACTATGCAGTGCTTTTTTTGTCCGGTTCAGCCACAGAAGCATCTGTTCTCTTACAGATACCGGTTCCTGCCGCTATCCCCAAAGCTGGTTGCCGGGATTTTTTTAATAGAGAATTACAGGGAGGCAGCAGCGGCTCTTAGAAGGCGGCAACAAACTGTGCTAATAGACTACAACCGCGGAGCTCTGAATTGCATTCATAGATGCCAGTATTCTAAAAAATAAAGAATTATGTCAAAAATATGTTCATTACACTTTATGACTATTATAAAACATGTACACGGATGGTGCTAGGATAGATAAACTTCTCAGCCAAAAGTTCAGTAATGACATGTTTTTTTTTTTTATCTCTATTAGCATTGCCAAGGAATCTGACACAAGTTTGGAAATTTAGTTTGAAAAAAAGAAGGAAAATCTTAAGGACACAATTACACTTTTTTTTTCCTTTGTATCGTATTAATGCTCACATGCATTAACATGACATAACATTTACATATCAGTTGTTTTGTCACGTTACGGTGTCTCACATTTCCATAAACCTGTCCAATTATTTGAGCAACTTTAATACCCACACAGCACACTAGAATGCACATGAATTACCATCATAGGTTTTTGTAGAGGTGGCCACTTGTCCCCCCAAAAGGACAATTTCCAATGGCTGCATTTGTGGCCACCAAAATATGCCCTGCCATGGTACTGAGGGTATTGTCTGGGTTTAATATTGCTGGCACGGATGTTGGGAGTTAGTGATTGATGGTTGATCTGGTGACAAATTTAATTTTTGATCAATTTGTCCATTTTGGTCATTTGATGAGCTGAGGAAAATAAATCATCCTCCTTTACATTTTAGCACTTAGAAAAGCGTACAATGAAAACTAGACAATATAGCAAGAAGTATGAAAATCAAACCAGTATTTCCAGCTTAGAAGAAAACAGAAGCTACTGAATGTAGTCATGAGGATGAAGCTGCTAAGTGTGGTATTCTATGTTGTCATAGCAGCCTGTTGATTAGTGTGTGATGTGTTGATGGCCCACCTGCTGTTCACGTCTAGTTACTACATTCCTCCTGCCACTCCCTGGACTGCAATTCAGTGTTATAGTGTTTTCAGTCACAGCAAGTTAGGTTGCAGAATTTACCAGTTTTAACATTCAGAACTGTGTTCTATTTAGTTTCTGTGACACATTTGACAGTTGAAGAATTTTAAAACACATTACATATATCAGTGAGGTGTATGAGATTAACAACTTAAATACAATCACGTTTTATTATGTGGTCAACAAAAAAAATTAAAAAGGTCGAATTGCTTAACTGCGACGATTTTTTTCTGTTAATGTATCTAATTCATTGGCCCAATGTTATATGCAACAACCTGCACAGTGCAAGTGTCATTTAGCACCATGGGAAAATTAAAAGTTGAGGTCACCCATGACAGGTGCACATTGATCTAAATATGAGTGTTTAAAAGGCAGATTCCTGAGCATAAGTAAAATAATTTAGAAAATCATATATACAGTAAGCTTGGATGAGATGAGCAGTGAATACAACTGCTATTCAAATAACAGTGATACAGTCACCTAAACAATGGCATGGGTTGTACTTTATCAATATTTCAACTAGTATAGAAAGATAGAATGTGAATTTTTAACCCACATTTTTAGTACCCTTTGTTTCTTTCCTTTTCAACAGTGCCTAACTAGATTTACTGAAATGTTTATGGTCATTATCATTTAAATAAAATATTAAAATACTGTGAACATTTAATTCTTATCCAGTTTATTTAATAATTTTGCAAAATGTCACAATCAAAAATAACTTAATAATTTAAGAATACAATTTATTAGGAATTCTTGATTTACATTAGTAGTGAAACAAAATACACACTCCATAAACATGAAATCAATGCCATATAATGTGGATGATTCCTAAAATGGTATTGACATTTATTATGATACCTGGCAGTTTTACAATTATACGTTATGATGCAATTGCTGAACGTGCGCATAGGGCAAGGCTGGGCAATTGTAGGCAGCTATAGAGGATGGATGTCACTGCAACCTTCTATGAAAGACAAAGCACAACAGCAAGAGGCATTTTGTTTTGCTATTCCAGTAGAAAAAAAAATAGGAGAGGCATACAGTGCTTGTCAAGGCATTATTTCTGCAACTATATCAGTTATACGTAGGCATTTTTTCCCCAAAAAAATTTACTTTTCTACGCAAAATTAGAGATTAAGGCTGGGTCAAGACGGACATTTTTAAAAACACATGTAAATGTTCCTATTGCGTTTTTATGCATTTTAAACATTTTTATTAGCGTTAAAAGCTTCCCTTTAACGTCCATGCCGCGTTTTTGTTTTTAGTGCTTAAAAACGTGGGAAAACGATGAAAGCGTTTGTTTGCATTTTCTAGCTTTAACACAGCCTTTTAAGTTTTTTAAACGTTGCAAGATTAAGCTCATAAACGTGCCTTAAGGAAACGTCCTGGTGTAGATTAGCTAATTGGAATGCATGGGGATTTCAAACAAGGGATTTAAAAGCCTCAGGATTAACGCTGGGGAAAACGTCCAGGAAGACTAAGCCTAAGAGAAAACAAAAATGGATTCAGTCTAGCCTATTGCTGTCCAAAATTCTTAAATTGGCTAATGATTCCATTGCTAATGATTTTACACCAAAGTCACATTATAAAAAAACAGCAGTATGATGAGAGGAAATTGCAATATTATACGCAGGCATTTTTCACCTATTTTCTACGGTAAACGGATTTTGAAAATGGATTCAGATTGAATCTAAAATTCCTAGAATTTGCTAAGGAAAACATTTCTATAGTGAGTTTCCACTAAAAATAGAAATTTAAACACTTTTTTTTCCAAAAATAAATTTAGACTTGGAATCTTGGTTTTGGCCACCCGTACTTGACATTCCTAATGACAGACATTCATATCCACAGAATCAAATGGCCTGTTAGGAATCCTATCCAAAGAATCACCCAAATGCGAGAACAATGCTTAATTATGCACACTTGTACTGCAACCATGTTTCCATCTCTGCTAACAAAAAAAATGGACTGCTTTTGTTTCTTTTAGAAAGTGATGATTGTCTGGCAGTTGTCCTTACCATTTGGATCTAATACATCTTTATTCATTGGCTGGAACAGCAAGTAAGAAGTGAAGTTAAAATCTAAATCTTAATTTTGTTTTTTAAATCAAAAAATGTCAAAGCTGAAAGATCAGTGTAACAGCAAAGCAACATGCATTTTAAAAGGTAGAGTTAACCTCCACAGTCTTCTTATTACTTACAGCACATTTTGCTTTATATGTCAGCTGAGAAGTTAACTGTCATTGAAGTTGTCTGTGATCTTTATTTATCAAAAGTCACGAGGAAGAAATTGATGCTTTAAAGACCAAGATCCAATCTCTTCAATACCAATGGGAAGATGATAAAAATAGAGCGAGACGCTCCAATATCGGTATTTGGGGATTCCAGAATCTGTTACTGACATACAATCCACAATTACAACATTATTTCAAGCGCTAGTACCTAATATCCCTTTGGAATGAATAGAATTTGATCACATCCATAGGGCCCTATCCAAATGTACAACTGAAGGCCCCCAAGGGACATTATCGTAAATTTACATTACTATCGCACAAAGCATACTCTTCTTAAAGTCGCCAGGGCAGTTAACAGGCTACCATTTCAAGGTCATGATTTCACTGATCTACCACCATCACAATCAAGAAAAAGGTGATCCATTAAACTTGGAATGAATTTGGTCTAGAATTGAAAACATTTGCTAACAAATAGCTAATGACTTTTAGGAATTCCATTTACTGGTTTACTGGATTACCCAGCTTCACTGATGAAAGTGTATTCTCTCCAGCCTTGTAGAACTTCAATAAATCAGGGCCAGTATGTCATCATCCAGGGATCACTACTGGGAGTACCTGTTTACATTTCCAATTTTTTTTGGTTTAAAATACCAGCCCAGTGCCTTTTTTTGAAATCTAATGTTTTGTTTGTCTATCCAAGATTGTACAGGGTTATACTTATTATCATTATTACATTTTAATTGTATACACTTGGATATGTTCATTGCTCTTTGGAAACCATAGTCATTGTAAGTTTTTGGAAATATTTTTAATTTTTAATTTTCAGCCGTCAAAGAATACGCTGGCGTTTTCTCCCAGCATTTATCAACTGAAATGATCTGGCGCTTCAAGGCGCACATCTCCGGCAGCTTGATACCAGTGAGCTTGCATTAAAAGTCAATCTTTCCCTAAACAATAATTCTTTCAAATGGCACACATCTTCCAGTTAGCTCTAAATAAAAATTTATGATGTGTTCAAATGTTTCAAACATATACATTAGCTTAGAAATAAGCATATTGTTAAATTACCTAATATTTTCAGGTTCGGGAAGAGTTAACTGATTTCAGCTGTTTACATAGGCACATACCTAAACGCTTATGATGACTAACCGAGGATCCGCCTGGTGATAAATTCCTGCATACTCTAGCAGACGGGAGCTCGCTTTTGCCAGCGGACTAGATCATCCACCCACGTTCCTGTTTGCTTATACATATATATATATATACTGTATATATATTACGAGATATCACAGGGGGAACTGCTTGTGGTAACAGGACGGCTTTAGGGCAGATAAGAGGCGGCAGACTTGCAATGTCCAAACCAACAGCAGGAGGGTTTATTTAACGTGGTGTTAACAGAAAAGTGTCCATAAATGTACAACAAAACAAACAATAGCCCAGCTATCAACACTGTTAACTCAGCTTTCCTGGAGCTCTAATCCCTTCTCATGCCTGAAACACACTGCCCTCCTCCCAGCCTCTGAATTATCACCTTTTCACTGCACCTGAGTCCAGGTAAACACATCCCAGCACAGTACCGGCCAAGGAACCCACCCTTCACTTTCCTTGGCCAGCTCCGGGGCCCTAGAGAACCTGTTTTTCTTTCCCAAAACTTACACCACCAATGATAACTTTCTTTTCCCTGGAGCCATTATGACAGGTAATGCCTCATTAGAGGGGCAACATACCTGCCATCCAATACTTTTCCTGCCATTTTAAGGGACACTCTGTCATATATTAATATATATATATATATATACATATATATATATATATATATATATACATACATACATTTTTAAACTTTGAATGTTTCAATGTCCATTTTGCCATTAAGAAGTCAATGTTAATGCTATGTTATTGTGTTTGTAGCCATATTGTTTCATTGCAACAATATGTTACCACCTTTAAATGTTTGCTCTGCATAAATATTCTTTAATCCAATTCTCCACCCTTGAAAAATCCAAATTGCATATTGGTTTTGTAAGTATTTTTTGAATGCAATATTCCTTGGGCCATTTTTGAACTATTTTGGCTTTATATGGAGGTGTGGGTTTACATGTGTTTCTGTTTTAATATTATTTTGTCATGTAAATTTAGTGATGTCTTTGTGGTCTCTATATTTTAATGTGACCTTTTAGAAAATGTGTTTATTTTGAATAAAGTTGTTTTAAAAATGTTGTAGTTGTTTTGTTTTGGGGGTTGTTTTATGTGATCTTCTTTACAATCTCCCAGGATCTTTAAACCTTCGGTGATCCAACAGACCTACAATTTACCAAGTCATTTGTGATTGTTATTAAGCAGTTCCTTTCTATGAATTGTTGAAAGGCTAAAAACAGCACAATTGTCTTATTAAAAATTAGTTGTTTGATGCGCATTGTTCTGCGCCAAACCTAAGGTGTTTGATGCGCACTGTTGTGCACCAATGCAGACCCGCTATGTGCACGTGAACTGTGTTCTATCAGTTGAAAAACGCACCGGCCACTTTTGCAGAGTAGTATCCCCATTCGGGTAAGTTTTTATTTTTATGTGTATATTGTTTGTTTTGCTTCATGTGCACTCATGTATGTGCATATATGTATGTATGCATTTATATGTGTGTACATATACATATAAAAAAGAAATTATAGGGAAGAAATGGGCAGGGTTTTTTTTTGGGCATATTGCTTAACATGCTTCAAATTGAAAAGATTGCCTATTTCTAAATGATTCCTGATGTCCTGGGCCTGGCTCAAAGCAACATTCATGGATGAGATTGCTTCTGGTTAAAGGAGGAATCCACCTTTACGTGCTTCCACTACTAAGCTGGGGTGAATAAGTCAATATAGTGGGTCAAGGTCTAAAATGGCATTCAAACCTGCATAAACACCCTGAAAGGCTGGAATAGCAAGAAATATGTTTGGCACAAAGTGTATTTGACCCAGGAAGTTTGATATACTAGTACTATTTGAACTGTGTAAACACCTAAATAATGCATACAATCCAGTATTTAATGAGCAAAATTAAGTGGAGCGATAACATCTGTTGTTTCTAAGAGTGTCTGACCCTGCTTGTGGGCTTGTCAATCAATTGTGTTTAATATTGTGCTTGGCGACCTGGACCTCCTTTCATCACCATCAGGTGTGTTAGAATGAGTGTGCAACTCAGCTGGACAGGAAATTGACAACCTGTTTGGCCAGAAGTGGAAGTGTGCTTGTATACAGTAGTGCTAAGATCAGGCAGCACAGCACAATAAGAACAAACCTACACTACTACAAATGAACACAGGAGTTCTGTAGAACAGTGGCAGCAATCAACACGAGTAAAGTATGTTAAAGGAAAAACAGAGCCTATTTAGCAAATGTCACTCTATAAAAAAAATAAAAGAAATAAAAACCATGACAATTTATTCATAAAAGGAATATTTACATATTACATTAAAAGAACAACATGTGACAATATGACTTTGAGAAAGGGACAAAGGCAATAAAGAGGGTCAAGTACCAGTTTGGAGAAACCATGCTAAAGAATTGCTAAACAACGGAAACCATAATTAGAAACCAGGCACAAAATCACTGCAGCAACAGATGAAGCTAACAATAATGAAGATTACAAAAAGTCACAGCAATGCATACCATCCAAGCAAACTTAATTAATCCCCCCCCCCCTTCTTCCCCCACAAACCAGTCCAGTTAAAATAGTAATATTAAAAATACATATGTATTTATATACATGTAAATCAATTTTGACATACACACACAAGTGAAATACCACAAGTAAACAACAAGTATTTTTTTTTTAACAATCATACTATTCTGTAATGAGAAGACATAATATGAAGTGCTAATTAGTATATATTCAGCTTGATATGAATTAGTTTGCAGTGTTGCAACCAGTCCAAAAAAATGTATTTAAACAACAATTGCAGCAAATCTAACTATGAATGAAGCAATTTTCCGAATTAGTATAATGTAACATAAAAATGTAGCTCTTCCCAAAAAAAAAAGATCAAGCACTAAAGATTCAAATTGACCTGTAATGGACTGTAGATGCACACAGAACAGGGACCAGGTGTGCCCTTATTGATTGCTATGACATCACCATTGGCAGAGCTTAACAGATCCTCCTGATTCGTGCAGCTGAAAATTATTCACCTTAATTGGCAAATTGTCAATCCCACTGCTCATTTTTTGAATGCTGTAAGCTGGCAGGCGAGTGCACTAGCACATGATAACGGCTTGTGGTAGTTTGCCACGTATATGCGCATTTGCGTCATACATCAGCATTACTGTTTGTGATTGTCACTGCCACTCACACTGGGCCACCAACTCTGCACCACGGTGCTCTCAAAGCTGGTTGTCAAATTTGGTGATTAATGTACTATTTGTTTTTTATCAAATGATTTATTGTGATGTGTAAGGTGTAAGGTGATGTGGCTGAAAAACATTTTTCTCTGGAAACCTTGGTTCTCCCTGGTTATCAAACAACCTCTCAAATACTATTAATATTATCGCTCAATGTAAAAGGGCTCAATGCCCACAAAAGAGAACCAAGGTCTTCAGATATTTTCACCTCCAAAGGGCTGATATTATCTTGCTTCAAGGTTTAAACAGAAGCACTTGCTTGCAAAGGGTGTAACTGTAACTCACTACAGAAAACAAAATCATAACATGACAACGTTCTTCACTAATGATGGCTCACTGTGCTACTGTCATGATATAAATGCACTCTTTAACAGTTTGTCACAAGAGCATGCTTATCTTCATTGATTCCTCTAAAAGAAGCTTGAAAGCAGTCTTACTGCATAATGGTAATTCCAAACCAAGTTTACCAATTGCCCATTCCGTTAACCTTAAGAATTCTTCCCAGAAAATCTTGATATGGTGTGTGACAAACAAGGAGAACATTTTCACCACGACATTCAGTTAATGGAGCACCGCTATCAAGGTTTCTGAAATGAAAGTATGATGGCTGACTACTGCTGGATGCTGTACCGCAACAATACAGACAAAGAATACACAAGAAAATCATCCTCTAAGCATTTATGAATACACAATGGTACCTGACTGACACTGATCAGTAGATCTATACAACAGTGTGCCTTATTTTACTTCACAGTGAAGATGCTCCATGTAATTTCTCAGTTATATGAGATACTGATTAGAGCACATGCCAATAATGTCCCCACCTACACGAGATACTGGGAAATGGAACTGGGGTCATCTATCTCCCCTTTGGAATGGGAAAAGGCATTTATTTTGACCCATAAAATGGCACGGGAAACAGGGTAGTAAAGCTCCGCTGATTGCTCTGCTCCCTGATTGGCTGAGGAAAGGGAAACCCTGATGATGCTTGAGCTGTCATCAGGGTTTCCTATTTCTCAGCCAATCACAGAGCAGTAGTGGTATGAATGGAGATAGTATCTCCATTCCACCTCTATTGCCCTCGTATTGCCTGCGGTTACAGCTAATTGAAGGCACGTGCTTTCAATTGGCTGTGACCGCAAAGTTCCCACAGTCCAGGAATCCCACAATGACATTATGATTCATAATGTCATTGTCGGATAACCTGTAAAAAATAAAAAAAGAATACGTTTAAAATAAAAAACACATACGAAATTATTAATTTAAGAAACAAAAAATTTTTTTTTTGCCTCCCGAATTTTTGCTCAGCAAAAGTGAAATTTTTTTTCACAAAAGTTTTGTTTTATCCAGATATAGCGCTAGGAGGTGATATCTGAAGTCAGGCTAAATTCACATTGGCAGTAAGGTTGCATTAGCTGCGTTCACCCCTCACTTTTCTCTTGTCAGGAACCACTGCAGCTTGAAAAACTGCTAGGCATGAAAAGGCCCAGCACTTACAGCCTGTTACCAATCCCTGGTGCCCAGCAGTCACCACCAGTTACCAATCCCAGGTGCCTAGCAGTTGCCAAGTAGTCGCTCAGGAGGGGTAAATGGCCCAGATTTTTTTACTGCTAATGTAAACTAAAATTAATGGAAGGGGATCGCCCAAGAGGAGTTGAGTGGGTATGATTTAGAAAGTACAGTAGGAGAGTGAGCAGGCTTTTGCTGGCAATATTATTAGAGAATTTATTTACACAGAAATTAGGTCCCATTTCCAACATTGGCCAGCTGTGCTACGGTAGACTTCAAAAAAGCTAAAAACTTAACATGTGAGTACTAGATCTACAGAAAGAATATTATAATAAGATACATTTCTGTCAGAATCTCAAGTACCCGAAGTGTTTCGCCCCTAGGGCTTCCTCAGGGGGTAGCTGAGATAATAGTACACAGTATAGGTAATGACAAATTATTATTATTATTATTATTATTAAACAGGATTTATATAGCGCCAACATATTACGCAGCGCTGTACATTAAATAGGGATTGCAAATGAGTCAGGCGTATGTAACATATAATCCTACATACAGAATGCAGGTGTTAGGGAAACAAGTTAGAGAGAGTGCAAGGCCTAGTAGTATGCAACACACTGTACAGAGGTCAGGAGTATGTAAAGTACATAGGGTTACCACCTGGTCAGCATTCAACCAGCCCGGTAAAAAATTGGACTTTTTGCAAGTGTTACTAACAAAAAAATACCAGTACCAAAATCAGATATAATTTTTGTTTCCACTAAAGATAACAAAGTAAAAGTACAAATGTACATAGCTCATGTACATAGCTCATAGGATCATGTACATGTAATATTTGAAATGCAGGAGTCAGGTCATGTATTGTGTATGTAATGCTGGAGTCAGGTGTATTTAAGATATAAAATGAAGGGGTCAGGTGTATGTAGCATACAGGATCCAGGGGTCAGGTTATTTAATGTGCATGGAGTGCCAGGGTTTAGGTGTGTATAATGTATGAATTAAGGTGACAGGTCTATGTAACATACATAGTGCAGGGTCAGTTTGATGATATATATTTTGCACATTACCTGGTGTATGTAGAGTACAGAGTGCAGGGGTCAGGTGTATGTAATGTAGGGAGTGAATGGGTCAAGTGTATGTAATATATAAAACACAGGGTTCAGGCGTACTTTATATAACATGCAGAGTCCAGGTACATGTAACTCACCCTGCAGGGGTCAGAACTTAAGACATACATCCCAATGCACACAAACTCCTATATTTAATTTCACCCTTACTCCGTTAGTCGTAAAGCATCAGTACCCGCTATGCAAATACATATTGTTTGCATATTTACAGTATTAATATTTGCCACTGAAATCTCTACTCTAAGCATTAAGGAATGGAATAACATATACTGATAAATGTATACCCCCTCCCCACACACACTCACATACAAAGGTAATTTTTATCATCCACATTCTATTTATATACAATGTTGTCTGCTTGTGCACAATATATGTGCATAGGAAATTCTATGAGCAAAGGATTTACATTTTGTTAACTGTGCAGATTCTAAAGTGAATATGCTGCTGTGTGTCTGAAAAGCCTCACATTTTCTTACAAAAAAAACGTATATTGTGCTAAAGGTATTAGCAAAATTCAGAAGACTTTTTTAAATTGAATTTGATTATTTTTAATTTGTTTATTGCTCACAGGCTGCACAACTTTTTCCCAAATGTGTCTATAAAAACTTTTTTTGGTATGTGACCTGTTATATAATCCTGACTTATCTACATTGCACACCTAAAAAAAGAACTAGGTGACACTGATTAGGATCTTATCATCTTACTTTCATGTGTGAGAAGGGTAAAGATCAGAAGCATTGGCTCTCAGGAGCAGAGGTCATTTATTATTGCTGTTCTGTGATCAGGGAGGAGCAGACATTGGGGTGTGACTTGGGAGCAAAAATAGGAAGTCAGAAAGTTTCTCCAGAAAAGTTTAGTCAAACTACCAGCCAGAGGAGGAGACACAGATGTGTTATTAGTGTGCAGGCTGAGCCATGGAGGACTTTAAAACCCTGGCTTATAATATCTTTACAATATGGCTCTCTGTCATCATCCTGTTTATAATGTTACCATCCATGTTTGGCATTTCTCTGGGCATCTCAGAGTTTTACATGAAGATCCTGGTTAAAATTTTAGAGGTAAGGTTTTGTGCATGATCAACATTGGAATAATATGGCTTTTGTTTGTGCAGAGAACAGCTGGGCATATACTTTGCATTCTAAATGTGCAAGTTCTGTTTTATATCTACTAGTAGTAGAAGTCCTGCTGTAACAATGATCTCAGTTTGTATCAGTTCAGGTTGGCTCTCAAAATGCATAATTGTTGCTAGATCAAAAGAAGGTTGTTCAGTCTGACTGCAAGGTGCATGATGTTGTTGTGTTCAACCACAGATGAACCTCTGATCACAATGTTTATATATATATTGCCTTTTTTTTGTAATACACGATTTCAGTTGAAGTAATTGTCAACCAAGGGTTAAGTTTCTTGCTAACAAGGTAGCACATGTAGCTGCTGACTTTGTGATCCACACCCTGCCTGCACTAAGTTCAAGTCACTGCCTATTGCAACACTGTTTGACATGGCACTGATTTAGTTTTGTACATATGTTTGCCCCCCTTGATCAAATGGCATGTTTTGTTTTATCAGTGAACTCTGCCAGGAAAAAAAAAATTGTGTTGTCAATAGAAATCCCTATTTACATACAATGGAATCAATAAAACATACCACTTGGCATGTACAAAAGTCATTGCGTACAAACGCCCCCATTTGGCATAAGTCACAGCCGCCACACATTTCTTGTAGTCCGCTAACAGTCATTCTATTCTTGCAGTTGGAAGTTTTCCCACTCTTTCTTGGCAAACATTTCTAGTTCAGGAATGATCTCAGCCTGGCATGCATGCTTATTGCAGATGTACCTTTGGGTTTTCAGTATTATTTAAATTAATTTGTGGATAATTGTAAATTGGATTTTAGGCTTTTTGCAGTGTTCTATCTTTTATTTCAGCTTCAATGGTTTTTGACTTTAGTGCCACTATAGGGTTATAATGGAAGCTTTGTGCATGCTCTGTTGTGCTGTCACTGACAGCTGTCATCGGCTGTGTGCACACCTACAGTCATTTCTAGCACGAGCAAAGGTTACTACCGGGGTCAAGTTGTTGGCGCAAGTCCACTGGTCAATGGACCAATACCTGCCATTGTCTGGCACTAACCCATTATCTGTAGTTTCACATACTGTCGTCACACACTTGGCGGACACACAGTTTTCCAGCAGTAAGTTATTCCTTCACTGAATGTTACACAACCCAAATCACAATAGATACCCTCTCCAAGCTTTGGGATTTGCATGGTTCCGCATTATTGTTGCTACTACTTTTTTTTGGCTCCACATGCATGTTTGGTGATTGGTGGAAAAGTTCACTATTTGTTTTGTTAGATTATCATGAATAAAGAGTCATAAAAACCTAAAAGTAAGGTTTTTATATATTGCTCCAGCTATGTTCAGCACAATTATGATCCAAGTATCCTTTTTATTCCTTGGCCGCTGGTTTATTGATAAAACACATTGCGCAATGTACTATATCAGCGTTTCTCAACCAGGGTTGCTCTGGTTCCTCCAGAGGTTGCTAGGGATTCTTTGAGCAATGAGAAGTTTGTGCCTCAAGTCTGTTTAATAGATAGCAATGATCTTTTTGGACATCTGTATGGATGACATTTATAGTATGGTATCCTGTCACCAATCATTACCTGTCTGTATTACACATAGAAGCACAAGGACCTAGTGGCTAGGTCAGGGGTGTCAAACTCAAATACACAGAGGGAAAAAATTAAAGACTTAGACAAAATCGCCAAACTTGAAGTTTATTGAAAACATTAGGGATGTTTTCCCTTCCCATTAGCTATAAAACCTTTGAATGTGAAGCAAAACCTCTTTCCATATTAAATCTGGAACAAGCCTATATTAGAAAAATAGAACCACTACTACAATTCCCTGTGTCCATAAAACAGTCCAATTTAGAGCCACCCATAGGCAGAGAGGCCAATGGTCTTTAGACGCGAGTGATGCCGGTAATTGTCAATGCAGTGGCGGGCCAGCTGCAATTCATATTTAGGATTCCTTTGGCCGACAAAAAAAAAACTCCTTTTTGTCCTTAAGGCCAGAGTTTGACACCCCTGGTGTCAGTAATGTAATATTAGGTGGTTATCTAACAAGTTTATGTCCTTTGAAAAAATCAGAATTCTGGTATAGAGATCTGTAGCAGGTGTGGTACATACAAAAGTATTGATAATTGTTGTGCAGTTGGGCCTAGTAAAAATGAAAGGTCTGGGTTGGTTGCAGGATACAGGAGGTTGTGCTTAGGTTGAGAAAGAAAGCACTCACAAATCGACATAAGAGACATTTAATATGCTCCTGATTGTTGAGGAAACCAGTTATTGATTCCTTGCCGCAGTCCACACTATTGCCATATCTTAGATGCAAGCCGTGTCATGCTTTACACAAACTTACCTATATGCTGTCTAATTTATGTTTCGATTGTCTTTCATTTTTTTTGCAAGTTATTTATACTTTAATTTTTATTCTATGTATGGAGTATTTACTAGGTTTGATCCTTTCCATTTTATGGCATGTTTTTATATATTAGATTTACGTTTGTTACAAGCTTATTTGTTTATTATTTTTTTTTAGTGGGCCACATTGCGAATTCAAAGAGGGTTTCAGGAAAAAAAGAAAATTCAAATGATTGCATCTAATGGTAAGAATGAATGCATGTTACCCTTTTTAGTTTTCCTTCCATATCTCGGTCTTTGTTCACCTTGATTGGCCAGGCTGGGATGGCTCCCACACAGGCAGGAGGGAGTTCATTCACTCCCGGCATACGCAAGGGAAGCTGGCATTGCTGGGTTACCCTTGCAACAAATGCATGCACTGCTGGGTGGTGATCAAGCAGGTAAGTATAGGCACTGCAGAAAGGACATTCTGTCCCTTTATGTAATAAATTTCTGCCTGAATTGTGAATTTTCAAGGTGAGACTTTACTATAAATGGTGGTATAGATAAAAGCAGGCTGAATAACATGCTATATACTACTTATATTGTACAGGCCCACCTACTAAGATTATGGAATAAGTGTTTCTTTGCCGATAATCTAACCATCATTTTTCCCATTCTTTGTTATTCATCCACAGTTGTTCTTCAATGTCAAATTTGTGTACCTAATGATAACATACAAGTCTGTGTGATCTGTATTTAAATTATAAAATGACATATTGTGCACTATTGACTTGTAAAAAAACTGTGTAGTTGCATGTATATGTACTTTATAAAATGACAAACAATGACATTTTTATAGGTATATATATATATATATTGATTGCACCAAACAGTAAGTAAAAGTAAAAACATAATTCAATGTCCTTTTTATTAAGGAAATTATTTATAAAACCATCGAGCTTAGTAGAAATCACATTCTGAGTATTATGGATTTATTCATTACCCTATATGAGAATATACAAATATTACCAGCGTAGAAGGGAGGAGGTTGTCGAGGAAAACTAAAAGTCTTTGTACATGTGAAGATAAAAGATCTAGATCTGAATTGTTCAGACTGGTGCAGTTATCGCTTCTTCTACAGCTTCTTGGTAGCAGATATTGTCTCGCTTCTATTTACTTCTAATTGGGCTACAGACTTCAGAAGTAAAATGTGTCTCTCACACCAAATTAACCAAAACTAGAAAAGAGTTCCACAAAAGTTTGTATTGGGGTTACAGAGTAATTGTGTACAAGAGCAGTAACAATCATGTCACAATATAAATAATATTCTCATTATTACTACAACTCTTGTTTGTTTTACTTTTTGTCTTTACTAAATCACAAAACACAATGCACAACACCTGCTTGTGGTGGTCTGTAGGTGGATATTGGGGGCTGAGAGTTATTTACCCCAAGATCCTGTGATCCTATTCTTCTAAAAAGATCAGGTGATTGCTGTAAACAATTTCATGATAAGCACTGAACAAATGAGCACTGTACACACAGCCTCATTCTGTTCTATGGAGAAAGGAGGGGGAAGGATGAGCGATCTGCACCTTGATGTGCTAAACTCCAAGAGAAAATAAAGTAGTCATCCGTCAGTGGGACGAATTAATAAACAACGCCAGAGGATGGCAGAAGACATGCATAGTTGGTCATCTTGGGTGACATTCATCTAGTGTGTGTATGTGGCTTCAGGAAATGTTGGAAAGGTTACAATCCACCCCTGTGCATTGTAACCTTTCCCACATTTTCCAGGTTTTACCTGAACCAGAGGCTGTTAATATAAATTCCACTGCAGTGTATGTGAATCCTAGCACAACATGAGTGCACTGGTAGAGCTACCTTTTCTGTAAGAACCATTGTATTTTGGAAAAAAAACAGTAATCCAAGCAGTGTTAGTAACAATGGGTTCAAGTATAAAGTGTAGTTTATTGGATGTAATCATGTTTTTATAACATTTATGCTGTGTTTACATTGGCAAGTTTCCTTCTAACTGCTATGTAAATCATAGTATTATAGTTTGGCCATGTAACGAAACACTTTGTGATTCTATCGTATTTCCAGTTACATTTTTAACCCCAGTGATTGATTGTGCAGTTTCTTTTTTTTTCTATACACAAGAGCCAGCACTTTTTATATACCTATTTTTCATTTTAAGACATCAACTACAATAAAAGTTTTTAAACATAGTGTAACTGCTTTCATTTAAACTTTTCTGAATTGGTCTTGAAATTCTCTTTACACTCATACTAGGTAAGGATGGACAGTGCTGGGACCTATGAGAACATGATAATAGGAAGAATAGACAGAAATTATCTGACTTTTCCAGTCCCCTTTACTGCTTATTCACAGACTGGGGCAAGAGAAGTGACCGGGCTGTGTTACTAAAATGCAGTAAAGAAAAAGACAGGTCGCCAAACTGTGTTGTGCCAGGACTATATATCTCAGTCCTACATGGACATAAATACAAGCCCAATGTTGTGGATTTCTTTTCCAAGCTCTGCTTTGTATCTGAGGTCCACAAACTACCTAATAGAGTATTGTTGGTCTGGTATGAGCAAGGTCATTCTGACATTCTGCATTCACATTTTCTGTTGTAATAATATATCCCTTTTTCTTCCTATTGTTTTTTTGTGAAAACAACTTTACCTCCTATGTTAGGGCAATGCAACTGCAAAAAGTGAACTTTTGTTACATGTTTTTCAGATTCAAAAGCTTACAAAGATTTTTGTATATGCCTCTACAATTTGAAAAGTTAAAAACCTTTCACAAAGTACTAGTAGGCTGCTCTGCAATCAGGAATAGAAATCACAGATTGGTCTGTAGGTGTACAGTGGTAACTAGGTGATGATTGCTATCAGGGAAATCTAGATCTGTTCATGCATCTCTTAACCAGCCCCAATAAATTGAGATGGCCCCCACATGTGTAGGTCCAGTGCAAAAAATCTCTAAACTGGGCTGTGTGATGCTGAGAAGACTGCATAGATATTACTGAATGATAGGTATGTGAGTATAAGAATGGGTACAAGGGGGTGGATGAAGAAGTAATGTCTGGAATCTATTAATGTCACTTGTAGAAAGAGATTTTTTTTTCTCTGGTGTAAATTATTTAATAAATTAAGCTGTAATGATTTTTAAGCATCAAAAACTCACTTATTAAAACAAAATTATAAATATTTTATTTAATAATTGATCATAAACAATTTGTTTTCTAATTAACAATAAATGCATATTTAAAAATTAAACATATTTTTGTAATGTGTATGCATTCCTTCCCTGATAAACATAATTATAGAATGTGAAGGTTAGTGCTCAAAGGTCACATAGGTGACGTATTGCTGGATATTGTGCAATATTTACATTTATTGATTAGATAAATGGACTGCAGTATCACAGCAGTGGACTCTAGAATGCCTGTGGACATATCTGAAGATCGCAATGACTAGGAAATCATCATCACTGAACAGTCCAGTCATACTAGATAGGAGACTGTATGATTGAGTTTACTGGTAGGTTACAAAGTCCTCAGACATAGGTGTACTCAGCCATCTCTAACAGATTTGATATTGCAAGGCAAGGCAATGTCATGATTAGGTTTGTAAATTAAATTCATTGCTTCAACATCTTCTTAATCTTTGCCTTATAATGCACAAGATTACTTGCAAATAACAGGTTCAGAGAATTCATTGCTCCTTAGTACCTGCAGCTACGGATGTTGGTATAAGTCTGTTTGAAAGCTCATTTACTGGTAGTTACTCTGTGTGAACTTTCTGACTTTAGTACAGTAGAATTTGGAAAACAGCATTATCAATTTATTAGATTTGTTGTATTCTAGGAAATTGTTTTTTCTTCTCTAGTTTGTATTTATGTTTTCCACCTAAAACGGTTTTGAACACCTAAGTTTGCTGCTTCTCCTTTCACTGTCCACATTCATGGGAGTAGGAAAAAAAACTGTTAACGCTACTGGACTGCAGCAGCGAATAAATCCTTCAGGTACTATATGGTGTGGCAAAGCTGTGTAAATCCTAGAACTGTTACCAGAAATAACAAAAAAAAATCATTTGGCAGGTAAAGCAGCTTTTCTATATGTATTTAATTTAGTTTGCTGTTTGTCTAGAGTTTAAAACTCGCACATTGATATTAAACTTGTTGCATTTGGCTGCCATTCTGTTGTCTGGTTCAGCATATTACAGGGCATTGTTCCAAGGCACAACTGACATTAAAGGCTGAAGGCCGGCTATGCCAGCTAAAGCATTCAGCAATGCTGACATCATATGACATTCTTCAGCTATGTCCTTCACTTTGCCTGCAGGAAGGGCATCTCTGCTAAACTCATCTAAAGCTGTAGTCCAGGAATCTGAAAAGCCAGTTATTATAAAATATTATTATTTACCTAATTTTATGAGTGAATAGGGTTTTACCAAGGGTAAACAGGCAATAAATGTCTGCACATACTCCTAGACCTGTTTGACTGATGTGAAGCCTGAACATCCAGTTCTGAGAGTTAGCTGACCACTCGCTCCCCAAAGGAGCCCACCAATAAACCATTGCTATTGAAAGTGACTGAATCTGCATGTATGGTCAAGTATGAAAGACTAAAAGTTGTTCTGCCCCAATTTATAAATGGGGAAAGGTAAGGGGATTGTATGCTGGACTTTATTCACTGCAACACATAACATAACAAATAACTGCTAATGTATAGTCTGTAACAGGTGAATATCAGATTTGACAGGCAAATGTGCACAGATTTGCCTTTTTTTAACCAAGTAGGTTTGTGTGTGTGTGTGTATGTATGTATGTGTGTATGTGTGTATATATATATATATTTCTGGCCAGCACTGACAAAATGACTACGTGGTGTACCCAATCATCTAGATGGATCAGTGTTTCCCAAACCAGGTTCTCCAGAAGTTACTAGGGGTTTCTTGAGCAATTAGCTATTTGCACCTCTCAAGTCCGTTACCACTGCCATCAATGATCTTTTTGGATATCTGTAAAGGTGGAAATCCTTCCCACTGGCTAGAAATCTAGAAAGAGGCTTTCTTTTAAATGACTACCACACCAATAAATGGTGACTCGTGGGCTTCTCTGAAAATCTGAAAATTATTTAATTTTTTTTCCCCATGTTAAAAAGCTTGAGAGAGACTGGTCTATATCAATAGTCTATTATTAAAATGTATTTAAATCCAAAAACAAATAACACACTTTCTGCTCTCCATTTACTTATTCTGCTCTTTTTTTTGAAGTCCATGGTTGTCACCAAGACTCCAAGAGTGCTCTCCTGACTTAGGCTACGAATCCTTTTTTGTTTTTTTTTTGTTTCATTATATGGAAGACAGGGAAATTGTTTAGAATAAGACCACATTGTTTATGCTTTCAGCTCATGGAAAGTGCCAAAGACCATGTATTTCTGCATAGATCAATAGAACAATTATTTTCTGTGCTGCTGTAAAAGTTCTTAGATTGGTCTAGTGCATGTTATGGTTTGGAGTTTAAAAATAATGTACAGTCATTATAATATAGGGCTGACATTTCTGATCCTTCTGGAAATGCTAGTTTACTTACTGGCATATTGAACCAACAATACTGCATTACCAGCCTGAAACAACTAAGCAAATGTTGGAATGTTGGAATCCCTTATCTCAATACTTGTTCTGGGTCGCTGACCTAAAGTAGTGACCTAAGTGTGTAAAGCTTGACATTCAGGTAACCAAAAGCCTGATGGCAAAATAGTGTAACAGTTTGCTGAATTCCATCACCTGATGCTTCTCTTTTGCTACCTTCTTTGTACAACTTTATTCACATTGGAAAGGCAGTTGGTCTATCTTGAAGACTCCAGGTGTACACATAAATGCACAATAGCAATACATATTTGTTTACTTTCCTATATCCCAGAAGGTTTTGTACAACCTCAGTTATTTCTTAAACCTGATGATCATTAAATATCTTTTCAATGAACAGGGAGGTGGTACAAGAGCAGTAAAACTGATGTTTTACTGAAGTAACGGCCTATCTTCCAACATTTGAAAGTTGCAAAAAGAGAAGGAGACACTGGTGCTCTTCACGGATTGAGGTCCAGTGGCTGGGGCAAAGATGCAACTTGTTTTTTTTTTAACTAAGAAATGAAAAGGGAGATACATACGCAAGCGACTTTGAGCACTCCAAGCAACCAGGGTATGTTTGATGCCTCCCCCATTCCAACAGACATGACTTGGTGACAATCGCAAATGACTAAAAAAAGCTGTTTCAGTGCAAACAAAACAAAAGTGAAAAAAAGAAGCTTTGTGCTAAGTGTCTGCAGCCACTTGCAAATGTCTGCATAGATTCTTGCAAATACCTGAATACACCTATCAGTGACAGCCTATCACAACTAATAGGTGTCCCATGGTGGGCAGTGGATGCCGGAGGGCCAAAAATGCCATTGTAAAATACTGCTAGCCTAACTCCAGTCTAAACAAACTATACAAGACTTTTTCATTTTACCATTGCAGTGGTTACATTTGGTTGTATTTGGTTACCATTTGAGTACCTGTATTGATGGGCTTTTGTTAGCATCAAGCAGGTTTTTACTAACTGATTGCAAATCCTACTTAGAGCATGTCAAATGCAGTTCAGAAGGGGGTGACTGCAGGTCAAATGCAATCAATTGTGAATAATATATGAGGAGTCTAAAACTGATGGCAATAACATAAACCCATCTACACAGGCTCTTACAGTGTTAAGTCTAAGTGCATGCATTTCAGGAAAAAATAATGTTATTTTTACTCTCCTAAGGCATCATACAGAGAGACAAATCGCCAATGGAAGAAGAAATTGGAGGTTTAAGGCAAAGTCGAAGCCAGTGCTTACAGCGTGGGGATTTTGAATTGTCTGATGCCTTTTACTTTTCCAAGAAAGGGTTTGAAGCCATTGTGGATGATGAGGTCACACAAAGATTTTCCTCTGAAGAGCTCATATCTTGGAATCTTCTAACCAGAACAAACAACAACTTTCAGTATGTCAGCCTCCGACTTACAATTGTGTGGGTGCTTGGAGTATTTATAAGATACTGCATCCTTTTACCACTCCGGTAAGACAGTACGTCTCATTTTTTAACTTGTACGGCACTTGGAGTCAAAATATATATATATACAAATGTATTGCTCTAACCTGTCATAGAACCACTATTATCTGGCCCCATTTTACCCTTCATGTTTGAGCCTTCGATGAAGGTGATGGTCATAGGGGACATTTGCTAAAGTATCTGGGTTAAGGGTAGCAAATAGGCTTTGACATTCAGAAACTGTCAAGTTACCATAGGCACCCTAATGATCATCTAGTTTCTCATGTCACAATGCTTTCCTGTACTTATAAGAAGACTACAAGTTAATGCATATCATGCAGCCCTGACTTGTGGGTTTAAAGGTTTGTATGTATATGCTAATAAGAAGTGTGATTGTCATAAAAAGTTATTTTGATATTGGTGTACTGAGAAAGTCATAAATTTCACCATCTACAATTCAGACATAATATATTTTTTCAAAACACAGATTTAAAACGCTGAAGGACACACATTGGAATAATAGCCTTCACATTTCTCTGCCGTTAGAGCCTTCTTATCTAAATCAAAGGAACAAACTAATTTTGAGGACAGGGAGACTATGACTTTGTCAAGTAAGGAGAAGAAACTTTTTTTTGTTAACCATAGAAAACAAATTTCTTTTTCTAAAGTGATGAACATGCCATGTAATAAAAAATGAAAAAGAATTTTTTTTAGCTTTCAAACCTCCCTTCAGTTGTAAAGAAATAAAATAAAACCTATATATTGTAATATCAATGTTTATCTCTAATATTTTATATAGATATACCGTAGTTTATTCCTATCTAAACAATTTTTTTCTCAACCAGGGGGCTCTAGTCCTGAGGTTGTTAGGGGTTCTCTGAGTCATAAGCAGTTTGTGCCTCTCAGGTCACTTTTCCTGACACAATGATCTTTTTTGGGTATCAGTGAGGGGGGGGGGGACATTCTTCCCACTGGCCAGCAATGTAAGAGACTTTCTTCCTACTGACCGCCATGCTAATGTACTGTGAGTTGTTATTATAGTAATAATAGAAGGTGTTCCCTGAAAGTTATTTCAAGGGTCCCCCATGTTGAAAAGGTTGTGAGAGGCTGATAAAAGCAAAAAGCCAGAAATAAAAGTGTGAGACACAAGTAAAAAGGACGAATAAGAGAATGATGTAAAGATTTTAAAGCAGATATTGTGGTATTCTTCTCCAGAAACTTAAATTGTTTTGAAAGATTATGATTAACATTTTAGGACAGTCATAGTCTAGACCATATTTTTTCTTTTTTTTTTTTTTTTTTTTTTTTTTTAACATGGGGGAACCCTTGAAATAACTTTCGGGTCTTAGGAAACCCCTTTTATAATTATATCCACAGCTCACAGTACATTAGTATGGTGATCAGTAGGAAGAATGTCTCTTACATTTCTGGCCAGTGGAAAGAATGTCCCCCTTACCGATACCCAAAAATTTCATGGTGGCTTATGGCTCAGGAACCCCTTGTAACCTCTGGAGGAACCCTAGTTGAGAAACACTGGTCTAGAGGAAGGAGTTCTGTTAAATGTTGAAAGTCTAATCAAACCCAAATGAACCCAAAATCAAACCATGTAAATCCTAACAGTTGGGTTGATAGGTGAATAGAAGTGGTGTAAAGAAGTGATATAGAAGTAATGGACAGATAACCTGTTTATAGGTCATCCGTGGTTGCACAACATATTACAGCTATTTCCTCTCATTTCTAAATTTAGCCATTAGGAGGGTCAAAATTTTAGGGTGACAATGGGGCAAGAGGTGGGGGGGATATCTTTCAATGGGAAAGCTATCCTCATAGGAATTTGCTTTATTAGCTTTGCCTGTATATATAGATGGTATTACCTTCATAAATGGAAATTTTCTGTATAAATAAACTTTGCTAAAAAGTGTGCTTAAGAAAAAGAAATCCAACAGCTAAGTACTGGTAAGCTGCAGTATACAGTTTTGCAGCCTTGCTGGGATTGATAAATACATAATAACATGAGTGTTACTATTACTAATATTATATTAAGCAGTTTTGCTGTTGAACTTTAATCCTCTCCATTAGAAGGTATCCCAAAATAAATTCTTTATATAAACCTTGAGACATGAAACCAGTACAGGTTTTGGCTCACCCTAATTCTAATTATTTAAACTGACCTGATTTCGGGTTTGACTCATATTTGACCCTAATTCACAAGATTAGGACTTATTTGACTTTACACAATCAAACAGATGATCCCATTATATCTGTTGGTTGCTGAGTTTCCCATGTGTGGTGTTCATGTGTGTTATATCTATTGAGCTTTGTTTGCCTAAGTAAAATGTGTGGTTTGTTTGCAATATATTGTTGAAAAGACTGCACCTGCTTTTCTGTGTCTTTCAGGGTTACTTTAGCTGCTATTGGGATCAGCTGGCTGGTCATGGGAGCTACACTTGTTGGGCAAATACCAAACGGCAGGTAAACATATTCAGAACAGAAATAATAAGCTGCATCTATATTTTTGTGGTTTCTTTTTTAATAAACAATGAATATATGGTCATTGATAAGCAAAATGTTCTACTTTTATGCACTGCTTTAAAGAGTAGATATAGAAGCTTTGGCTGTTAGAGCACATGATTAGATTACCATCTTACTGTCAATGTGTGTATGTCAATAAATTACATTAAATACATAAATGCTGTAAGGAACGTTTAAAAAAATAATTGCCAGTGTGGCAAAAATGACAGTTTGGCACTCAAAGCTTAAACGGAACATTTATGTTTATTTTGGATAAATGCCTGTTCCAGGTATAGCAAAGTTTCCTTTGCAGCAACAGCCTTAGTAGAAAAGCCTGTCCCCTGCCAGCATCTTGTAGGGGCTTGTTCAGACCAAGCGTTTGTGACCAAGCTTTTCCAAGCGTTTGTGAACGGTTTTACCACTGCTTGCAAAAATCATTGGACCAAATAGGTCCATTCATTATCCTTCATTTGACAGGTGGAAGGAAGCAGCAGCATTTCCATGAGATTTTCTAGCCATTTCTGATGCCTCCATGGACTTGGAAGTGATTAAAAACTGCTGGAAAGTCTTGTATAGGCATTTGCAACTGCAAGTACAGGCATATAAAATGTCTAGTGCCAATTTTGTTTTTTTGTTTTTCTACTAGGCTTTTAAAAAAACACAAAAATAGGTGTTTTTTTGCCTGAATATTCCTGAACAACCTAGTTGTGCATAGTATATGAGTAGCATAATGTTGTGCTGCAGTTGCATTTATTATGATTTTTGTGTTACTGTGGGTGGTATTTTATATATGGTGCTCCGCACCATTGTGAACCCAGCTCTGTTCTGTGTATAAGCAATAGTTTATCTGTTGAGGTCCAACTCTGAGTCAGGGCTAGCCCTTTCCAATCAACAGGGAGCATCAGCTATATCACTGTGGAGATAAAGATCTGACTCTGTAGGAGTACCGTATTTTTCGGACCATAAGACGCACCAGTTTTTAGAGAAGGGAAATGAAGAAAAAAAAGATTCTGAAACAAATAGTGTCCTAAAATATTTTATGTGCATTAAAAACCAACAGCACAGTCATAAATACATGTAATAAAC
>NC_092860.1:81556313-81561434 GCF_032062135.1 Pyxicephalus adspersus
CATGTTGGGAGAATTCTCCCAGCATTCCTGCTTCCAGCATGACTTTGTCAGCCAATCATGCTGAGAGTGGGAGGACGCCGGGAGCAAGATTCAAGAGTGACAAGAGTCACAGTCACTCTGGCCGCGCTGAACAGGAGACAGGAGAAAAGGCGGAGGGGGGGCTATACAGGGGGGACGGGACAGCAGCTGGGGAGGATACCCGTGCTAAAGCAGAGGAGGAAACTGTGGAGAAGACGGCCCGGGCACAGAGGAACAGATGAGAGGTAAGAAGGAAACATGTTTAGGCTACATTTGGACCATAAGACGCAGGGACTTTTTCCCCCCACTTCTGGAGTTGCAGAGAGCAAGCTTTTCTACTCTAAGGCTGTACTCGTGCTGCTTTGGTGCATTAACTTATAGTTAGAACTTATAGTTCAGTAACTTTACCGTCATAAAAAATAACCCTAGTCAAATATAGTACCCTAAAGTCCGTTTATACTTTTTTTGGGCAGCTAAAATCTTTTAGTGGTTATCAAATATTTCTGTAAAATGAGTTGACAAGTATGCGCTCTGACAGGGTTCATTGGAGTGCTGTGTAGAATGGATGGTTCCGCAGTGCACCATTATGTTTAACTATAGTGCAGCATAGTAATCCCAGCCTATGACTTTTTACACTTTTATGTTTTGATGCACCTGGAATATTTGTAGCTAATTTGAACTAAACGTTTACTTGGACTTTATTAGCCTGTGTTGTGTTCTATATGTAGACACCTTTTAAATTTTTCTAATTTATTTATTAGCTAAATAGGGAGAATTGTTCAGATCAAAGCAAGTGGCTTGAGATTATTCTGGTAAATGAAATAGTTTGTGTTGCCAATCAGGTTTACTTATTCTTTACAAACTGTATTTGATTTTTTTTTTTTAGCTAGAATGTGATGTTTAAAAAACGTAGGGGCCTATTGGTTACTAATACATATTCTTGCTTCCATCTAATATGTGTAATTTGTTGTGAAAATGTCACAATTTCCAGCTGTGGTAAAATTGCATAATGAGGGGTTTGCTTGAAAAATAAAGATGTGTTAAAAGGCACTGTTGATGAAATATGTAAGTTGTTAGTCTATACATAAAGTACTGTATTTGTCAGTGGAAATTATTGCACTCACCAAGCATTCTTTGAAGTGCCTTTCAAGGATTGCAAGTTTAATGAGGAAATAAACTCTGGAAGTTGTGCCCACAAATGCAAGCAAAAGGGCAAAGGACTAGTCATCAGTGTTGCCTGTGTTCTCCTTGCAGCTGATGTTTCCCCATTACTGGCGTTTATGTAGAATGTCTGGTTCTAGGTCAACAAGTCTGTGACATGAGGGGAATGAGTGTCACTAAGACGCAAATTGCTTTAAAAAAATGAATGTCTTGTGGTTTCTAATGGGAGACACAAAGGGCCTGATTTATTAAAGCTCTCCAAGGCTGGAGTCATTTGTTATTTGCTAGCAAATTATTTCAATCCTAGACTAGATCCATTCCAGGTTTGCGGTATCACCCAGCTTCACTGATAAAAGTGTGTCCTCCCCAGCTTTGGAGAGCTTTAATAAATCAGACCCAATGAGATTGGTAGATGTCTCTTTTAGTCCCATGGTCACTCTATGGCAGAATTTCTCAATCATGGTCCTGTGGAAATCTAAGGTTCCTCCAGAGGTTGCTCCTTGAGCAGTTTGTGCCTCTTAGTTACTACTGACCTCCAATGATCTGTAAGTTGTGCATATTTTAATTATAGAGGTGGTTTCCTGAAGACCTGAAAGTTATTTTAAGGGGTTCCCCCATGTTAAAAAGGCCAAGAAAGATGTCACGCATGTTGGTCTTCTTGGCTTGCCCATCCTAGAGGCACTGTCCATATTTAAACCATAAGAAAGATATTTTGCCTATTTGGTTTTTCTGTTTTTCTTTGTCCCTGTTTATATTCTTCAAATGTTTGATTCTTCTTCTTTGGTTTGGTTTGTCTAAACATGTATAAATGTTATGTTTCAAGAACGACTGCTCTAAGGCCTCTCTGTGGAACAGTTGAAAGGAGTTGAGTGATAAATGTGTTGCTCCGCTAGCATTGAATCAGATTTCATTTGTGTAGCCCCTGAAACATATTGGAATATCTCATTGAACACAAATAAAGCTTATTCTGGATTTCTACCGGTGGAGTTGGGTCTTTATCTTCCAAGGTATAAAAATCTCTTTACTTTGAACTACTGTCACCAGCAATAAACACCTGACAGAGGCCCCTCTGCTTTCTAATGCTACTAAATAGATGTTTCATTGGTGTATTTGTTCACATTTGTGAGCTAAACCATCATTCCTAGCACTTCCCCCCCTCATCAGGACAGTAAGTGGACAGGAAGTAACTATTTCATCTTAAATCTGAAATGCATTTTGTACTAGAGCTAATTTTAGAATTCTATCCTGTCACACTTTGGGGGAAACATTTTGAATAATCTATCCTATAAGCTGGAAATCATTATGTTGACCTTGGATTGCAATGTGAACCCTACATATTTTGCTATGGATTCTAACTTCTTCTCACTTACAATAATTGCCATTGGTTTGAAGTCCGTGGGAAGAAAAACTGCAAAGGCCTTGGTGGTCAGTGGAAGGGAAAATCTTCCTTTCCAGCTTTGTACTTAAGATACAGCCAGGTTCCATGGGTTTCTGGAATCGTATCGAATGTTGAGCACTGTTCTGCAGAATATATGGTGGCTGGGGTGTATGGAAGGATTTGGAAAGAAAATGGCCAATCTCGAAGCCAGGAAATTTTCTTAATAATTACATGCCAATGATTCGTATTGTTCCTATGCACATAAAGGAATGTGATCTCCAAAGGCTCTATGCCACAGTTATGTTTACATGAATTGTGCCAAAATGTCTTTGGAAATGTTTGATTATCATTTCTTTCCTAAGTACGAGTTTCATAAGTTCTTCTTAACTTATCTTGGTATCTTTTGGTAATTTTCTTGTGAGATGTTTATAATTACATTGTACATCTTTATTACAGGGTAAAGAACTGGTTCAGTGAGAAGGTGCATCTGGTTTGCTATCGGATTTGTGCAAGAGCCCTTTCCAGTGCAATTCAGTACCATAACAAGTAAGATAATAAGATATTAGACTTGAAATACCCATTCTTACAGCTTTTTATAACCCTCTTATTGAGTACCTCTCAATGAGTCAACAAAATATTATGTTAAATGTCTATGCCAAAAGCAGCCAGTCTATGTAGAGTAAACATATATTAATATTAAAAAGTAAATGATTAAAAGGTGTAGATAAGAATAAGCTTAGGCATAGAATAAGGCATTTGTAGTGGTGTCTAGATAGTGTGCAGCATGTATATTAGTAGAAGACTTATTATAAGTCTTTGGGCACTCCTCAGCTTGGAGTGTACGATGGTAGATATCCTGGCATACCATCAGCTTTAGGAATGAAATAACCTGTGCGTGCATGTACAGAAGGTATATCATTTTGCCCTGGCCAATAAAGGTAGCTGAAAACCTTAACCTAGAAAAGGTCCAGGTAAAGATGCCGGCTCCCAAGACAGGGCAAGGAGAAGTTAGTAAAAAAAAAATTGTGAACAAGTGAGGAAGTTTATTTTTCTTGCCTGCCCCTTCTGCAACCAAAAACCTGCTCTGACCTAATCATCTACCAATAACAGTTTGCCCCTTGTAAAAGTCTCCTAGATCCTTACACTTGCACATTTATCTGATCCCAGTACATTACATTGAAGAACTGAGTGTTCACTTTCTGCCTAATACATCCTATTTCTTGACAGATGCCATTGTAATAACATAATCAATGTTTACTTTACCTATTATAAAATTATCTATTTTTTTCCCAGAGAAAACAGGCCGAAGAAAGGAGGCATTTGTGTTGCCAACCACACCTCTCCAATTGACATAATTATCTTGGCTAATGATGGTTGTTATGCTATGGTAAGTAGTCTTCTTGCACATAGATGATGGCATCTGCTTGCCATTGTATGCTGTATTTGGTAAGCATTGAGAAATGCTACTTCTTTCCTTATTCTAAAATATACTTTGCTATATACAGCTTGCCCTTGCACCTAGTTCTATGCATGTATAAGCCTTAAATAAACCCTTAGTTTGCAGTATATTATGCATTGGCCATGCAAAAGTTTTATTTGCCTATGCATTAGCCACTTACTCACTTTTGTTAATTGAGTTTTCATACCCTTAACTAGGGTAAAAAAAACTTTACAGGTTTGTCAACCTGCTGTTGTAAGAACCTGCTGTTGTTTGAATCCTAATTAAATTACATTTAGTTCACTGAAACACTGAGTATCATAAACAATGGCCATATATTTTATTATTATTCAAAATAGACTGTTTTTGCCCTTTTTTGTGTTTCAAAACTGCTAATCCCTTTTGTCCACTTCTATTCTATATTGAAACCAGTGTCAGCTGCAGATGATTGTACTGCACTGCTTCCTTGGTGGAACATACCTGCACAATGTTTGCTGACATGACCCTGTGTAATTTCAACCAATGGTGCACGTGGCAGGACGACAATGCAGGAGTAAACTGGGAGCCAGTTGTTAGGAAGTGTCTAAGCAGGACCATTGATTATTATTTTATTGAATACTTCAGATATGAAGTCTAATCAAAGCCACAGTTTTTCAGCAAAATAAAGTTTGTAAGGCTCATATTGGATTTTCTATAAAAATGACCTACAGCAATTGGCAAAGCTCATGCTCACTGCTTGTCTTAACTATGTGTCAGACCTCTGCAGAGAGATCACTGCTGCCGCACAAAGAGCAGGGGTCCTCTGCAAAATGCTGGCAGTGGACTTGGGCTGTGGCTGATGAGGCTGGTGGGTTGAATTTGGCCAATTTAATGGATTTTTTATGGATTTAAAAAGACTGAAAACATGAAAAGTTACATTGTCATGATGAAGCTCTTATTTGGAGATTGAGTTTAGATCTATGTTATGATAACTTGGAGTCCCTGGGAACCCAATTGTGTTTTTGCCGCTCCTAACATTTCATAATCATGAGGAATGCATGTGTATGTATGTATGTGTGTGTATATGTAAGTATATATATATATATATATATATATATATATATATATAATGTGTGTATGTATGTAT
>NC_092860.1:81561499-81617991 GCF_032062135.1 Pyxicephalus adspersus
TGTGTGTGTGTATATATATATATATATATATTCTTAATTTGTAAAGTGTCAGCATATTAGACAGCGCCATATAATAAATAAATATTCATACTGCAATTTTTAATGCGTAGAGGATAAATCCATATCCTGTTTAGAGCAGCAGTTCTTTAGATTTGTTTCATTCTTCATCTTGTTCTTCAGGTTGGACAGGTTCATGGAGGACTTTTGGGAGTCATCCAGAGAGCTATGGTAAGAGCATGTCCACATGTGTGGTTTGAACGTTCTGAAATGCGTGATCGCCACCTAGTGACAAAAAGGTATATACACATTCCTTCATTCATACAGTCTTCTAGTTTATGCAATTTTATTATCACAAAACATTCTATTCTGTATTTAATCCTAATTACTGATCACAGTCAGTATCTAGTTACAGTTTCAATCTGTTACTTTTTTGTGGTGCACATTTAAAGCCATCATAAAACATAGGAAATTTGTATTTCTCTATACAGTATTTAATGATCATTTGCTACTGGAGGTTCTGTTTCTAGCCCTTCAGTTGCAATAAATATATATATTATTTTAGCAAATAGTGCTGTAACTGCAAAAGTTTTTTTTCTATGAAATAATCCTGTGTTTAAATAAACTCTGCAAAAAATGTTATGCCTTGCTTACATGTTAATCCCAAATCAAATCAAATGTTTATTGTGAAACTACATGTCTGCCATTCTTCAAACAGGCTGCGAGAACATGCTTTGGATAAGGAAAAGCTACCAATTCTAATTTTCCCTGAAGGTGGGTGTCATTCAGTTTTTTTTTTTTTTTGTGTAGCAAAAAAATATCGGTAGATTAGGTAGACTTGAAAATGAATAAAATGAATTTACATACTTTATTTGGATATTTTAGGGAAGCTTAAGTGTAGTGTAGTAGTGTGTTAAGTTTTTGTCTATTGAGTACATATTGAGAATGAAATAATGGAGTTTTCCTTTGCCTGGTATTAAGCATCCACTAGCCTGAATCCCTAAACTCCTTGGCATTGGCGATGGAGCTCTTGAGGCATATTCAAAACATTCTGGAGGTAGTTTGTCTCATTATTTATAAAAAAAAAAAAACAAAACAAAAAAAAACTATATATATATATATATATATATATATATATATATATATATATATATTTCACTTACCTATCCCTAATCTCATGAAATAAAACAGAAGATTTGTATAGACTAATTAGAAGATCAATGACTTTTATAAATTGAAAATTAGTATTTTGTTTTTATTCGTATACAAAAGTAACAAAATGAATGCTTCTTTTCTATGCAGGTACCTGTATTAACAACACTTCGGTTATGATGTTCAAAAAAGGAAGTTTTGAAATAGGTGGTACAATATATCCAGTAGCAATAAAGGTAAAGGAAAGTTTTTTTTGTTTTTTTTTTAATCACACATGCAACAGATATGGGGATTCTAGTCAATGGACTGTGAACTTTGGGCCCAGTCCTTTTTTTCTTTCCAGTCCTAGGGCCCCTTTCTACTTTTTCTAAGGGAGAGACACAAACAGTGTTGATTAACATATATTCAGTTTGAGGTTGTAACACAGCCTTCCAAACTACTATACCAAATGGAAAAACATAGGTGTTGAGGTTGCTGGCAATATGGGGCTGGCGGTATTATTGGCACATAAATTACAGTATCTTAGTAGAGTAGTTGATTTAACTAGGTTGAAAGTTTAACAATATGTGAATTAAACAATGGGCAGCAGGGTATCTTATGGTGTTCTGACCAGGTAATTTTTGCTACATTCTTCGAGCAGAATTTGTACACTTTAATTGGCATTATAATGTTACCATTACACATCTAAAAGTTATGTGAGTGACTGGAATATATTTTAGGGGTGAGTCCAACCAAAGCTATTGTAGATACTGGACCACCAGACAGTTAAACCACTAGATAAACCACCAGACAGCTTTTTATTTATCTTGGGGACTCTCCTGGTGAGATCTCTGCACTGGAGTTCAGGGATATGGATGCCTGTTAGTGTCAATATGATAAGATTTCCACTCAAAAATAATATATGATTCCTGAATATGAATATTTATGATTCCTATATTTTTCATTTGGTTTATCCCTTGGTCAGTTTGATTATTTCATCATGTTGTATAGCTCTGAGCTAAACACATTTGTACGTTATGTAAAATATGTAATAATGAAATAGGATCTTAACTGATCTCACAAATAATTGAAATATATAGAAACATAATTTGTTCTAGTACACTTTTTCTAAAACAATTTACAGATTGACTTGTGTGTTCCATGTTGTAGTATGACCCTCAGTTTGGAGATGCATTTTGGAATAGCAGCAAATACAGCATGGTAAACTATCTACTGCGAATGATGACAAGCTGGGCCATCAAGTGTAATGTGTGGTACCTACCGCCTATGTCTAGAAAGGTAATGTATACCCACATTATTTACATCAAAATACACTTTGTTTCATTTATTCATGAGGTTCTATGTAAAATTGAAAAAAAGAAGCCAAGAGAGAAACGCATTGCCTGAAAGTGTAAGGACTGTGATACCTAGTTGTACTTTTGAGACACCACTAGGTATCTGAAGTTGACTCCTGCTGTTACTATGGTTACACTTAAAAGTACTTTAAAATACTAAAAAGTATTTTGTTTAAAATGTAGTTTTCGCATTTTATTTATGTATTAATATATACCGTATTTTTTGCCATATAAGACGCACTTTTTCTTCCCCAAAACTGGGGGGGAAAAGTTAGTGCGTCCTATACAACAAAGGTGTGATAAAGTAATTAAAATATTATACTCACCCGATACCCGATCCTGCGTGTGTCTGTGGCTGCAGCAGCGTCTGTCTCCTCTTCTCTCTGGCAGCAGCACGTGTCTTCTTCTGTCTGTAAAGCAGAGCGAACGAAGCCGGCACAGCGCACCTGCTGTTCCCTGTCCTAACTGCCGTACACTGGAAAAAAAGCACAGAATGATCAGAAGGGGAATTTGAATGATAGAGTGATTGGAAGGGGATTTGAATGACACAGAGTGTTTAGAAAGGGAATTTGAAAGGCATAGAGTAATCAAAAAGGGAATTTGAATGGCACATGAGTGATCAGAAGGGGAATACCGGTATGAATGGCACATGAGTGATCAGAAGGGGAATACCGGTATGAATGGCACATGAGTGATCAGAAGGGGAATAATCTTTCAGAATCGTTTTTTTTTTTTCTAGATTTTCCTCCTTTAAAATTGGGTGCGTCTTATATTCCGGAGCGTCTTATACGGCGAAAAATACGGTAGTTGAAATGCACCATATTTTCCAATAGTCTAATGACAGGTTCTCCAAAGGCAACTATGCATCCCTAAAAGAAATATTCTTTTAAAGGAAGTCAAGCGATGATTTCTTCAAAATTTTAATAAACCTGTCTCAGACTTAGGGTAGGGTTAGAGATTTGGTTTGAGTTTTGTTTTGATTGCATCTTTATCATTTTTCTTATATGATCTATAAACAAGCAGATTTTTTTTAATGATACAATATATACTTGGTAATGCTAATCCAAGATCTCTGATTTGGTCTGGCCACCTGTCTTTTCCCCTCGTCTTTTTTCCTTAAATGTTTTTCTGATACATATATGGCAGGTGCATCTGGCTAAATCTTCAGTACTCTTAGTTACCAGCAAGCTTCTGCAGAACCTGATCTAAAATGTTTAAGTAATATTAAACTCTACTTTTTTGTTTTATATCTTATAAAGTACTTATGGCTATACTTTTTAATACAGAAAGGATATTTCTTGTATTTTCAGGAAGGAGAAGATGCTGTTCATTTTGCCAACAGAGTTAAGTCTGCAATTGCTAAACAAGGTGGATTGATAGAGCTTCCATGGTAATTATTTTTCTGACACCTAATTTATGTAAAAAAAAAAAAAAATGTTTAGTGTCAGTCATCGTGTGCATTTAAGGAATAGTATCTCTTGTGTGGAGTCAAGACTCGATAAGTGCTCCAGCATGTACTCCCAGCTCTGTAATGTGTATGTGTTTTAGAACCTGAGGCTGCCTTGGCCTTACTGGCTGCCAAGGCAATCATAGGTAGACCTGAAATAGTGTCATATCTGTCACATCTAATGTATGCTTCCCAGATATCAGAGGAGCTCTTAGTTGGTTGTTAACAGTGAAGACAAGCTGCATTGAGCAGTCTTATTGGTGGTGTGGGGGTCCCACCTGTGATGGTCACAAGCCAACAAGAATGCTCACTGACCGAAAACTAAAGGATAAGATGACCGCCTCTTGTTATTGGTGGTTACTTACAGTGGTGAACTATTTGTTGATTTATGGTAGGCAATAGAAGGTCTTACCGATGTTGGTTATCTTTCTAACCAAGTTATAAGCTACATAACTTGGCATGGTAACCTTTCATTTGGATTTAGCTATTCTTAGTCACACCTTCTTGACAAGTTCAGCCAAATAGGTCTTGAACCAAACAGGCAAATTTGAAAAACATTTATCAACATTAATTGGAACCGAAAGCAATGAGATCTTTCCCATTAGAGTCATAGACCGCATCACACACTTTTTCCCTCTGATGTTCAACTTGGAAATGGTATGACCCTCCCAGTAACATTTTCAGTTTGTTTATACTTTATGCAAATTGTAACCCTCATAATGTCCCCAATGCATGCAAATGCATACTCTAAAGAAGATATTCTTTTAAAGGGTATCTAAATCCAGATAGATCTGGTAGCATTTGCTTTCTTTACCCTTTTTTCCCTATCCTAACCTAAGAAAGGTAACTATTGGATCCACCTCATCTAAGGACTGTTTAGCTGTAAACAACTACATTTTTGTTCTTGGGTTTGGATATTCTTTAAAGAGAAACCACGCCCAATGGGTAACTGGTCCTTAGGGATGCAAAGAAAGAGTGCTAGACTAACTGGTCTACACATGGATTTATGTATACATAATTGCAGCATTAGGCAAATTCATGGACTGCACATAATTTTAATCATTTTACAGTCAAATGTTGTGCAAAAACCCTGTAGCCTTAGTGACCTGAATAATGTGAATGTATTTTGTCTTTTTTAGGGATGGTGGACTAAAAAGAGACAAAGTAAAAGATTCATTCAAAGAGGAACAGCAGAAGAATTATAGCAAAATCATTACTGGACCTAATAATGTATCTCAGAAAGATGACTGAGCAGTGATGTAAGAGAAGAAGCTCTTTACACAAGGACAATGCTGGCTTGTTTTGATATTCTTCAGTACCCATTTCTACACAATTCAACAATCTTTTTGCACAATGTAAACCACGTTTAAAGTGAATAGTAAAAATCCAGTTAAAAAAAAAGAATCACTGCTGTATTTCAAGCCTAATGAAAGTAATTGTTTTGTAATTTACTATTGCCACATTGGGAAGACTTTCAGATTGCCTCTTGGCAGGACTAATATCCTATTGGCACTCTCTTCATGTGGAGCTTCTTATATACCGCAGGGTTTACCTAGTTGGACTGCAGAGATACTAAGATGAGCATTGACAGACATTTATACTTTGTTCAGACTTCACTGGCTGCATGTCTATTCTATCAAAGTGATGTAGTGGATAAACCTATGATCAGGATAACAGCAAAAGTTCTGGGGAATTATTTTTTTCTAGTACTGGGATCCTGTGTTTGAATTCTGGCAGATTATTACCACATTGGCTGAAGAGAGTGTATATATGTGTATATATAATGTAGTATTGTCTTCAGATTGCAAGCTGAGGGCAGGCACTGATATGAATGGTTTTACCTTAGCCTTGGATACAGAAAATAAAACCATTTTGAATAAAGTTTATTGTTCATATTCTTTGGATTTACTGACTAATTAGATGTTACCGTAAAAAGACTACTGACTGAAATGTTTGTTTCTTGGAAATCTATAGGGAATGATGAAAACCGGATTTTAGTTTATATTTGTTTTTTTGTTTTTTAGTAATAGTTTATTAGTACAGCATGACCCAAACACATCATTATTATGTTGATTGGACAATAGCACACATGCCTAAGCATCATATACATGGCTCAGTTAAACCTTTTTTGACCTTTAACGTTTATAATTTTCAGGTCTTTGGGAACCCCTGCTATAATTGCTAGAGGAATGGATCCCACATTGATGGCCAGTGGGAAGAATGTCACCCTTACAGATGACCAAAAAGATCATTGCTATCATTTTATAGGAGGCACAAATTGGTCAAGAAACCAATGGGGGAATCCTGGTTGAGTAACACTGGTTTAATTAGACCTCTTCTGTCAATCATTATCGTAAAGAAGCAGACTAATTTTGCAAAATGCCTTGAATTACAAGTAGTTTTGGATCCCCTCGCCTTCCTGGACCAATATTACGTTGTTATCCGAGCCAAGTTCACTTTTAAATAAAGTAGGAATTTTTATGATTATTATTGGTTTATTTGGGTGCCTTAAAAGTCCTAATTGCCTGTCTTGGCTTTTTTCAATAGCACACTGATGACTTTATTATTATTATTAATAATAATTAATAATAATATTAATAAACAGGATTTATAGCATCTCGCTACTCGCTCTGCTTTCTCCTTCTGTCATCTTGCTAACCATTGAACATGTGTACTCCTGCAGAGCTTTATTGGCCTCCAATGCTGACTTCCCTCTCCTAGTGTGAATGGTGCTGTACAGGAGGCTACAAAAGATTCATAACAAGTCACACTAGCTACCATTACCAAAATACATTTTAAATGAGTACAGAACCAACTGAATTTCTAATACCTGATGGACGTCTGCTTCCACAAAACCAGGAATATAGTTACTATTTAATTAAAAGCTAGCAGACAATGCTTGGCTGATATTATTGCACTGTCTGGTCACCACTCTATGAATAGCTTTATTTTAATGAGACATGTATTTTTTATCTTTGTTAACTTTTTTGTTATAAGATGTAGTTTATGTATAGTAATACATGCTTTTTATATGATATTGTTTTACTTTTTTCCATTATCCCACATTTTGAAGTGATCTTTAAAGTTCAAAGCTGTAGGCAAGGTGTGTGTCCCATAATAAAAGGGGACAGTCATAATTGTACAGTGCCTTTGCAATAAGTTGCCAAAGAGCATCACTTTATGTCCATTCCAAATGTTTGAGGATACTACATGTACAGCCCTATTTACCAACCAATCATTCATGTATTCCAGTCCAGACCTGAGAGATCTGAAATCATAGGTAATACGTACAATTAAATAAGTATGTAATGTATACCTCCATGTACTTGTGTGGAATACTGCCAGTTGTTGGAGGTTAGTCGTAGTCTTTAGCTTATATATTGTGTTATATTTTGTGCAGTTCTTCAATGTATGAAATGCTAGGACAAAATAGCATAACTATTCCTTCTTTTTATTAACAAGCACAATGTACCTAAATCATATTTTGATAGTGAAGAACACCTTCTTAAAAAGCATATTGGATGTTTTGCACTTATGTTCAATTATGTTTTAGAGCTTATTTGCCACTATTGATGCAAGCTGAATTAAACTCTGACATTCTCAATCCAAAACACTCAGAACTCCACTTTTTTGGTTAAGATAGATATCTATAGTTTCTCAAAAAACTTGTATTATACCTTGATTATCTTTTTGGATAACCTGGTTTGCCCCAGATAATGCAATTTATGAAGCATCCCAGTTTTTACTACTTTTCCTTGCATGTTCTGTGCTCAAATGTTATGAGGTCCTAAATCCTAGGGATGTGCATTATAATTCATGGTCATTGGGAAAGTAGGTGCAACAGAGTCTCATGAACTCTAACACCTTTGCAATGTACACATAAATATGTAATTATGGTCATGCACAGGGAATATCACAGATTGACAAAGATACCATGACATCTGCTTCAAATTTGAATGAATCTATGACATTACACTGGCAATACCAGTAAAATCTCAAGATCATGACTATATCATTTACTGTCAAATTAGTGAAATGTAATTTAAAATGTTTTATTGTATTCCTTAAAAAATACACACATTTATTCTAATTTATACACTATGGGTAATAGGAATTTGTGGGAATAATGGGTTGCAGGAAGTTACATCCTTGAGGAAGTGTTGGAACTGTGCAGAGTGTTTAGCTGCTAAAACAGGGTCTGCTGCAGTATGTATTGGTCCCTATTGATTTGACAGGTGTTTTATATTGATATTAAAAATCTTTGGTATAGGGTTCTATTCAAGTCAATTGGACGTGTTTCCTCGGATGAATACCGAAGGAGCCAAGGTTTTGCAAAAGATAAATAAGACACTGGTGTGTGTGTGTAGAGAGGGATTAATGCAATTTAGCTTTGGAGAACTGGGGGTATGGGTTATTATTGGTTTAGTTTAAGGTACACATGATTTAATAATACTTACATTTGCAATAACTTTCCCCTAAGGGATACTGTTCTATATAGAATATAAAACGTGTTTCGTAACTGGTGATAAGTCAAACAAAAAAAAAGATTTTTTTTTATTCAACATAAGACTGTTAAAAAATACAGAAGCAAAATGAAATAATGAGATATTACTGATACAGTTGAAAAATATTCTCTTTTATTTGTGTTCTCTACTTAATTATTTCATTTTTTATAACCGCTATAAATGTATTGTCAGAACCATTTATATGATATTTTATCTATTTTCCAAGCACATTTTTCCTAATAACACAAAACATGAATGGAAATTCTGAATGAGTTAATGATTTTAAAGCAGTGCGAGTGTGGGAAGAAGCTTTGATTTGTTTGCTGTTAATATTTAATGTAATTTTCTCTTCATTACTGTTGTACACAAAAAATAATTTAATACTGTAGTGGAATGAAATATATGATGCCAAACTGTGTGGGTATTTGGCATCATCTACTTCACTCTTGCTTAGAAAATGGATTAAAGTGTCTGGATAAGGCTGCCAGTAACTGTTGCACAGTAGATTTGCAGCATTTTATTTGGGATCCAGGCCTGGATGGTCCTGGAAGGAATGGGTGGGCCGGGCACTCCTCTCTGCTCTAGGACAAAAATTGAGGATGGTTTTGAAGTTCCTGGCTAATGAAAATAATGGGGCACCTGTCTTTGAAACAGGGAATTGAGTCCAGGTTGCTTAGGTGGACAGTTGTGTGTAGCCTGTAAGCTGGGAGAGCCTATGAGGGCTCCCCACTTTAAGCTCTGCAGGACCACCAGCGCAGAGAGCCAGGAGGCTAAATTTGGTGTTTTTTTTACTATCACATACTGTGATGACTGTAATCTCCTGTGAGGGAAAAACATAAAAAATGCCAAGCTTCATTGACAACTGGAGCTTCATTGACTCCAGAGCCTTCGGTGAGTATGGTACTTCCTGGTACCAACCTTGGCACTCATGACTGTTACCAAATATTTACAATATTAAGCTGGAAAAAAAGTGCCATATATACATCATTAGTCACTGAAAGGCCAATGCCGTGGGTGGCAGGTGTGAGCATCACCCGCCCTGTTGACTGGGAGAAAACTTCTACAAACACCGGGGAACTTGCCAGAAATGTCTCTCCCTTTCTGGCTGGTAATCGGCCAGTGAAACAGCAATGAGGGAAATGGGCTGAAATCCAAGTCCAGCCCATTTGGCAGGAAGGGTTAGAATACATCTCTGGACAGGGGAAAATAAACATGCAAGTCCGCAATGTGACTGGCCTTTAATTAAATGCCCCTCTATTCTGGCTGTGACCCACCCATGGCTTCCACCCATTCTTCTTTCTGATATTGAGAACAGAGATGCTTCAGGGAGCAGGGAATACCTTCCATTGCACCAGCAAGTAAACCTCTCCACCCTGACTGATACTGAAATCCTCTTTGCAGTGGTAATATCAGCCTATTATTGGTAATATCTGCAATTTTTTATTGGTGTTTTAATATTTTCCAAAAAAAAAGTTTTTTTTATTAGATTTTATATATGTGCCAATTAAGTCCCCTTTTTTTCCTGCATATTTTGAATTGCTACTAACTAAGAAGGTGATCAACTCATCATATCAATTTCAATAACTTTCAAATATCTGCATGTGATTACTGTTAGATACACCCACTTAAATTTGGTCACACCTCACTTCCTCTTTGTCCTACCCGCATTTTGTACCAGCATGTTCTTTACCAAAACATTCTAAATTGATATGAACAGCACAACCTTTAACTATAGACCCAGTTATTTATGAAGATAGAAAATTTTGGCTTTAAAAAAACATCTCTTTCTAATTGAATTTCTATTTTGTAGCTTGCTTTCGAAGAAAACGTGTCTACATGTTACCAAATTGGATTTTCTCTGATGCTACCATGAGAACATAATAAATGACAGAATATGACCTCGAACAGAGGAATAGAGACTTCAAGGAAAGTTCACTGTGCCCATCTTTTTATTTAATTTCCTATGTTTTTTTCCTTAAGGGATAAAATCTATACAAATAGAATATAGACACTCTGAGTAAATAATAATGAAAAAGTAAATTAATTTTCGTGGCAAGGCTGTTAGATGTAAGACATTGCCTTGACTTGACTGATATTTCTGAGCTGATCTCTCAGCTATTACAGTCATTTAGAAGTAATAGATATGGCTCTTAGACATTATGACAGAGTGAAATACCTTCTATGCAATAACTACAAATCGAGATAGAATGAAGTAATTACATTTATTTAATAAAATGGCTAAACTGCGCTATAGCCTGTTTGTACAGATTGAGAAAATCTTAAAATGTTATGGCGGTACTGTACAATGTAAATTGGTATCCTGTATTTCTTACATGAAATATTTATGGAGATATTTTTTAAAAGTTAGTTCTTTAAATACCTACTGGTATTGCACAGTACTAATATGTTAGAAACCCAATATAGAAACCTCAATTGAGCAAGCATTGGCCTTCCACTGGCCATTAAATATGAATCCTCCACAAAAAATAGAAGCATCTTCAATAAAAAAAAGGTATTGAGAGTGAACCTGCTTAATGTTATCCAGGGCCCTTTTGCCCTAAACTTCACTGGAAGGAGAGGGGATGTGATTGGCTCTTGGACTTGCCCTTATATTAATTGAGTGAGGTATCAGGTTCAGGGTCGGTGTCCGTAGACGTGAGATGTCACTTGGAATATCCTACTACCAATGATGATGATGTGCACAGGCGAAGACTGTACTGTTACACACTCAGCAACAAACCTTGATACAATTGTGGGGAGCTTCACTGAAAACAATCATGGCCCAATTAATCCATCGCTAAGCAATACTCTGGTCCTTTTGCAAGTAGTTGGTTGTTGGGCTTACAGCTTTGACTTGTAAAAGGCATGATGAAAAAAGCTTCTCAATGCTGGGAGCTCCTGTCTTATAAATAGGGCAATGTCTCTGTACATTGAGGAGAGACCCCAAAGGGGACAGGTGGGAGCTGTATGCTGCACGTGTCTGTGCATAGAGCACATAAATGTAATCTGGCATAAACTATGAGCATACATTGATGAAACATTATTTTATTTCCAAATTGTTTATTAAAGAGAGTCTTGACCATAATATTACCTTCTGCCATCTTTTACTCTGACACTCTATACACTCTATTGCTATGTGTTGGCATTTCTGAAGAAGCATACGATCTTTGGAAACTATGCTGAGATGATGAAGAATCTTCACCACAACAGGCTTAGGCTTTGTTCACACTGGTCATGAGTTTGCAGGACATTTATTTTTGGGGTGACACTACCTATAGCTTCCCAGTAGCAGCTCCATGGTGAATGAATGGGGGTGGCAGTGAGTGGTTCCAGTGACAGAGGAGTTGTGAGATCGCTTAATTCAATGGCAGGCCTGAACCTTCCTATAAAGGTGCCTGTGCCCCATATAGAGACGTTTCCTCCTTTTTTTGTGTCCCAGTTATCTTTCACACAGTGATTGAAATGCGTGTTATCATTAGTAGATTTCCTCTTACAGGACAAGTTAATATTTAATGCCTAGATCAATAAATTTGCAGAGCGTGAGAGAATTATTTGTGTAAATGTACAGCAATTAAAGTTCTACATATTTAAAATGGGTCATTGTATGTATATCAAAGCATATATTACATATGTCCAATATTTATAATAACACGTTTATTCACAGAAATATTTATTCACAGAAATATACCACAGTACAAAGCACATAGGTGTGAAAATAGTATTTTACTTGAGATAGATATTTAAAGTATGTAACAGAAAACCTTTTTTACTTTATTTTGGATAGTGTGAGTATGTGTGTGGGGAAAATGTTGGATTTACCTGGTGATATCAGTCACCAGAACATTTAGAGGGAACAACTTTGTGTAAAGGAGACCCAGGATGTAATAAAAACACTAAGGAGGTAACCCCTTAGTATTGTAAATGGATATACTTTAAAACAGAACTAAATCCTACAAAAATGCAACCATGCAGGTCCTTTATTGCAGAAGAAACAGGTGATGTACCTTTTGCATTACAATAAACTTACCTGCCTGATCACAATTTTTTAATTACACTCACCTGTTCTCACCTGTCTCCTTTACCTGGTCTTCTTCCATGTTCCAACTTTTCAGCCAACTTAATTGGCCAGGCTAGAATGATTTATGTGTGCCAGAGTTCATTGAGTCCCAGCATACTACACTGTCATTGTTTTTCCTTTCCTTAATAAAAAATCTTGCCTAATGACATTTTTAATTGTGTAACTAAAGCTCCACTTTAACTATTACTCTTGCTTTTGTACTGTATTTAATCAAATGGCTAAATTTCCTGTTCTTCTCTGCAGACACTGCACAGAATATCACAATATTCTTCAAATCATACATCCGCTGCTGAATAACTCATGTGATGTTGTAATTTGCTATATGCTGGTAATGCAAACAAGCTTTCAATGGTTTTAGTATTTGCAATTGACTAACTTACACTTAGCTTAGTCACTGAGTCTGACACTAAATTATTATTACTATTTTGTATTTATTTAGCGTTGACATATTACGCAGTACTGTACAAAGTTCACAGTCATGTCATAAATATTTATACACATTGGGTTTTCAATAAATATTTGCCTAGTTCTGCCTAAGTTTACTGAAAAGAATATCTGACAAAATAAGGAATTCAGTACTGCCAATTAAATTAAAACTAAATTAGTCTTCAAATTATCCTTTTGTAACCATTGTATGTGCTTTTTCTCTACACTAGGTGGCGCTGATACACTCTTCTTGAAAGCAAAATATTTACTTGGTGCATGAATATATATTTCCATCTCACCCAGTTTAACCCATTCTATGACCAAATAATGTCAAAGTCAAAATGACCTAAAACGCAGCTAGATCATTTATGGTCATTTCATACTGGCTTAATTTTGCTGGTATTAACATTTTATTCAATTGGATTTAAGTTGATTACAATTTTATTTTGCATTTTTATGCATAGTATTTATAAGAGGGGCCAAGTAGTGTGTGTCATGAAAGTTGTTGAATACCGCATTACGTAACAAGGCAGCCATCCCTGTTCTTTTACACGGTCATTTTAAAAGTAACCTTCACACTGTCCTAAAATCCTTTTTACATTATATAAAATAAACATAGTCTGTAAGCTGTAAAAAAAATAAAATAAAATCAACATTTTAAATAAAGGTACTCAAATAGCTAATAAATACGTGAAAGAAAAAAGAAGAATAAATACAATAAAATGAAACCAATAAAACTACTTATAAAATATTACAACTAATATTAAAAAACAAAATAAACTAAACATGCCTTTCCCCTCAAAACTGAAGTAGATTTTTAAATGTAAAATGTTCTAAAGAGTGCTTAAGCTTTAATGAAAGAAATTGAGGCTGTGGTAAAATTTTGATAAAGATGAAATTGGTATATGTATATTTTACATACGTTATATTTATTATCCTAGAATATCAAGTTAACAGTAAATAAATGTTTTTACTTTTTGTGGTTCCTAGCATATGCCAGGATTACCAGGTTGCTGTTTGGTGGACCCTAGAGTCATTTGAAGAAGAGCTAGCAATTTGTTGACAATATGTCATGAAACAAATGACAATTTAAAAGTGTATATAGAAACCAAAATGTGTTTTTTTCAGTAGGGCAGGGAAAATTAAACCCCCTAACAGGTCACATTTTGCTGTCTGTGGCTTGCTAAAAAAGATTGTTCTTCTGTCCTAAATACACAACAGGAAATGAGAGTTTAACTCTCCACTATGAACAAAATTTTCTTCTTAGGAAGATATCATAGAAACAAGTGTCCTCATTATTGGAGGAATTTCCCTAACTCTTGCTCTGATGCCAAATCTAAAACTTTGGTTCTTCCCTTCACTTTCTGTTCTAATGGCAATGTTCACCAGACCAAAAAAAGGGGTGGATTTTTCCAAAAGGGACACAGATAATGGTAAAACTTGGCAGAGGGTCTAACCTTTCCTTACTTTATGCAAAAATTGTGTCTTTACATTTGTTGTAATCCCTGTGATGTATTCCCTACTGTTAGTTAGCACACCTGGTTAGATACACCTGCTTATAGGTAATAGATAGTCTTAGTAACTGCAGGGCACAATAATTACATGAGTCATTATAAAATTTCTGGGCGAAAACAAACTTATTATTGGTAACTTGAATTTATATAGTGCCAACATATTATGCAGTGCTTTACAAAGTCCGTTGTCATATCACATTGCTCACAATCTAATGCCTCTACCATAGTCATATGTCATTAACACAGTCCTAGGGCACTTTTTTTGAGGGAAAGCCAAAATAAACCCAGAGTACCCAGAGTGCCAACCATGAACTTAAATTTACCTTGCTAACTATTAATCAGGATAGAAGGTCAGGTAGTTAAAGAGAGCATGCTTGCAATGCAATGCAATAAATTCCTGACCTTTTATAAATATTCTTAGATCTGTTGGTTTTTTATTGGAAAAATTATGCTTTATATAAATATCTAATCAAACTAATGTTTGTTTGTTTTTATCATAATCTTTTTGATAAAATGGAAGAACAATAAAAAGCAATTATTCTAGAAAACTGAATGAATTGTCAAAAATAGATCACAGTGAATCATACCATAAATATAAAATGTTACCTAATCATCTTTTATGCAGCCAAAGTAAAATGTAGAAAAAATAAGGTAAATATGGAAAAAATGCTTTGATGTTGATGTTGGAACATCAGAGCTGATTGACACTGAATGAGAACATTGGCAGAACAAATGCAGATTTGGTGATGGCTGCTATGGAGAAAAAGTGTCTGTGGATCTGTCGCTTGCTGGTTACAAACGTGCTGAAGAAGCTGCAGACTACAAAAGTGACCTTTTTTTTATTTGCTTGCAGTTTGACAGGTTGTGACTCCTGCTCTAGTGTTTAAGATGTATTTTCATGATATTTGAATTATAAAAGTGTTTTAATATTATCTCAGCTTAGGACCTTAGGTATATTCATATGTATGATTTTCACTTTTTTTCATTGTTTCACAGTGCCTGAAAGAATGACTATGTTCAAGCTGGGAGTGAGGTTGTGGCATGGTTAATGCTTCCCTTTATGAAACCCTTTCTCAGGTGAGAAACTACCTATGGCGTCTCATCTGTAGCACTAAGAATAAATTATGGTGGCAGTAAGTGGTTCAGTAAAGCCTGCTGCCTGTTCTGAAATGTTTGAATGCTGGTTCTTTAAGAACTAGCAGAGAAGGGAAGGTGCAAGGTACCAGCCTCAGGGAAGTATATAAAAAACCCATGTCCCTAAAGCAAGTCTGAACACAGCCAAAGATCACATGAACTGCTGCCTGTGGTTCCATGCTATTTGCATCACTTGATAGTGATATTCTCCATTGGGGCTGAAAAGTGTAGGATTTTAATGACATGAATGGCAAGATGAACAGATGCATTAATAGTCTAAAGTTCTCCTATGCACCAATATAGTAAGTACATATATTAAGTTCCACTAATAATATCTTTTTAAGCTTCAGTGTAGATTATAATAATCCTAGGACACATGCAGCAGGGTTGCAAATCCTAATAATCCCAATTGTGTGCTAGCTAGGGTTAAAATGCATTCAATAAATCATACCCAAACTCAGAATTTTCCCTTTACTTAAAAGGGTGGACAACCCTTTTTTTTAAGTGCAACTCCCTTTTTTAAAAAAAAGAAGGGTGCAGCACCGCCCCCTAATTCTTAATCCCCTAGGCGATTGAAAATGAATGGGAGCACAGAGCCTCCTGGGATACCTACGTCACACATCCTAGGAGGCTCTTGGCTGCTGCTTCTGCGCATGCCGCAGCATCTCAGGTATGGGCAGAAGGAGCCCTTTCATCAAAAGGGAAAAAAAAATTGGGATGGATGCAGGATTGAAGGTGAGTGGATTTTTTTTGTTTTGGGTGACTTTTGAGTTTAGTTCCTCTTTAACTGGTAATGTAAGGCATAAAAATTACACACTTACCCTTTACCATTCAGAAGTCTTATGAAATATTCTTAGCTCCATTTTTTGCTCCTTATCCAGCATTTTTGCTACTGGCAGGAATTTAATTATTTTAAACTCCTCCCTGAGTACTAGATTCAATGCTAACTCTTAAGGGAATTTCACGGATGTGCATTGAGTGTCTTAACCAGCTCCTATATTGTTTATTGGTGGCCAAAATGTTGGTGGTTCCACACGGCTTTTAATCACTGAATCACCCTGTAATTTATACTTGTCTTCTCTCCTAGGCCAGTCACTGGCCATTCCCAGAGTATAAGGTGCTCTGCTATTGGTCAAGCATATATATATATATTTTTTTTTCTTTCATTTTATGGCTGGAGTTAATCCTAACCCTCACATATAACCTCTACTAAAGGCCAATAATCCTAATTTACAGCTTCCCCTAGACCCCCAATCCACATAGTCTAACATCCCCTAAATACTCTTAACACTAGGTGACCACCCTGCATGATACTAGCCTTAACGTGTGCTGGGTGCCAGAGTATACTGGTTTGAGCTGATGTAGTCAATGACAATGGCAAGAATATTAAAGTCATCAAAGTACTAGTAAACCTTTATCTCCTCTAGTAAGAATGCACAATTGCTTCTTGATAGTTATGTCCTGAATTTGCTCTGGGTATTTGTGTTGTATTTTGAATGTATGTGAATCTGTAATCAGTTTAAGCATTTTTTTAAATTCCTTCTCAAATGATCAGATGTCAGGTAACATATTTTCACTATCTTTATTACTTTCAGGCGCATGTCTGAAATCAGCCCTTTTTATATTTATTGCAGGAAAAAGCCCCAAAGCTTCCAGGAATACATGAAAAAAAAAGTTGTCTTAGACTGTTTTAATGACATATAGCTATGGTAGGGACATTAGATTGTGAGCCCCTTTGAGGGACAGCTAGTGACATGACTGTGGAGTTTGTAAAGCACTGCATAATATGTCAGCGCTATATCAAATTATCTAATAATAATATTATTTTTGGTATACCAGGAGGCTTTGTGCTCCCATTCAGTATTTTTTTTTTTTAAGGTTAAAAAACAAGCTAATTTTTACTTTAAAGGGTCCACTTTAAAGTAAAGGTACAATTACAAAATATAAAGTAGGCATCACAAAACTTCCTAACTAACTTTGTACTTAAGCAACAATTTGTATGCTCATAGACAAATATATCTAACTATCTAGAAAACGTTTTATTCTAGCAGTGCAGAGGACAGCCCTTTATAAACTTTCATTCCTCTTTTACTTCTGATCACAGCTAGAGAACAGTAAATGCATAAAAATGATATCTCTCTTCTAATTGCGTTCACTGAACTGCTTTCCCCTGGGTACATGCTCATTTGTATGTTTCCCTATTTACATACTTAAACTAGATAGGCTATAATTGGTCTTTATTGATTTTGTTTTCATTGAGCTACAATGGAGTAAGAACTTTGTAAGCCAGGAGAGTTGATTGATTTGTGGCAGGATTCAGGACTATTCAGTTGTAACAATAATTAATTATCTTATTTACTAATAATGCACAAATTATTGTGAGCATAGCACATATTTGCTTATATTCAATTTCAGCCTGTTATAGTTAGATGTGTTATGTCTAGGTGGCCGGGGCTCACACAACTACATATGGCAAAGCAGAACAAAGCAAAATTAAACAAACAAACCAAATAAAAATGTATATCCCATAGTTATTACAAAATAAGAAGGGATTGCCCCTTTGACACCCTCTTCTCCCTGGGATAGAGTATCCACCTTGCACATGGGCATGACGAATGATGTACCTAACATTGGGTGGCAGGTGCTAAATAAATTGATCTCCTCTTCAAATATGCCTGCATAACTGTGGTGCTGACATTACTCATTAGAGTTGGGACATGAAGGTATAGTAAGTAATCCTGTACTACCAATGCCACCAACAACAATGTTGTCACATACCAGGGACCACCAGCTAAAACAAGGCACCAAATGGTGTCTGATGGTTGCCTCTACACTTTAATCTCTGGCTAAATATGGGTGCAGCACTGATTATAAACTAAAAGGGGGGCAATAGGCTGGCTACTAAGTAAAATAAGGGCCAATATTCAACACCAACTATATTGGGGGATACATTGACTACCAATTCAAAGTATAGCATCAAAACCACTATCCATCAATTTAAAGGGAGTGCTACACTCACCACTATTCAAAATGGTGTACTACACTGACAACCAGAGAATGCTAAACTGACCACCAACTAGTAAGGGGTTAATATGCTAACAACTAAAAATTTGTAATATACCTTGATTTTTCACCAATCATTGTATATGATTTCCTTTTCGTATTTCATGTGCTCAGAGCTTTTCTTTTTTTTCCTGCATATTGTATATAAGTAACTACTGTTTATATTAGATTACTATAATTACTATTATATTAGATTACTATAATTTTCCTCTAGGCATATCACTTTACAAAACTGCTTCTTTTATCCCCAAAGTTTTTTGTGGCATACTACATGTACCACTAATTATTCCTTGTGTGTAATCCTTGTATTTATTTTTATTACTGTCATTTTAATATAATTTTTGGACAAAAAATGTGTGCACTTTTTCTTTTCTGGCCAAAACCAGAACCAGTACCACGGGCAATGGACTGGAGCAGTATAGGCTCAATTGTGAAAGCAGGGCAACATTATACAAAGAACTCCACTCAACCAGAAAGTTGTTTATGTTGGCCTTTAAAAAAAGTAAATATGTCAATGCTTGCACATGGATTAGGTATATTGTATAATTTGATAATCTATTCCAGAGAATGTGACACCATCTTATATTGCTTGAAAGAAGCTGTAATATTACTCTACAAAGTGAAAATGCAGTTTTATGTAGACTTAGACCTTAGGTTCACTTAGGAATGGTCATTTATATTGCTAATATAAAGTAAAAATATCTATATTAAACACATTTATTTATATAAAATATATATATTTGTTCACATTTCTCATGAAATACAGATATCTCTCTAGGCTTTTTATGTTAGTGGAAGCTTAACATTGAAAAATGAACATTTTTTTTCGTTTTCCAATTAGTTGAAGTTTTGATCAGCAACAGGCACTGTCTTGTCATGTACGATGATGAACATCTTCCAATTTATGAGTACCACTGTTAGATAAAGATAAACAATATGCTTGAGAAATCCTTCACATTGATGTGTCAACACAAATCCACAGACATATCACACCACCCTATCTCAAAGTGTTTATTTGTAGATTCTATCTGAGGGATTTATATTAAAATTGTAATAAACCTTCTTCAGTCTTTGAATGGTTCATTAAGGAGACACTGTCTTGCAATTATGATTAATTAGATTAAATTTATGGAAGTATGTTATTTGTACAAATCAAAAAAAGGGCCGTCTTGAGGGGAATGATGGATGATGAAAGAGTTTGATAAATGAAGAAAGCAGCTGAACTAAATTGAATGTGTATTCATCCGTTTTCACTTCATAACTAATGATAAATTGAGCATGTCACATTTAACAATACATGTCTAAGCTTAAGCACAAACCAAGCCTCTGTGCTTTAATAGTTGTGTCAGTTGTCTTGGACGTGATATTTTGTTTAAGGCTGGCTTTGCTTTCCAAAGTGTCTGTTTACATAATATATATATATAAAAAAATTAGAGCTAAAGTAGGTTAAACTGTAGATTTTTTGCTATATCTATTTAAGTTGGGCATATATAAGTATACACCATTTATGGATCACTTGCTTACAGGATATTACATTACTGTACATGCCTGCTGCTCGAACTGACCATAGATCCAGACATAAAACACCAACCAAGCTCTAAGAACCCCTGGCTATCCCACATCATGTGAAAAGTTCTCCAACAAAGAGAGTCTAGTCAAAAAAACTGCTACCTCATTCACAAATGGCCATTAGGTTCTTTACCTGTTGCTCACAACTCTTAAATAATTCAAAATGACACACCTTAATTAAGATAACTTTATTTTAAACCCCCTACTAACTGAAAATGAAAAAGTAATAAGAAAATACTATAGTATATTTTGCAAATATATTTTTCCACATACTTACATTGGGAGTAGTTAATAGAAATAATACACATATATATATATATATATATATATATATATATATATATATATATATATTTATATACAGAAAGATAGATAGATTATATACATATATATATATATATATATATATATATATATATATATATATATATATTTATATACAGAAATTTAAAATCCATTTGCCTGAAGAAGCAAGCTTTGATCCTGAGAAATGTGTTCAACTAGATGAAGCCCTTATTTTTTCCTTGTTATTATGATGGTATGTATGTGTGTAGATGAATGATATGCAAACGTATTATATATTTTTAAGATTAACTAAAAAATAGAGGGGCTAGGTATTTGAGGCAAATATGGGTTATAGACCACACACATAAATTATATATTATAAGTATATTTTTATCAAGCATGTGATAAAAAATACACCTATAAGATAATAGTGACCAATCATAGAGGTTGCAAGCTTTCCTTCAGATGCTGTCTTATTGTTTTACCACATTGTTTTATGTTTGGATGGTGCCTGGATAAACTGTTAAATAACAATGAAAATGGGGTAATAGATATCCAGGTAAACAATTTCAAATTGTTACCCTGTAGGTTGCTCTTTAAACCTGACTGCGCTTGTTATGCGAAGGGTTAGTTAAAGTGCATGTCCACATAACTTTTATTTTTAGTTCTATGTAGAGCAAGGAAGGGTTAAAAAAGAGTATTTTGTTGTCTGCATCCTGTAGGAAGGACAGGTGGGTCTGATCTGTTCCAACTTTATCCAAAACTTATCAAAATGTTTTTGCCTTTTCAGACACCTAAATTTTATTATCTAACAAATGAAAAAAAAAGTCTCCAAAAAGATGTTACTGTACATACCAAATGTTCTTTCCTAGTAAGCACTGACATCTGCAGGATAGGGTGTTCCTGACACGCAGGAGATGGTGCTGTCCAACAACGTTCAAGAGCTTATTGTATCACTAGCTTATGTCAAGCCTTTCTCTTGTATCTAAGAAACTTTGAGTTTACATAGCAAGAGGATTATCAAGATCCTTAAAACAAGTAAAATTCATAAAAAAGTCATGGACAGTCTTACATTAAACAATCTAAGCAGTAAGACAAAGCAATTTTATGTCTTAGATAGAATAGGTGCCAATGAATGAAGAATCCTGAAAATGTTTAGGCTATTTATTTAAGAAAAAACAGAACTGGTTTACATGTGCCCTATGTATCATTAGTAGTTGGATCTGATCAGGATTAAAAAAATAGTAAATAATAGCAAATGATTTTAGGAAATTCATTTCAGGTTTGCTGCATTCCCTAAAAATTGTTTTTTTTTTCCTTTCTGTACAAGTCGGGATCCATTATACTCAGTTGTTAGCTAGAATTAGCCTCATTTACCTGTACTTGTGCAGTAATTCTAAAAAAAAATTTCCACCTATCCAAAGAGATTTGTCAGCTGTTATAAGTACCAGGAACATCCTTCAGCATTTAAAGCCACACAAGTAACATAGTAATTTGTAACCAATTATGGTGGCATGTAAGAATGTAACATGAGTTGAAATGCCACTCAATTCTATTTCCATATTTATATTTCTAAATATAGTTTGATGAAATCTGGAACATATTAACAAGACAATTACATTACTGAAGGCAACAACTGGCTCCCTTCTTAAACCCCACTCCTGCTCCCTCATCAACTACCGTCTCTTCCAAAGACAAATCCATCTACTTTAGGGATAAAATCATCAAAACTTATCCAGCCTTTCCATCGATGTGTCATTACTAACCTCCTTTAGCCCTTAGTTTGGATGAAGTCTCCTCTCTTCTCTTATCATCTCCATCTACTAAATGTCCGCTTGACCCAATTTCCTCTGATCCACTCCATGCCCACTCGTGCACTCTGGCTTCTGCAAAAACTTTTCAACCTGTCTCTTTCCACTGGTATCTTACGCTCTGCCCTCAACAGGCCATTATTCTCTCTATCCTGAGAAAATTCTTACTAGATCCCTCCCTACTTTCTAGCTACCGTCCTTTCTCCCTTCTCCCATATGTTTCCAAACTTCTTGAGAACATCCATAAAAGACTCACTGACTACTTGAACACCAACTCTCTCTTTGACCCATCCAGTCTGTCTTTTGAGCTGCCCATTCCACCAAAACAGCCCTTAAGCATGGAGAGACAGGACCACTAGGGGGCACTACGGCTTAAACGAACATGGTGTGAGGCATGAGAAGGGCCAAGGCACAGAGTCTAAGCAGTAAACTAGGTCTGCTCCTGAGGCTCTCTAATGGTGAGGATGTTGCGCCACTGGTTACTGCCAGGTTGCGGTCCTTGGGCACACCAAGGTGGTCAAATCACGGTACCAAATCACAAAGCAGGATAGCCAAGGAAGGCCAGGGTTGAGGCAGGCAGGAAGCAGGAGAGGTCAGGTCACAAGCCAGGGGTCAATTACCAGGGATCCAAGAGACAGACATAGGGGCCACTGCGGACACAGGGAACACAGATTTCACCATAGAATCGAAATGAAGCACCTGTGCTTTGCCTTCAAATCCCTCCGTTCTTGTCCCACTAACCATCTGACCTGGTAGAAAAATACTTTCCTAACTGTTCTCTTCGCTCCTCTAATGACCAACTAAATACTTTCCCACTTATAACTTGGCACGGCTCCAAGACTTTTCTAGGGCTGTCCCGACTCTCTGGAACTCTCTTCCTCATCCTATTTGGCTTGCTTCTAATTTCTGCACATCTAAAAGAGCCCTTAAATCTCATCTTTTCAAACTTGCCTACCCTTCCTCATCTGTGTCCTAAATCTCCACAACATATTCACTATGCCAAATCCCCGTTCCTATTGTGTGCTACACCCCCCACCTTAGATTGTAAGCTCTTCTGGGTAGGGTCCTCTCCTCCTGCTGTGTCATTGTTTGTATCTGTCTGTCATTTGTAACCCCTATTTATCATACAGCGCTGCGTAATATGTTGGTGCTTTATAAATACTGTTTATTAATAACCATAATATTGAACTGTTATCACAATACTAAAAGATACTAAAACAGCAATACTTGTCAGTGCTAGATGATCCACCTTGTTCCTGGGGTAGATTTTATAACAGCTGCAAAATCTTCCATTCATGTAAACCATATAACATTCAACAAGGCTGGAAAATTCTACCTATCCAGCAATAAAGCCCCAGTACCTTCTTACAACCTGAAAAATACGGGATTGGCATCCTGTGAGCAGGAGACTTGCAGCTTTGTGATTGATACAACTAATTATGATTTTGAAGTGCTTAGTAATGCCAGTCATTGAAGAAGGACCCCCATTAAATGTTACAAGGTAAAGAGCCAGACTGTCCAAGTCTATGCAAATAGTGACCATGAAAAAGGTGTTATTTGCATAGTTTCAAAAACACTGCGTAGTGTTGAAATGTCAAATCTAACTATAAAAGGGCCATCAGCTTCATGCTTTATCTCTGTCAGCCATTATATTTTAGCTTATAACTTTTAATACTGACGCAGGTTCACTTTAAGTATAATGAGTTACATATTATCAAGGGAAATGTAGAATGGATGTGCATACTTAGTCAGGCATATCCAACCTACACAAACTCTTAAATAGGGATTATTGTATGTAATCCTTAAATTAGCCAGGGACACTTTGCACAGGTATTGAAATAGTTTGATGATTTGTGAAATTGTGCTGGTAATGTGATTCTTGAATTGTGTTCATTCTAATTGAGCTGTGCGATGGTTTTATATTAGAAGTCATATAGCGATTAGAGTTTCCTGTAATAATGGCAACGATGACTGCACAGCAACACTTGAATGTTCATTGAATGTTAATTCACAGGCTTTTAACCAATATGTTACATTTTAATCCCTTTTAACAAACACTTAAAATATACTTGGCATAAAAAGTGCTGTGCTACAGAAGAAAAGTAGTTGGCATGATTGATTGTTAAAATTTTTCTATTACAGGGAGCATTACATTGTTATTTGCTTCTGTAACGGGTCATATGTAAGATTAAGTATTATATATCTGAAAGTCTAGTCTAGTCTAGGCATAATTTATGTGTGATTAGATGGATATTCTTGAAGATGTAAGGATCTTGAAAGGTAATGATCCCAAGAAAGCTCAGAGGAAAAGTATTGGATATGTACGCTGCCTTGTTTCAAGCTTTAAATGCCACAAATACATTAAAACCACCTGCTTTACATTGTGTATGTCCACTGTGTGCTAGCAAAAGAAGTCTCACAATTCACAGCATGGTAAATGAGGGTATATGGCACCAAGAAGTCAGCAGAAGGTCTTTTAAGGCTTGAAGCTATAAAGCATAGCCTCCATGAATGGTTGTTTTTCTAGCTCATTCCCAGTTAAATGATACACACACCTAGCCATCAATACAATTCATCACACCAGGCCATCTTTTTTTTGTTTTGGGGTATATTAAAAATCAGTTTTGCTTACCCCATCCCTCGAATCCCTAATAGCTGGCTGTTTCTTCCTCTCTCTGATAATTTTAATTGTGGGTGGACTTTCAGCATCCTAACTGGCCCTACATTGTATGAAAATCGAATGAACAAAAAACATTTCAGATTTGCGGTGCAGTAAGGTAACTTTATTGGAGTTTTACAGTGCCTGTAATTCAGCTATAATGGCAGTTCAGTATAGCTTTGTATTATTATTTTATATTTAAATTGAACAACATTAGATTGGCTTTCCTTGGCTTTTGGATTGGTATTAGTAGAAAAGGAAATAAATTGTGCTTTGCTGCTAGCAATTCCTGATCTTTAGACTTCCCACTTAGGCTAAGCTCCTGTCTTTCACATTAATCCTCTTGTCCTAGATATGTCTTGTCTGGTAGATACAATTGTACCATCCCAATTTACGGGGGCTGTCCATCCTCAACCAAGGGCTTCTCCAGAAGTTGCTAGGGGTTCCTTGAGCTATGGCTGATTGACCACCCATGTGATGGTGACTTCATTTTTTCTTGACAGAGTCAGTAGCATGACACCAAAGCTCCTTTCATCAATATGTAATGGTGACATTCCACACCAGTGGAACATTTGAATGCCCCAGAAAGGAGAATGGACCTCAATGCCAGTATGGGGAAAACACAATACAGCAAAAACAATAGTTCATAACTTGATAAACTTTTAACACGCTATCTATTTATTTATCTATGGAATTATTAAAGGCATTTAGACTGAACTATCACTCAGTAAGGGACAATTCACTTTACTTAGTGAATGTGCTTAAAACCCACTTTTCAAAGAATTTTTAATCATGTGCAAGTTTTTGCTGCCTTGGTAGCTATAATTAACAGAAATTTACTAGCCGTTGTCTATCTAATTCTCTATTCTGTAAAAGATAAAATTTTGCCCCTCCAAGAAATATTCTGTATATATTTAATATACAATCTTAATTTGTGAATTCAGTGCATTAGAATATTGAAAAGTACCACAGACAGGAATAGAAAAAAAATGTAAGTGATTCCATGATAGATTTAAAGGTATTATAAAATAAAGAAAAGGGTTTTCCTGCACTTCCTCGCAGGTATGAACTGTTATTGGCACGACACAGAGACATTACTGGAGGGTAGTAATCTTAATTTATTAGGAGGTTTCAAGTCCTTTTAATTAAACATTTACTGTAATCCATTACTAGTAGCACGCTTGTTTTGCAATTTCTTAATAGCCATAATGGCATTGTTCAGTGATAATAGACTTTTGCCTGAATGTCATTGTGTGTTTATGATAGAGTGAGCGGCTGCTGCAAGAGATTCATGGATGTCAGCTTGATATCTTCCTATAGACCTATTCATTCAACCTGGTCATTGGACTATAGATGCAGAAATCCTTTGGGAACCTCCAGAAAATGGGATTTTTTTCTCTGCTTTTGGCTTTAGCCTCCCTCCCATTTTCTCTACAGTTCTTACCCAGGTGCCTATTAGTTTTTTTCCTTCAATAACCCTGTTCTAGCAGGATTGAAAGTGCTTTTTAATGTGGGATATGTACTTGAGTCATAACTCCAGGGTCACTTTCTGAGTAAGATTTTATGGGATTGATTAAACTTTAGCACCATAACTGTTGACTTTACAGGCTTGGGAAGAGACTCAGTCTGGCATAATTTGTGCACTGTAGTTCCTTTTTTCATATTGAAGTAAGGAATGTATTTTATAGCATTAGTTTGCTACACACTAATAATTGCAACATAAAAATATGAAATATTGTTTTTTTACATTAAATACATAAACACACTGTAAATAAGTACATAAAAGTCATAGTATTAAAATTGTCAGCTGCCTGTAGAGTATTTTTCTTAAAGCTTTACATTCATAAATACATTATCATATGTTTTTGTATTTTTATAATGTGCCAGAACCTTGCAGTCTTTGTCCAGCATTGTTTAGGCTAAGATACTGAGAAGCCCCACATGGAACAAATCAATTGTGCTACAATGCTGATGTCCTAACAAGGAACATACTGATAGAAGGGGAGGACAGAGAGATTAGATTATTAGATTGCTGCTTTTCTTTTCATCGTCCTGCCACATGCTGGAGAAGGAAGAATAATTTCTAAGTATTATTAAAATGCAGCAAAAAATTGAGGCTTCTTGACTTTCAGCCCTGGTCAGAGGACTCAATATGCCCAATAATAGGGTTTTCCATTATAAAAGGAGTGGAGGCTCAAAAAAGCTACAATGTTAGTTAATTAAAGCTGCTTTAGGGTGATTTTATTGTGATTCATCCTAAAGTTTGGATTTTGTTTATCACTTAACACATACCTCCTATGACACAAGTTTGCTTTCTCCTCAATGACAGGTATAGTATTGCTCAGCCAATCTAATGACAACTGTCATGGTCTGTTGTCCTGATTGGCTGACATTATAACAGCTGTCCTCATCCAGCCAATAACAGGTCAATGACAGGTAAAAAAATGTTGGACTTAAACTCACAATACTCAATTTCATATTCCCGACTCCTTTGAATTACACTGGGGAAAACATTTTTTGTTGAGTTTGATCTTACACTTGTTGGTGAATCCAGAAATGACCCCAGTTTTTTGCTAACATCCAGTTTTTACGATACAGGGTACCCTCCATTGTTTTAAAAAAAATACAAATTTTACATACAATGAAAAAATAATGAAATAATAACTTAAATGTACTGTTTGTTTAAATTTCTTTTGTTCATACAAAGGATTTATTGTTACTTTTTGACATTTTTTTACAGTAAAACATTTGAAAACGAATTGGGCAAGTGGTTAAGGTAAAAATTTACGCTTATAGCTTTTCCTGGAGTGTTCAGTGTTAGGACACTCCCGCGGATGCTCCAACAATAGTAAGCCATCATATGTACATCCCATCTACCCTCCTGACCATGACCCTCACATCTTGGTGAATATTAGTTCACCTTGCTCATCACTGACTGCACCAAGCTTTTTTGGGAAGTTAGAAGGATGGTTATGCAGAAAATGCACCTTGATGCTTATATTGCAACCAAGCATTTTGTAGCTCTCCAAGAGTTTCTGGACAATTTCTGTGTAATTATTTGCTCATGTGTTTCCAAGAAAGTCCTTGACAATGGCTTTGAATGATAATCAAGCATTCTTTTAGACTTCTGTCATTGTCCTGATGAAATATTCTTATTTGATGAGATAACGAACCTGTGGACCATCAAACACACCGCCCTTTATTTTTTCAAATGACAGGCTAGGAAATGCCAAAATTAGGTACTTGAAACAGTCTCCTTCAGTTGGCAAAGCTTTAACGAACTGCTTCATCAGACCCAGTTTCATGTGCAGAGGCGGGAATATAATATTCTTTCTATCAACAAGTGGCTCATGTAGAATGTTTGGCTCACCTGGTTTTAGGGCAGATCTTGGAGGCCAATTCCTTTCCACCCAATGCCTCTCATGAGCTCTGCTGTCCCACATGCACATATAACAGGGATACTTGGTGTATCCGCGTTGCTGGCCAAGAAGGAAGCATACCATTTTAAGGTCAACACAGATGACTCAATTGTGTTGGTGATATTGCAACAACTCAATGACTCTCTTTATGTCTGCATATTCTTCACAAAGAGAAACTGAATGGCCAATTGGGACTGACACAACTATATTGCCATTGTGAAGGAGGACACACTTTAAGCTCTGCTTTGAGCTCTCAACGAATAGTCACCATTCAGTTGAGTTATAGATTGGAATTCCCAATTCCTCCATTAAACCAGGAATGGTATGGCAATATACAAAGCCACTGTCAGTTCTAAAGTACTGCAGAAATGCAATTTCTCTGGTTCAAAAGTATGATACCTTTGTTCCTTTTTCAAGTAAGTTTTTCTTACGCAGTCTTGATGCTAGGAGTTCTGAAGCCTTCTTCGATAGTCCCAAATCACGTGCCAAATCACTCAACTCATGCTGAGTCCTCTTCAATTTCAAACTCTTCATAATTGTTGTCACCTAGTTCATCACCATAATCATGTTCTTCAAGAGAGGGTAGTGTAACGAAAACCGGCACTGGGATTTCATCTGAATGAGCCACTGGGCGTAAAGCCAATGGTAGACTAGGATACTCTTTGTTACATTTATTTTTCTTGTTATATTCTGAAGTTTTCACGATACAAATGTAACAGTCACTGAAATGATCTCCTGGCTCTCGCTAAACCATAGGTATAGCAAATGGCATCTTATCACGTGTTCCCTTTGTCCACATCCATAAACCCTCCACATACTGTTTGCACATCTTCTGAGGGGCCCAAGACTTATCTTCATCACCAAGTTTAACTTTGAAATATGCCAAATAGGCTTGCTCTACAAATGTGCTCATGTTCGCCCTTTGACTGGGAATGGTGAAACTGCCACAGATATAACAAAATGAATCAGGGTTGTTTAGGCATTTACTACGAGAAGCGGCAGAGCCATACATGATCTGAAAGAAAGGGAATAAGTGTGTAAGTGAAAATATAAATTTGGCTTATTCACTATGTACAGCAGGGCACAACCTCTGACCACACTGTCTTGCGTGTAAATGAATGGCCTATACATATCCACGCTACAGTAATCGCAATAATATAAGCGGTAGAGAAAAAACCAACTGCACTTTCAGAATGGGCATACATATTTTACTGTAAATAAGCTTAAAAATTTGAAGTCCACAAAAAATTTGTTCAAAATTGTTCCCCAGTGTTATCCAACCACTACTAACAGAGACCAAATAAAAAAAGGTAAACTGTAGATTTATCATATACTTATAATATACATATATATGTAGGAAAGACCACCATAGTTAAATTTTTTTTGGTAACTGTAAGTTATTACCTGAAAAATTTTTAAATAAAAAAAAATATCCCTAGTTGTTGTCAGCAAAGGAAATTCACACTGAGATGTCACAAACACTGGGGGAGAAGTGTCCTTCCTTTCCTTTGAGAAACAAAAATTTCATGATGGCCCGTAACTCCAACAACGTGAAATTTACCTGTGCCTCTGCCTTCACAGCTTCTCACTAAAAGAAAAAACAGTTTTAGGAATTGCAAAGACCTGATATTTGCACAGTTACATACTAAGATATTAGGCTGTCATATGCCCCACACTCTTTTTTCTATTTCACCTGGAAGGGGGCAAAGCGAGGAACTTATCAGCACCCTCGTATATATATATATATATATATATATATATATATATATATATATACAGGGCAAAAAACTAATAATTACCAGGTCTAATAGCAGGATCAATAGGTAATGAATTTTTTTGACAGAAGAAATTCAGAAATACAGAAACTGCTGTGTTAATGCCATTGATACATTGCATCATAAATTATACCTTTCTTTTGCCAATAGTTCCTCATTACAGATCAACCATTGGTTGTGTTTAACCCTTTACGTTTGCAAATGTATGAGTTATGAGGGACAGAACTGCTTTCAATAAGTCAGCATGGCATGCTTCGTAATCTTTGTGATGTTTGCACTCCTTTATTATATACGTTCATGGTAGCTACAGCCATGAAGAGCTACAGAAACTGAGACTGACAATTTACTGTATGAATGGCCCTGATCGTTGGCTGAATAATCACTTCTCCTTACCCTGTGCTGCACGACTCCACTTTTTTACCCCAGATATATATAAGAGTGATCCTCTATTGTATGGTGGCAATCAGTCCTGTAGTTACCCTAAAATGATCATCAGATGCTTCAGTCAATAGAATACCGGCTTGTCATTTATAGAAGTAGTGTATGGCTCCTATTCATTTTCATTGCAGCATCTTACATTACTTTTAAAAAAAAAGGGATTTGCATCAAAAGTTGAAGTTATGTGCTCTCTGGCAATCTGTAAAATAGTGATTATGTGGACTGAATAAAGCAGCAGGAAAATATGCCAGTTTATTCATAATATGGATGTAACAATAATGTCAGCCACTTCTATGAATGTGATAATGAAAAATATTTGAATTAAAACAATGGCACTTTATGGCAATCTGATGGATCATTCCTTTAATATTCATCCCTGTAACCTTTGTTTTACATTTGTGAAGAAAGTAAAACCTGTTACTTGTGTCCCATACTATATTTTCATTATTGATCTGTTCCTATGAATAAGTAAGATTCTGATGCACTTTTAATGCAATATCATTATACACTTATCAGTACATTTAATCCCAAGCTTAGTTGCAATACACAGCTCAGATATGTCAAGAGAATTGTCTGTGAATTGTAGATGAAATGCTATTTTTTTTGTAGCTTGGACCAAGTAATAATCATTTTACAAAAACATAAAGGCAGACAGATATCCTCTGGGTTCAGGTAGATTGAGTTTATCAAATTAAATGTAGGAATAATTTCAGAAAGACATAGTAGAGGAAAATCTTTGTTAGAGCATACAAATAATTTTTTCTTTATAGTTACACACTAAATACACATCATGGCTACTCACATAAAATACACAGTTATCTACTAGTCGCTCATATTGGTCCCATGGGAAATGTATTGATCAATTTCATGAGATTTAAATAATAAATCATTACAATAAATGAATGTGATGTCTAAAATCAGACATGTCACTACCTAGTGGAATCCACCTTTGTACAATGTTTCATAAAGAGGGTATATATATATATAGGAGAACCATGGAAAGGTGTCTTATAATGGTATAACTGTATATTGTGGTTCTGCTATCTGTTTTTTAAATCATAGTGAGTCTTCAGATTTTTAAAGAAAACTGTCATTGTCTGGCACCAGGTTTGGCTGTGCCATACTACACCTTTCATTGACTACAGTGACTCATTCTGACACATTTCTCAACTGACCCAACTAGATTCGAACCAGATTGGCCATTGTCAATCATTTTTTAAAGATGCTAGTTGTCTGAAAAGTACACTGACCATATGGGTTCCTAAAGGTTTAAATCACCTAAAAAGTGTCCATATCCATAAATCAAAGATATATTAAACATCTGTGTGTGCATATTGGTTCCAGGTAAGTCCACAAAGTGTTGAAAAAAGGGTACAAATTACAATCAGGAAATTAGCATTTGCAGTCTCAATGTCTCTCCTAGGAAATATTTTTTTATTCATACATTAGATAAGAAATATCTAATATGCTTAACACCATCTATTACTGGGAAAATATTAGAAAATTTTCAGCATGCCAGTGACATTAGGAATACTGTGATGTCACTGTTGTTGCAGATTTTGGAATAAAAAACAAAGGGTAATATTGATGAGGAAAGATAGAGGGACCAGGGAAGGCAAAATGTAAGCACATTAAATGTAAGCCTAAAGTATAATGGCTTTTGACCTCCACCTAAGTATGTGCTAACACAACCCTTTAGCCTGTATAACTCATGCACTCAATTTAAAATAAAAAAAACAACTGGTTGTTTTATTTCTAGGAGCGCTTAAATGCCATTACCATGTATACAATTTAAACCAAATTGTGGCCAGGTAAAACCTGGGTTAACTTGGGATATTGCTTGTAGCAAAAAAGGATCTGCCTCTGCAAAATTATTAATAGAGAACAGTGCATATAAAACAGATATTTTCACTACTGGAAGCATTGATACAATATCTATTTCCTCTCTATATTCTCCAGAACATTTGAATCATGAGAATCACAGTGTTGTATCTGTGAAATAACTTTCTCCATTTACTTGTTCAATTTGATTCTAGGATTTTGTGATTAAGTATTCAGCCTTATGAATAAATAAGAAGCAGCAGCACTATAATTGGGATATCATTACTATCTTAGCAGCACATTTAATCCTCAGCTTGGCTGCTCTGCACAACCTTCCCCTTATATCTTCCACCCTCTTCACCCTCCCTCTGTCTGCACTGGCAGAAGAATAAGGGAATGTCATTGCAAGCTTCACAAGTTAGCATTAAAATGAATACTTTTTAATTTCTTCGGATGAGATGGGATAGGAGCTCTGGGACAATGCTGATGGATGATGTTTTAATGCAGCCGAAATGTTATTTTTACTGAACCAGGGAAAACTATAAATTGTGCTTCATTGCCACTGATGGCTCTATGCATAAGACTGGTGGCGTTCACTGCCCATGAATAATCACCTCCGTGTGGCAGATGTTGCTTTGCGGGAAAGCAATTCTTATGCCGAAAGAATTGTGGAAAGATTAATTGTCTACAGCTGTTTCATGGCTCACAGCAATCTTGATACATTTATGATAAGTTTAAGAGCTCATGAGAGGCAGCTCCTATTCCCTATAGCGAAAAGAAGGGGGAGGGGGGTTTATTTTGAACACCTGGATTCATAGAATGTGTCATCCCCATTACAACCAGGGTAGGAAGTGACTTTTGGCAACCGGTCATCATTGTGAGATGCTGCACAGGAATTATGCCATAGAAGCGGACTTGCAAAGAAAGAAGGCCAATGGAATTATTCAAATATGTGCAAATGGATGGTATCCATTTTTTTACCGACGTCTGCCAAGTAGAAATTGAGTGTGACCTACACTGGCCTTTCTCTATTAAGTGTTGCAAATTGCAGTAAATGCACACTTCTGAGTGCCCTAATGAGACAAAGCTCCCCCAATGCCTTATTAATCAGGGAAATTTAACCTTGCTGGTCAACCCTTCGTTTAATGTTGAAAAAAATAAGCTGAAAGAAGAGCAAAACCTGACAAAACCTTTCATTTAGTCTGCTAAGACTACATCCCATGGTGTTCCTTGCCCTTATTATGTGCTAAAGAGGAGACATGACAGTATCTTCCTCCCGAATTAACCTACTGAATAGTAAGGTGGCTTAAGATTAGAAGGGTTAAGGCTTGGTAAATAAAGAAGAGTTGTAGTTTAACCTACAGATGGAATACCATATTGCTGATGAGAATTTCCTGTGCCTTGTTTTGGTGGATCAAGAAGCATACATTTTAGATATTTTAATGTGGCCACCCAGAAACCATGGACGTTAGAACTGAATGCGGCTGCACACAAATGTGTGTTTCCCAATGACAATGATCAGTGAGGTGTGCAACTCCCTTTATAATAGGGTCTTGAAAGAATTTTAATTAAAAGGCTAATATGGAAACATTCTACAACTGTGGTGTTGACTATTGCAGCAAATAGGTCAAACGTTTTTTTATCTTGTAAACTGTTTATAAAGCCAATAGAAGACAAAGGACCACATGGGGCAAATTAACAACACACTATACAAAATAGGATTAAAAAGGACAAAATAAAGGTGGTATAATTTTGTGAAAGCAGAAAGCCAGTCAAATCTAGTACAAAATGTTAACTCTTGAGAGAGTGACAAATGAGATTGACAAATGTTATCTTAAGATATTTATATAGGAATACCCATGAATATGAAAGACTACTCTGAATATCTAAGCACTGTATGGAACACTAAATAAAGTTAGCATGTGTTAGATATCTTATACAGTATATATATATATATATATATATATATATATATATATATATATTTAGGTACATATAGTAGCTTTAAAAAGAGGTAAAATTAAAAACCTTATTATTATTATTATTATTATTATTATTATTATTAATAAACAGGATTTATATAGCGCCAACATATTACGCAGCGCTGTACTTATGATCGAGGCAATCCCGCAAATCTAAATTCTGCAATTCCTATCACAATGGCAATGACAATTATGTGACCAATATAGATTACACAGAGGCTGAGCCATAGATCCTGATCAAGGATTGTACCCACTTGTGAATTGACATTGAAATAGAGGCACAGTTTTAAGTTTCTAGCACTATCTTCAAATTGCAACTAATTTTACTGAAATGCTTAAGTATATCTTTTTTTTTTGGAAACAGTGGGGATAAGGTTACATCCTCTGTCAAGATGTGCTTGGCTGTTTGTGGGAATATTTACCTATATTTCTACTGGTGGCCCTTTTCACTGGCTGTTGGCCATTGTCAGTGAAGGGAAATCCAACATTTTACAGCTGTCCCAAGAACAAGAGGTGAGGGAAAATCTTGACAGACAACTTTCTTGGGACATCTGTAACAGATGGAAATTTCTGTAATTTTGGGAAATGTTCTTACGCTTTTAGATGTGTAGGACAGAAAATGAAGGGCTCTTGGTTGCTTATAATTGGTGGTGCATACTGCAGATGCTTCCTAAATAATAAGAGTAGTTAGTAGGTGGTGTTCAAAAAAGTATGTACTGTACTAGTAGTGATCCGTGGAGATGGCTTGACAAACCTCGAAACACCACAGACAACACATTCCTATAATATTACTGTATTTTTTCTTTCAACACCTATTTAGGTTAATGGACCTTCAAAAAACTGCAACACAATAAGCCCCAACTTTGACCACTTTTAAATTGTTCATCTGTTTGGGGTAAATAACTTGATAAAACTGTTATAGACCTTGGTAAGTCTTTCACTTTTGGCTTCCCAGGATTCCAGATGCAAGGGTAGTAAATACTCAGAAACACTGTTGCAATAACTTTAGACACAAATCAGATTGCTTCCTCTTTGCCAGTCAATTTCCTTATTTGCGTAAAAAATGCCCCCTATGTGTTTTACATAAATTAAGACCACTTTAGCTAACGTCTAAATGTTTATTAACTGCTTACCAGTAGTATATGAACAATCTATAATTATCCACCCACCCAATTTGGAGTTGGAATAATTTTTACTAATTACATGATATAATATATACATTTTGCTTTTTTATTTAGAAATATGGAACTGATATCCCCTTATTCTTATGAAGTATTCAATATTTAGTGCAAGATACTACAGGATGAGACAAAATCATTTAGGAGTCCCACATGGGGCTTCTGCCAGGGAGATCTGCATGTCAGACAAACGGATTAATTTGCAGGTAAAAGATCAAAGGTAACTGAACAGCAAATAATGGGTGCTCGGTGCAGGGAGAATTATGTCACCTAATGCCCCCCTTCCCTTTTATACCACTGTAAATGGCATTATTACATATTTATTGGATGTATGCTAATCTATACGTGCCCTAAATGTTAAGAGGGCATTGATTTACAAATCAGAAATCAGACTAGTCTAATAAGTACTGTGAATGGATGTCCTACCACTAGTTGTTTTTCAGTGTACCGTATATGTTAAATTGGTGTAATATCCTGGGTATGGAATGTATAGTGCATCCTAGCTCTTTACTTTATATTTTTCATAGTGTGACCATAGTGTGTCACTGTGCTACCACCCTAGCTCATAATACATTAGCAGGATTTGCCATTAGCTATACCTATACTATCAATTACTAGAATAATTTTGAACAGAGGTAGAACTACTTAGCACGCAGTAAGTGTTATTGGAACATTGGCTCATAAAGGTCAATTGTCACTAACAGGTAGCAGAAGGTTTTCACCAATGTGTAGGATCTGATTTTGAGGAGTTTTGTTTGCCTTGCTGATGTTGCATTGTGAACTGACACTTGAGTTCAGCCCTAAAGATTGTCCAGATAGTTGACAGGACAGAAAGAATCAGAAGAAAATAAATTGTACAGCAGAGAGGAGGTCAGGGTAAATAGAAATCATGTCTTTTAACAGACAGGTACAGATAGAGAATTTGCAGGAGGTACATAACTCTGGCTTCATCGGTAAAGTGTTACTTACCAAATCTATTTTAGGTAAAGGTGACTCTAAAACTCCAAATCTACTACTAAAATGCATGAAACAACATTAGTGCTGTAGTAAACAAGTAAATGTTATGTGACATTTCATTAATGTTTCATTAATAAATTTTTCTTGGTGATGGTGACCAACACAAATATGATGGGAATCATACATAATATTTTTTAGAAAATGGGAAGCCTATTATTTTTTCAGTCACCTATCATCCAAATGCTATTTTATTTTATGAAAAAGAATGAAATTTGAAATGTCTTGCTGAAGCTCATCGAGGCTTCACTATGTGCCTACCTGTTGATAAGAGAAAAAAGATGAATCGCTTGATTATGTCTGTGGCAGCTTGCTAGAAATGAAAAAAGGGTCTAGTTGAAGCATGCAGCTCTTCCCTATCACTCTAATAATAACCTGTAATACTGCAGCAAAATCGTTTTGTCACAGCACACCTGATTGATGGTCTCAGATATAAGACATTACACGTGCAGAGTAAATTGACACCTAAACATACAAATTATTTAAAGGAAAGCAAGTGCGGGAGCCTGTAATCCATTGGCCTCCAGGGAAGATCAAGCAGGCATGTTTTAGTTAAGATGATCCTATTTCCAAGTGCAATTTATAGTCTATTGAGTTGTAGCAGTGTCTTTTCAGATAGGAGGAAATTGTCATCCATTGCAAATGAGAAGCCGTTTTGACATCAGTATCTGTGGAAGTGTCTCTGAGAAATGATATCAATGATTAGGCTGTTGAGGTTAAATGATGTTTTGTATCAGACAGCCTGCATTCATTTCCTTTTCTTTCCAGGCTCTCCCTTAGTGCAATTACTCAGTTTAAGATGAGTAACATTGTAGTTTAGGCTACTATTGTATTGACATCTCTGCCAGAGGCTTTTTCTGAAATGATGCTACTGACTCATTACTAAGCCACTTAGAAAACTGAATAAGAAGGACCTATTGCTGTCAGTTGAGTCCTCTAATTGTGAAATGATCTCCAAGCTTAGCTTTGATTTAGATTAATATATGTCTTTGCCATGAATTTATGCTCACCCTTTAGTGACCTATGAATAAAAAACAAATCATTCTCCTAAGCATCTCATCTACATACAGATTGAACTTGTTTCTTAAAAGGGGTTTTCTCACTCTCAGTCTACTTGGTGGAAAACCCTTCTATTCAATAAGCTTCAATGACTGGCAGAAAATGTGTTGCTTGTTTCCGCAATCAACTTTTTCAACTGAGCTCATAACAAGCTAGAACTAGGGTGCCAGTATAGATTCGCCTTTTTCTTCTATCTTCTATCAGAAAAACTCATAAGTAGAAAACAAAATTAATTTTAGTAAACCAAAAAATATTAAGTGACATATGATCATATTTTCAAACATGTGTCAAGAACAAACCTGTTGAGACCAGAATACTTTTAAAATGCATTTATATGGGTGCACTAGTATTTGCCCTAATGAAGTTAAAATGTATAGAAATCCAAACCCCTTTTTATAGTTAAGGATAGACTAGAAAAGTTTTAGAGTCCCAGTCATGTTTAACTGAGGTTCCCGTAGTACTGATCTGCTGACAATGTTTATCAAGGAAAGAAGAGAGAGGAACTCCCCAACAGCAACAGAAAACAGAACGAGAAAAAACTTAGTACAATAAAAAGTCAAAGTTTTCTTTCTGTCACTATTGTTTATCATTGTCAGCAGGACAGCAAGTGAGGGTATTACTATGTACACTTGTAGGATAATTGTCGCAGGAAATAATCTTTCATAATTGTTTCCAGTGGCAAATGAATAAACAAGTGTTGTACACACAGCACCCATTGGGAGTATAAGGGGACTACAAGTGAGTGGCACCATTGAAAAGCACAGCAGTTGTTCCCTTCATTGATCCACCAGGATGTATCAACAACAATTTTTCAAGGACCCCGTACACATGTCAGATTTTGACCCAAAACAAGCATGACTGTTTGTCTCAAGGAGAATAATTTTACATGTGTATGCAGCCTAGGTTTATATAATGGACCCCTATATGACAATAAAATCCACAACCAGACCAAAACTTAAGAATAGAAGTAGCAGGCTGCCGTAAATATCCTTAAAATAGAATTGCTTTAGATATTTATCAGGCAAAGTTTTAGTGCTTAAGGTGACAATTTTAATGGTACATATAAGTTTAGAGCTCAGCTATGATCTAACTAATGCAAAGTTACCACTCCTGGTCTTTCTATACCCTTTTCTACTTCCCTGTGTCATAACACTCAAAATAGGTGTATTTGTGGTGCATGTCAAACCGTCTCTACATATTGTTTGTGTCCCTTGATTTCTTTCATTTCAGAACTTATTTGATCTCACATTTGTTTTTATTGTCCTGGCTTTTTTGTTTGTTATTGAAGCTTCCATGTGCAAAGTTCTTCTCTATATATGACTTCCTATGTGCTTCTCTTTTGTGTATGCTTGCTCTGTGGGCTTGGTTCTTTTGTAAATGGTGTCTGTACCCTGTCCTCCCTCAGTCCTTCACTCCTTTTCATTCTTCCCAGAGTACATATTGACAACGAGTTTGGTCACTGAGGTAATAGCCAATTTTACGATTGAATTTACAATTATACATAACTAACTAATTATACATTTGAAGGGTTGAATGAATTTGTATTTCAATATACAAACAAATGTTTTTTAGTTACTGTATGAATATTCTGAAACTGTTCCATATATATTATTAAAATATTACTTATAGTCATGTTAAAAATATATATACTGCATTAGATATTCTTTTAAAACGATAAAGATGATATACTTGGAGAACTAACACATGAAAGTGAAGTGGAATTTTCATGTTCATAATCCAAATTAATAAAAAAATCTCAATTAAAATAGAAAAACCCCTCAGGGAGAATTTTTGAAGAACCTGTCTTACTTAAACCCCAGATTTAGAGGGTTCTGTCTCTTTGCCATTGTTGTGTGTGTATCATTATTCTAAAATTAAAAGAGCTCTAAAAGGCCCTTTGAAAAAAGGATGCCTATAAGTCTAGCAAGGGATTTAAAAAGATTACCAAATTATGAGAACCCAATCATTACATTGTAAAAAAATGATCTATGTAGATATGACATAGATTTAAAATGACTGCTAATTTGTTCAAGACTGGCCAGCCCAGCAAATTCAGCCAGGAGCTGACTGATGGTAAAAAAAATGTGAAAGGTGTTTGATGTTTAAAGAACCCCAAAATTATATTTAGGGATCTACAGGTAACCCTTGCAACAATTGGTGTTATAATGCATTTATCCACAGCTAGAAAGAAAATGCAAATAAAACTGCAGGAGATGTGTGCCAGTAAAAAGCCTTTGATTTGAGCGCTGTGTAATATGTTGGTGCTATATAAATCCTGTTTAGTAATATTATTTCCAAAAAGTACCAGTGGAACAAGACTAAAGATTGCCATGGAATATACAGGCAAAGACCAGGCATTTTGGAACAGTGTGCTATCGACTGATAGGTCAAAGACAAAAGTGCTTGCACACAAACATATAAAGTAAACATATTTTCAAACTGAAGACTAGGGATGAGCGAGTGAGATTAAGTTCGATCTCACGGCGAATCGGGTTCTTCTCGCTTACTGAAAATGTAAGCGAGAACCGCCTTCTGAATTGCTGAGAGGTCGAGCTTTCGCCAAACAGGAGGATTTCCAGGGCTGCATGATGCAATTCCTCTGCTATTCCTGGGCACTAGAGGTTAAATAACCGCTAGTGCCCCGAGGATCGCACACTCTTTTCAGTAACAAATGTATCATTTGTAAGAGATATTTATATTACAATGTCAGGGGGTTCTTCTTTGCCAGGCATCTTCTCAATAATTGCAGCTGTGGCTGCATTCATTGAGAAGAGTGTGCGATCCTCGGGGCACTAGAGGTTACTTAACCTCTAGTGCCGTGGGGATCGCAAACAGGGAGATTCCCAGGGTTGAATGCAGCTATGGGAAACCTTCTGTTTTAATTTCCTCTTCTGTTGGTTTCGCGGAATTGGTATGCCAAAATTTCACTGAACCATTGGAAGTTGGGGGAAATTTTCACTCATTCTTTAGAAGAACACCCTACCAAACTACCAAAAAATGGAGGGTTATAGGTTTTGTCAAAGTTCTAATTTGAATACTGCTGTAATGTTGTAGGGGATTTGAAATGGTCAGTTTATAGAAGTTTATGTATATTACTCAATACCGTATATCACAGCCCTCACCTCCCCTCTAGTTTACCTCTCAGTTACATTTGTGAAAAAACTGACCTAAAAACCCTGAATGCTTATCTAAACACACATGTGAGAAATGGATCATCAGATCCACTCTCGCAAAAGAGGAACTGAAATAGATAACATTGCACTGGAACCCAGTAAATCCTGAATTGTTTTAGAAGGATTTTAAGAAACAAAAATGCTGGGAGTGGTAAGTGGGAGCTTTGAAGGGGCTTTAGATGTTTCTTGGACATTGGCCTTAAACCTAAACTCTAATATCAGACTTAAAGTGGACCTAAACTCAAAATTTTCCCTTTACATAAAAGGGTAGACAGCCCTTTTACATAAATTAAAAATTACCTATTTTTTTTTTTTAAATGAAACACCCTTTTTTTAAAAAAAAAAGGGTGAAGCACCTCCCCAGGATACCTACGTCATGCATTCTGAGGGGCTCCTGGCTGCGTTTGTGATGCATGTGAGATGGGCACTCTCTTTTTCCCCATCTCTGCCACCCAATCTCGTGCATCCGCAGTGCAAGATCAGGTGACGCAAGATCAGGAAGCAGCCATGTTGTGTGTGGCAATTTGCCCAATGCCCTCCCTCACTGCTCAAGCCCTGCCCTGGCTCTCTAACCAATCAGTCAGTGTGTTATCTTCTGAGATTGGTTGGTGCTGATGTCATAAATTCAGATCAGGTCCACCACCATAAAACAGAGAAAAGGGACATCAATATCAGACCTCTGCACTGTATTATTGAGTATAGTGGGTCACTTGAAAGGACATTAGGGTAAATCTATAGGGTGCTCTTTGACTACAGCTATGGAAAATTACTTTTTTTTTTTTTTGCTAATTCAAGGGCACTTTCCTTCTAATGTACATGTAAACTGTGTCACAGAGCAAGAAAAATATGACCGAGATTTTTTTTACAGTGCTAGTACGATCGGCAAGATTAGTGAAAAGTTAAATTCTTTAAAATGTATTGTGTTTGACTAACTTTAAAGTAATGAAATCATCATTTATAGGGACAACAGTTAATCTCACTCCTAAGTAAAGATAATTATGTAGACAGATTTTACAATTGGGAAAGTTTGTTCTTTTCTGTAATGTAAATCATCTGTTGTCTTTTGAATGTTTTATTGTGTCTGAATTTAGGCAGCATTGATAAAGTGGGATGTGGCCAGAAGAAAAAAATAAAATTAATATATGGTTTGACACACCTGTTTGCAATTTGTGAACATTATTAGTGTGTTCAGAGTATTTGCTGCACTGATGGCAGGAAGAATCACAAAAAAGATTAGGACATATATATTACTTTCCAGGAATATAGTTGTTTTAAAAGTTGGGTACAGTGGCCTTCATATAATGTGAATCAAAATCCAGTCTTGTGTCAGTGCACTGGGACAGATAAAATCTTGTATCAGATGACACTGGAATCTTTCTCCAACATAGCTTCACTGTAGTAATGAGTATCTCCCCCAAGAATAAACTGCCATACATATGGGATAGGTTTACATGCAACAAAACTGGACTTAGATTTGCAACGCCCTTATTTCTTCTAGAAACAGGATCCTTTTTTTTACAACTAGGTACATAAAATGGTCAACTTGACTGGGAGTGTTCTACACTCAGATCGATGATCTGATTTTTTAATGTATGAAGAGTAAGAGATAATCCTTTAATTGCTGAGTAAACAAACCAAGACAAAGACAGCTAGGATAATTATATGGACAAGGATCTGGAATTAAAAATTTGCGTGTAATGTGAATTGGAACTTCTGCTTTGAAGTGTATGCAAACAAATGGTTTGTAAAGGCTTAAAATTCAATCTTTTTTTTAATAGAAAAAACAGCCAAAGCCTGTGTAGAAAAGCCTGGTTCTTCCAGTACCCAATAGAAAATGATCCTTGTTCCCTGTGTGGTCCCTTTTTAGAGCTTCAACATATGAATCAAACCAATAGCTCTGCAGTCATAAAGGTAACGCTGCTTGCTAATTGCATAAATCTAACTGACGGGGTGTGTTGGATTTTTGCAGAGAGACCACTGCTTTCACACAGAGAGCCAGGGTCAAGGGTTTTTGTTTTCAACTGGAATGTATTAAAACTAAAAGTTAAGTTAGGCTTTAACAATTTTTTCTCATATCTGCCCGTTTCTTTAAATGTTAACTGCAACCTACTCAATGTTATTAGACTGGATATTGAGTATAGTGGGTCACTTGAAAGGACATACCTAATGGTCTCATCAATAATTTAATGGCAGTAGCCTAATAGATTCTGAGAGTTTTAATTCTTATTTATAAGCGGCCAGTAAATGGAGGCTGATACGGAAACTGAAAAGCTCTTAATATTTACTGTTACATTATTAAAGAAAATCCCCACAGTGCAGAAAATGAAACTTATTGTTACAGTAATATTTAATGATAGGCTCGCTGCATGTCAAGGTTATTTAAAATTGCAATACATACAGTATTAGATACAGGTAAAAGGTAATTTAGGGCTTTTGAGACTTCATTGTAAAATGTAATATGTTTTGAAATCTGCTAGAGAATATTTATAAAGATTAGTAAACTGCATTTTGTTTTGATTCACTTTGCTCCATTTCACTACTATTTATTTTTCAATTTATATAAGTTTACAATTAACAGTTGCAACTTTAAAGGGGGCATAGCAAATGATGGGAGGTAAATCAGAAAAAACTTGTAAAAAAATAAATGTCAAAGAATATAAAGTTATATAAAATGTGCAAAGTAAATTAATAGATCTTAATTCATTCATCTTCATTTTATTAAGTATATGGGATTAACACCTAAGGTATTAAAAAAAGGTCTAATGGTCTGCAAGTTCATCTTTGCTTTCAGACAAAGTGAAAGTGTTTTCAGGTTAGGGTGGTAGATTAATAATATTTTATTATTATAATCTTGTATTTATATAGCGCTGACATATTACGCAGCACTTTACAAAGCTCATAGTCATGTTGCTAGCTCTCCCTCAAAGGGGCTAACAATCTACTGTCCCTACCATAGTCATATGTCAATAAAACAATCTATGTCAATTTTTGGGGGAAGCCAATCAACCTAACTGCATTTTTTATGAATGTGGGAGGAAACCAGAATGCCCTGAGGAAAAGCACACAAATACAGGGAGAACATACAACTCCTTCAAATAGTCTCCTGTCTGAGATTCGAACCTAGGACCTAGCGCTGTAGAAGCCTGAGTTTGAGTCCAACTTTAACAGATATACATATACTAAAATAGTTAACCAGTGTACTACATGTTGTTTTTTGTAACTTAAGATGCAAGTAAACACTGGCCACACTTAAAATTGGGGCACTGCTTTCATTTTCAACTGTAGGGAAATGAGGCCAAATCATCATCACATATTCCCTATAAAGGGAAGGAGCTCAATAAAGGACCCAAAGTTGACACCCTGGCCTATTCAAATCACCTGCATGGCTAACACATGAATGATACATAAAGCCTTGTTTTCTATAATATTATGTATGTGCATTGTATCACACTGCAGCAAGCAATACAAAAAGGTGCATGTATCATTTCTAACAGTATACCTTATTGCATGTCTGTTGGCAATGTAACATGCATTGTTGCATGTTGTGGTGCAACAATGCGCATACCTTTGGTTACCACAATCCACAATTGTGTGAAATTGCTCAGGATGAATGTATCTGGTCTTTTAAACCTAGCTGAATATAGCTAGAATATGACTGAAAATGTAATGAAAATAAAGCTTGGTAAATCAAAGATAAAAATACAAGACATTATTTCATAGCCTGGTCCGACCAGTCGAAAATAAACCTAAAAATATGTTCATAACCAGAGACTCTGTCATTAGCTCCACTTTAAAATAAGCCTGGTACACTCCAGTTGGTACGTTGCCATGCTGGGATAATGCTGCTTACTGAGCCACTAAAGTCATCAGTCACCAGGATCCCCACTTATATAGGCTAAAGAATTTTCACAGCAGGACTAATTCTCCTGATGCATAATTATTGAACATTTTCAGCACAAGAAACATGGTGGGACTCAAAGTGTTTTAGGACTTAGCCAAGAAAAGGTGTACTCATGGTGTGAATTATGACATTTTATTGATGGATACAAACAAGAAAAATATACAATTACTTAAACTGAATTTTTTTTACGCCATAATTTAGTTGCAAAACACACTTTATATTTACAAATATAAAAGTTTCATGAGTTATTACGATCTAATTGTATGAAATTATGAAATCATTCCATTAAATGTATGAGTGGTTGCAAATCTTCTATAAAACTGTGCTTAGGCTATACTACTGTTCTGCATATACCATTGCATTATAAAAACACTGATTTGAAAAGAAATGGAAACAAATAGTTTATCGTATGCCTCCTGCTATAGTTTATCTTTATCTGCCCTTCTCCTATTCTTTTTATGTTCTCTGGAACCTAAAGTTTATGTAATAAAAACCTTTTTTTGTGTAATGTGGTAGGTTTCCAACACCTGTAGGCTTTTAATTGTTCTCTGTATCCCACTATGAAGATTCAACTTCAATATTGGGTTTGGTTTATTAGGTACAGAAATATTGTCAATGCAAAAGTATGAATACTTTGGATCTCATCTTGCTTCCTAATGTTTCCACACTAATGCCAAATACTGCAAATGTAGGTCTAAACAAAAGTAGGTAGCTATATGTGGCTCTCAGTGTAACTTGTTGAGAGTTGACACATGTTTCTGTCTACCTCTTTGGATATCTTATCTTAATCACCTATGCATGACCTTTGGTTCTTACCCTTACCTGGAACGCTCTCTATCCTGATACCCCGCCTAGTTTGATCACCTGTATAAGACCTTCAGCTTCGACCTGACCTATCTATTTTTTACTGTGGTTGTCGTTATTTACCCCTTGTCCAAGCAAGACCTGGCCACAACGATGTGCTGGAATGGCACAACAAGCTTCCCAGGACTTAGTGGGGGGTCTTGACTATTGGCAAAAAGTGTGGTGTTAAATTTGGACATTGGCATCTGGACTGCATTGACTTACACACCTACAAAAAATTAATTTGATGATGTTTTAGTGAAAACAGAACTACAAGTATTTATGTCTGTTATATCTGTCTAGGGGTAAGGATACAATTATATATCTTTGGTACCTAAACCTTACCAATGGCCTTCTCTTGTTTGCACCCTTTTAGTATGTTAAATAAACCAATGTTTTAACTCCCATTTTCTGCACTCTACAGCAAACAGTTGGCACAATTAAAGCGCATCTGAACTAGAAAACCCTTAAATATAAAGTAGAAATTACCTTCTTTTTTTGAGTAGGGGGTTTAAAACAATTTAAAGAAAAAAAAAAGGTAAAGCCCTTCCTTTTTCTGTCTTGATCGCTGTGGCAATCAAGATTGAATGGAAGGACAGAGCCTCCAGAGATGTTTACCTATGTCCTGCATGTCGTAAGGCTTCTGGCTTCGACTGTGCATGCCCAATCTTCAATGGGGAAAAAAATGCACTCTTTTTTTTCTATCTACAGCACAACACCAATTTTGCACCTGCGCAGTGTGAGATTTAGTGACGTACAAAGAAGAAGGAAGAAACCCAAAGATGATGGCAGCACCAGGACAAAGGAAGATACCAGGATGATGTGCGACCCAATCCAGGAAACCTGTGGACGAATTGAAGGATTTGCGAAGGTAAAGGTGTGTGAGTTTTTTTGTTCAGTTTAATTCCACTTTAATTTTTCTGGCCAGCTGCTTTTTTTTTTTTCTAGCTCAGCCTATCTGTCTCCTCGTCACCTGCCTCCAACCTCCTCATTGGACAGTCACTGAACATCAATCTTTTTTCTGTCTAATGTGTACACGAAATAGCAAGCTGATCTAACTCCCTAGCTGAGGCATTTATTAGGTTTTAAAAATATTGTTTGTCAGGTAAAACAATGAACAGCTATGAACTTAAAGCATATATTTAGCTGCTTTCCTGGAGTTTTACTGTCAAAGTCATTTACAGTTTCCTGAAAGCCCTGAAACTGAGGGAGGTTTCTGCAAATATTGGCTTCCCAAGTGTCCTACTTCAAAAGCCTCCTTTTATGAACAGATGCTGTCAGACATAAGTACAGGCAGGTCATGAGCTCTTTGTGTCCCTCTCGCTAAGCGGAACACCAATGATGTCATTTTTGTTAAACCCCTTCTACTCAGACACAGAAATATTTACCCACTGTTGGTCCACTAACTTTAACATGTTTTACCCTATACAGTCTTAGTCACAATGGCCATGCTTTACTACTGTCATGACAATAGTGATCAAATATCTAGGAGGTTGAAAAGTGCGCCAAGTACTGACCACCCAACTTAAAGTCAGTATTGGAATGATAAAACCTCTAGTTTGAATATTTCTGGAATATAGTACAACATACTGTGTGGGCAAGCATCTGGAGGCATCTACTATTGCATGCCAGGGGTAGTATACTAAGATTAAAAACAGTACAGGTTTACAATTGATTTTCTAACATTTTTCCATGGTTGATATAGCACTGAACTCCTTCTGTATCACTTCAAGAAAAAAATAAAAATATAGATGTAATATTAATCTCTTGTGCTGGTAAATAGCACTCATATCTTAAAGGTAAAGAAAGGTTGATGGCAGATTTTTCGAAATGTACCTGTCTAATCTAATGACGAAAGGTGTGATATTTTTGAAAAATTTGGGTGAGCTGTTATTTCTCCTAAGCCTTTTGATCTGACAGACGGCCGCTGTCTGAACTGACTAGTTATTTGCCGTTTCATTAGCTGCCAGGTTTTCAATTTCTACCTCTTGGAAGTTACAGCGCTTTGAACAAGTCCCCACAGTAATTGAATTTGCCACAGAAATAGAACGCTGGAAAATTTCATTTTCTTTCTTACATGAAAGCAAGCAGGAAGGCAGACAAATATTCCTGCTGGGCTGCTCTTAACACCCTTCTTCCACTGCTAGATAGTTTGATGACCTAGACCCCCCCTTCTCACTTATATATACACAGTCACAAAAAAAAGGCCTCTTCTCTAATAATCTCCCAGTGCATCAGCTTGTCACTTTGTAATTTTCTCCTAAATGCCTTCCACAAATAATGGTTTTCAAAATGAGCATTAACAGGCTTGATTACACGGAACTGTCCTTTTAATTTACACTAGGATTCTATTGATCACACAAGTGCAGATTAAAGTGTTCAATGAAGATGTGATGAGGTATTAACCAGCTAAGGGTCCTCCAGGGGCTGCCAGGGAGGCCAGGAATATGCTAGAAGTGTACAGTTATTTCCCCTGTAATGAAGTGGTACTATGCGCAGACATGAATTGCTAGCAAGAAGAATAGATCGGAGATGATAAGCTCTTCAAAGTCATTTCTCCCTCTCTCATTCAGACTCATGCCCAGATCCTATTGCGATTCTTCTGCATTACTTGTCATGAAATGGCAGGATTTACTTAGCCGGCTGATGCAATTTTTATGACCCTCTTGCTTTTCCACCATAGTAATAGTTTTGAATCAATTTATCAATCCTGCGGTACAATCAGGCACATTGCCCTAAAGATCAAGTCCAGGTCATTCCATCAATTCACTGTGGTCCACAAATATAGAGCAAGGAGCTAGGCCATGAGAGCCATTATCCTTCCATGGCTTAGCAAACACTATTTTTTGGTGATTTAACTGCTTCTGTCCTGAAAATATACAGAGATAAACACCCTAAGCCTGAGAAGATGAGGAAGGAAGAGCAGACCTGTAATTGTGTCATTATCAAAATATTAGCTGACGTTTTCACTTGTCACTCCATTTAGTTCTAGTGGCCTCTGCCACTGGTTATCAAGCAATATATTCTTTGTATAAATAAGTGAAGAGCTTTGGTACACAGTAAGGTATTCCAGCGTTAAAATCAGTTTCTACTCATATAAGAAGAGATGCTCAAGCATGACGTTAATGACAAAACAGAGGATCTAGTCTCTATCAGAAAACGATTTCTAAATTAATATAAAAAGTGTTTTCTTTTAAACAGGTTCTATCATAGTTTGTGAAACAGGGTTAGACAAACTACAATTTCAATGTGTTTCAATGTGTGTTAGGTTAGTTCCAAAAAGGGGGGTTACAAAACATACTTTATATTTTATAGAAACTCAACTTTTTAAAAAAAATATGGCAATGTGAGTAATGTTTTCAGACATTCCCTCAAAAAAAGGGGGTTCACACACCTTCGCAATTTCTAAAGGAAATTGCAGATTATTATGTCCCAAACATATTTGTAGCAATCTGGATTGAGTGTTGTATAAATGTGCATATAATATGCAGCCCTTCTGCACTTGTTCTGGAGGTTAACATTTAAATTAGAATTAAAGGGGGCAACATATGCAGACTGGGAATGTTTTGTCTCCCTCCTGTGTCCTCCTTTGTGATCCTGAGGTTGGAAAGTTCTTGCGATTAGTAGAATTGCAAATCTAATGTTAGTTTGAGGAAAAAGCACAAATACATGACTGGAGCAGTGTAAGTACATTCTATTAAAAAAAACAGCACAGTTTGTATTGTAATATGAATATCTAATATGATGGCATATCAAACAATTATTTATCAATGCAGATTTGCTTTAAAATAATTGTTGTGTCTTGCAATGCAGTTATGCGGCATTCATCGTGGGATAATTATAACTTACGAGAGTAAAATGTTAAAAAATTTCCACAATAGTCATGTAAAAGAGCATGTTTGTTACGGTCAGCTATTAGTACACATTATAACCTTACTTATGTTGGATTAAAGCCAATCTCTGGGTACATTTAGTACATAAGCCTAAGCATTATTACTACACCTTATTGCATCCTATAGTCATTATTTTAGGTATCATATGAAGGAAATGCAGCACAAGATTCAGAACTGTTACATAAGGGGCACTTTGGTTTTTACAGAACCAGCATCTGCACATTTGAAAGCTGGTGCAGTGGGTGGTAGTACTCATGGGCACCCCCATTCATTTTCCATGGGGCTGCCACGGGGAGCAGCTACTGGTAGTATAATTTGTCAGGAACTGGTTCACTTGCATGAGGAAGTGGTTACCACAAAGCAATCTCGTGGCCATTCTGAACATAGCCTAAAGGTTATGCGAGGCATGCAAATAGAGAGGGGTCTGTGCTGGGGAATTGTCTAGTTTTTTTTTTCTAGTAAATTTGAAGGTATATTGCAAGAGAATACAAGTTCCAAATTGGTGACAGAGTTTTCTTAAGTCAAAAATTGTAGTAAGTAATTTTAATATACCACAGAAAGGAAGGAATACAACATCTTAAGGTACTTTACTGAAAAGAACATTATGGTCCACACATTTAATTAGAATTCTCCAATAATGTGCAAGACTGCAATACTTGCAATGTTGCAATGTTTTCCAGTACAGTCAGTCTTTTAGTAAAAAAGCTATTTCATTCAACCTTGTTTATGAAATTAGCCAATATCTCCTAAATGTACTTTAAATTTATATACAGTAGCTATCTTAGGTCATTAAAGTCCTAATGAAAAGTCTATCTGGGCTCTAGTACAAAATAAATAAATTCGTATTGATCATTCAATAACATATTGGTTCAATTTAATAAATGTCCCTCTAAAATGCACTTAATTTCCTAACATTGTCATTTCTCTGCAACAATACAAGTTGAGTGGCCACAATATATGTATATATATATATATATATATATATTGTTTGGGTCTCTGCATCAGGCTTAATAGCATAATGGCTTATCTATAAAAATATGGAATTATATTGGATTATATTGTAAAACTGGTCCTTCATTTGGTTTAAGTCTTATTAATTGTGTGGACTATAGTTCTTGCAAGTCCCCTTTGAATGCAGTTTAGAAAGGATTTAAAAGTTATTATGATCTGACCTGAGTTCTATAGTAGCCTATATTCTAGTTCTGATTGGGGTTTATATATGAATAAAATGTGAAGCTTTATGTTATATTTGTTTGAAACCCCCCCAAACCCAAACCCAAACCCACTGATTATAAATAATTTCAAGCAGCCTGTTCAAGGAGAGAAGTTTAATACTTTGGGAAAACTGTGAAAGGTTGGGCTGTGTTTGTTGGGTAATTCAGTCCACAAAAGTCTTTGTGTTGTCACAATATTATGAGAATGTTTGGCAAATCAAACATTTTTTTTACTTCTTGCAAAACTTTTAATAGAATACAACATAGCCAACTGTACATGTATTGCAAAGAAGATTTAAACTAGGATATTTTAAAAAAATCAATATAGGTGTACCTACGCTTACTTTCCCAAAAAGGCCATCCTAGCAGTTCTGAGCAGACTTATATAGTAAAGTACTTACCTCCGATCAGCATAGCCCCATTTTCATTGTTATAGCTTATCACTTTGTATTGCTTGTCTGTTCTTGGAGCCTCCTTTCTTCAGGCTGTTCATGGAAGTCTATGGTAAATTTCACATGTGTACTCAGGGTGGCTCCTGTAACCTAAAAGTGGTGCCCAGCATTAACTTAGTCTGGTGTCTTGTTTTAATGACAATAATTGATTATTCCACTAAGAATATTGCTGGATATCAGATTCACTGTTTTATGAATTGACTCCCTTAATGACCTAATGACATTTTGCATTAAAAGGCTTCATAGAATCTATTGTTTAATTTTGAAATAGTATATGACTATCCCTTTAATAGGATGACAGGAAATATCTCTATATGCTTACCTTTTTCCTACCCATTGGCAATCATAACCTGATGCTGAGGATGCCTGGCACATCAAATGTGTCATTTTATCAGATGATATATGATATGCCAGATAATGAAATGCTATAAAATGTTTTATGATGTACATAGATTTTATTTTCGACACACTTTGGAAGCTGTCTGTTCTGTGACCTACAAGATTTTAACAAAAGTACTCCAACAATTTTATTGCCACCTACTCTATTAGGCACACCAAACTCTTCCCCATCTTCCCATCCCAGGGGGTCATCTTTAAAAAGGACATTAAGAGAATAGCTAATGGAATTAAGGGCAAATAATAGGAAGATATAGTGAGACTATTGTATTAACAAGAAATAAATCAAGATGAGCATAAGGTAAGTGTTTTTTAATTGATTGATTGAAAGGATGCTGCATAGGTTTTTATCAAGCCAAGCAGCCATTTACCTTGGAATCTACTCTAAAAGGCCCATTGAAAAAAATGTGATAAGAGAATTATACAGTTTCCACAGATAAATTATTCACAGAATAGAGCCATTTTCTGCTGACATCTCTAATGTGAAAAAGCATTAAATCTTTGACACAGGTTTCCTTCTAGTACAGTTTTGATGCTTTGTAGGAAATATTGGTGACCAGCTGTTATGTATTATAGCCCTAAGAAGAAGGCTCGTGCTTTAAAAAGATGGTTCTAAATTAGTGGGAAATTAGTGGGGTTGCTTTGAAGGTGTCCTAGTCCTTTTCTAAAAGCACCAAGGGCACTTTTGGAATGTCCTTACTTTGAACTGTCTCTTTTACAGCATTTTAAGTAAATGACACAAATATCAATTAAACATTTAGTGTTAAACTGTTATCAAACAGGTCATCTGGTGAAGTGCTCCATCACTCCCCTTCCTGGTCAAATAAAGCCTACATACCCTAGAGGTGTGTTTGAGGTCATGGTTCTGTTGAAAAACTAAGCCCTGCTAAGTGCAAATCAGATGGACTGGCACGTCTCTGCAGAATGCTGTGGTAGCCATGTTGGTCAAATGTGCTCTGAAGGTTCAATAAATTACCAACAATGTCATTAGCAAAGCCCCCACACCATCACACCTACTGCTCCATACTTCACCGTCTGAACCACACATGTACTCATCTTTTATGCTTCTCAGAAAGACATGGTGAAACCAGAAATCTCAAATTTGGACTCATCAGACCAAAGTACAAATTTCCACTGGTCTTTTTTTTTAGATAGTAAACATTAGTGGCCAAACAGTGTACTGCAGTTCCTGTATTCATGGCGGGAAACTGAAGGATCCGGATTGGTGTTGGCCAGATTTTTGATTGTCAACCTGTGAATTGTGACATTCATTAGGAATGCAAGTAATTACAGAAATTTACTCTTGACAAGGCACATCTGGTAATAGAAAATCATTCTAGGTGACATCACAAATTTGATTGAAAAAATGCCAAAAGTGTGCAAACCTGTACTCAAAGCAAATGTCAGCAATTTTGAAGAATTTAAAATATAAAACATATTTTGGTTTGTTAAACACTCTTTTGTGTCCTTTTTGTTTTCTTTCATAGTTTGGATGTCTTCAACAGTAATCTACAATGCACCAATATTTAAAAAATTAAAAAAGGCATCTCTAATAATCCAGAATATAACAAATTTAGAATACAAGTTTCCTTATTAACATACTTCAATTTTTAAAAATGGAGGCAAGAGTAATAGAATATTCTTGGAGCATTTCGCAAAAGTTCTTTGCTTCTTCAAAGGAGGGGTTGGTACATGTATAAGGCATTGGCACCAAACAGGGAATTAAAAGCAGTATACCCTAGGGCAGGGGTAGGCAGGGGTAGGGTAGAGTGAAGATTCATGGCTCTTAAACTAACAGAGAGCCACAAGCTCATGATGGGAACAAACATTTTAAAAGTATGTTTTATACATCATAATGCATTATTTGATTTTTTGAATGTCTTTAGGTATAGAGGTATTTTATCACTCTAATTTGATTATTTAATATCTAAGTATATAGAAAAAAGAAAAAAATAGAGCGGCTTTTCGGAGGCAAAATTCAAAATCAAGTGTTTTTAATTAGTGAAAATAGACTCCTAACTAGACATAGTCCACCTGTGCTAAACAGCAAGTCTCTAAGTGGGGTCACACAATATAATAAACATAAACTGATGCACAATATTGCATTGAGCCTTCTTTTGTTTTTGTCTCTTAATCCCATTGTGTTTCACCTATTGGCTTCCTTAGGGGATATTTTTTGGAGAGACTAATGCTAAACAAAACAAAATAATGTAACAAAAAATTAGATCAATCAATAAGTAGTAACTAAAAAAAGAAACACAAAATGTTTAGCATATATACATAGAAAATCTATTTTTGATGCTTCTCATAATGCTAATAAATTGTATATCAATACAATTATCATATCAATATATCATATCAATATATCATATCAATACATCATTCTATACACAGGATCTAGAATTTGAACATTCCATAATATGAAAAAATGTATCATGTAGTTAACCATTTAATCAGACCATATTCCATCATTTCTCATGAAACCATGTTATGTGAGTAGGTGAGGTGCAGAAACAACTTATATAGGTGAGGATTTATGTGCTCTGGCTTTTTTGTGATGTTATAATAGTCACCTAGTGGGGACAGTTAAATCATATATTAATGAATCGCTGAACAAGTTCTGTAATCATGGATTGATCTTACAATATGAATAAGAGCGAAAATGGTGTTGGAGTACTCACTTGTGAACGGTTATAGCAAAATAAAGCGATATTCCCAAGGGGTGTTGGTTTAAGAAGACAGTTTAATTGTAAGGGGTGAGAGGATTGTTAATACTCATATCTAATTGACTATAGCAAGAGAAAAGTTTGGAATAATGTGAAAGTTACTTTATTAGGTGATAGAAGTGTAAGACGTCCAATTTAAAACGGCTAATTTGCATCCAAGTAGTTGGCTGTTTAAAAAATAGGGGGTTAATGTCAGTATTTGGAACTATAAAAGGGTCAGTAAATATTCGAGAAGGAACTTGTCAAGATAGGAAACATTTGAATGCAATGGATCCCCCAAGTGGCTACCAGAGAGGGAGCTAGTTTGCTTCTAACATTTAAATTCTGATCATGTATACAAAGTTGCATTGCGCATGCCCGAACTGTCGTGCACAGGTAGTGGTGTTAGGTGATATCGAACATGTGAATTCTTATCATGTATACAATGTTATATTGCACATGCGTGATCTGGCGCGCATGCGTAATGGTATTAGGTGATATCAAAAGGAGGAATTACTTCCACCCTCTTAGGGTAGGATTCCGCGCTTACGTGGTATGGGCATACAAAGTTCTTCCACCCTGTTCTTCTACATTGTTAAGATGGTGTCTGGGGACAGTTAAATCATATAATAATGAATCGCTGAAAAAGTTCTGTAATCATGATACTTAATATCTGAATTTGATTGTACTGTATATCCCAATGAATCTAATTCATTTTTTTTTTAATTTACTAGTATGGATTTTTCAGTTATATATCAACTAATCATATATTAATCATCTGATAAATTATGCATTGATCTTGGAATAATGAATCATGATAAACATACATTTAAATAAATAAGTATATTATCATATGAATTGGATTACTTTGATCATGATCATAGTGAATTTAATTAAAATAATTGATAATAAAATAAGATGAACTATCCCACTTAAGTAAAGCTCCACATTATTCTTGCATTCAATCAAAACCATTGTTTTATTTCTTTAAATGCTTTCCAAATTTGGAAAGCATTTAAAGATTTGTCAAATTGTCTACTTTGTTTATAGAACTCAAAAAAGCCTGGATAGTTCAGTGTTTAATTTATTTCAAAGTAGGCCTACACTTCTGTTTGTTGTATTTTGTTGTTTTAACAGGTAAAATTAAAAAAAGTTAAAAGATTAAAACTTTTACAAGTTTATAAGCTGTGTTATATTTATCAGTCCACAGTACATTGTTCTAGAACATCGCAAGAATTACCTGCAAATCTTATTATTTAATTTTCAGGTTCTTGGAGACTTTTACAGTGGAATGATTGAGTTCAAATAATCTGTTGACCTTTTCAAATCCCCTGCTAAACTCATAGGTATCCATACTTAGTGAGCTGTTTTGATCTTCGTGCATTGACACCACACACACCAATAGTAAAGATTACACAAGACTCTTGATATTTAAAGCAGAGCTAAACCCATGTGCCTCACCTATCCACTTATCTATGGCCATCTAATCGAGCACTTTAGTTTCAATTTAAGATATAAGATGGGTTCCACCAGCACACTCCCTAACCTGTAAGGAGGTTTTCAATATTAGAACATAATCCGGACCAACTTTTTTTATAGTTTTGAAATTGAAATGGTATAGATTTGGAAGTACACCTTTCCACACAACAAAACTAATATTTGGATTAATATTATTGTTTGGATTCTATGAGGTTTATTTATAATTCTTTTTTACTCAAAATTTTTACTCAAAAATCCTTTATCCAAAAGGTATCCTTTTTTTACATTGAATTCAATTAGAAAATGTGAATCAAGTTTTAATTATGATTTATGCATGTTCTGACTGAATCCAGTGTGAATTTTATGGCTTATGTTTTGCTTATGGTTTATGTTTGCTTGTTTCCTGGGTGAATCGTGGACCAGGCTGAAGTGTACATCAAACAACCTTTAATTCACTGACCCAGGAAAAGGCCACTGGTGAAATTTTGAAAACATTACCTTCACCTGATACCAATTACACTAATCCAGTGCTCTCCATATTACCTGCCTTGCATGCAGTGTGGGACTGATCCCGATTTTAACATTACCTTGGTGCTTTGGATATCTGTTTGTTTACTTTGTTGTCCTGCTATCATATCCCCTGAAGAAGTGGCTGCTGCCACAAAACATGTGCACAAATTATGAGGTAAAGCCATGTGCTGGTCTTTTTATTGATTGTAGGTTGTATATGCAGCTATTGTGTTTTTTTTTTTTTTTTTTTTTTTTTTTTTTTTTTT
>NC_092860.1:81622913-81646505 GCF_032062135.1 Pyxicephalus adspersus
ACTCACCCACAATCACAGATTCAGGTATCCCTCTGAATTTAATATTGTTACGTCGAGAGCGATCCTCGAGATCAGCCACTTTGGATCGAAGCCAATTCAATTCAGACGTATGGTCTTGATGGGCGTCAATCAGAATATTATGTGCTTCAGAAATTTCCCCCATTTTAGTTTCAATATGTTGTACTCTTTTCCCAAGACTGGAAACAGTTGCATTAAATTTGCCCAACATCGAATTTAAATCCTGTTGTATGGAGTGTCTTAAAGATATTAACATATCTTTCAGCGTTGCTGGTGAGAGAACTGCGTCACCTACTTGAAATCGTTCCAAATCAATGTCTTCTGTCAGGCCTGTAATTGTAGCTGCATCTCCTGTTAGGCTTAGTATAGGATCCGGTGTGCGCGGTGCTTCTGAATGTGGAAGCATCGATGACGGTCCTGGAGAGGTCGTATTCTGAGAAGACTCATCCGCACTGTCGGGTGATCTAGTTTTAGAGATTGGCAAAGGAGAAGAATCTCCTGTTGATCTTGCGGGAGAAGAAGCCGAGACGGAGGACCTACCGCCATCTTGGTATTGACGGGATTGTTGCGGCCTGAAGAAATAAGACAATTTCTGGGGTTCCGTTTTGCTCTTCTTACGCCTAGTCATGTCCGCCAAGTTCTGTAGGGTCCCAGTATGTCTGTAAGAATCTCGGAGGGTCAAAGTAGCTGTGGAAATTCGTCGCTATCACCCACACTCACACAGAGCTTTCTCAAACCGCGGCCATCTTAAGAGCCGGCCGGACACGCCCCAGCTATTGTGTTTTTAAAAGTACATGTTTGAAATAAAATTGAATTTTTATTCTTTTGATATGGGTATGCCAATAATTTTCCACTTGGGTCCACTTAGGGGAAGTAGGACTAATAATTTCTTCTGATTGTTTAGGTATATGGCATTGTTTAATCTATGCATTAACTTTGAAAGGGATTTCCTTTTGGGTGCAGTTTGAATCCAGTGTGAATTTAGAATACAGTTGTTAGGAGATGCCCATCTATCCGGCCACTCTGTGCTGTGGGCCATTGCAGTATGAAACACTGTTTATTCTGTCGAGTGATGTCATTTGCAGCAGCCAGGAAAACTAGGATAGCAGCAGCCCCTGCTTCCCTGTAGCCGTGCAGCCTGATGGATTTATGGCATCCCCAGCACCACTCTGGGAGGCTGTGCACAGCTGAAGGGGATTTCAGAGGCAATTAGCTCCTGACTCATTCCTGCACTGCCATTGACCTCTGCTCACTATTCTGGACTTGGCTCTGTTGGAATCTCAGTACTGCTTTATCTGTGGGCTCCTGGCTTGCTGCCAGCCCATTCCCAGACACCATCCCTTGCGCAGTAAGTCCTGGGGGCACCGAGTGATGGGAGAAGCAAGCAGTCTCCTGAGGCTGAGTGAGGGCTTGCTATAGGTGAAGACTGCGATGTTAGATTGGGGGACTGGTGTCTGGTAATGACTGGTGCTGACCAGGGCCTTACAACACATTAGGTAATCCTGGATAAACACATTTACAAATAGACCCCAATAATGTAATACACTATATTAATTGTATGTGCGTGCATGCATCCACACTTTTTATTTTTTACATTGCGGGAAAGCCCCAGGAAAGCAGCTGCCCGATATGTGACAAATGTATCCTAGAAGGCAAAAAAACAGAAGGGGAGGACTTCCAGGAGAGGAGTCACCAGCAGCAACCGCAGGTCTCCTCAGCTCTGTACATGCCAGCTCCTGACACTGATCACTGCGACACGGCTGCGTGCATTAACTTTCTGGACAGCAGAGGAGCTGTGCTGGTCCTCCGTTACCTCACCCGGCCATCCAGCAACACTAAGAGAGCACCCAGATTGTGGGAGGCTTCAGGGAGCTGCGACTCCATAATGACAGGGCCGGCCATCTTGCCCACCTGGCGCCCAGGGCTGCACAGGGACTGAGCTAGCTGAGCACTGCTATTCACCTTACATCCCGCTCATCAGGCTTTTGGTAGTCATTCCTTCGCAGGAGATACTGCTTTGTATATTCCAGAACTGCCTACGATCAACAGCAAACCTATTATCTTCTTAATGGATCTCTCATGCCAAACCCTGGCTCTCCACAAAGCATTACGCTCGCTGTTGGATCCCTTACGAGATAGTAATATTAAGTTCAGATGGGGTTTCCCCTTTCAACTAGTTGCACACAGAGGAAACAATTTGGCAACCTTCCTCCTGGGAGACCTTGCTTTCCTGGGAACTTTTGAACTTCCTTAAATTCAGTTCCCTGACTGGCCGATGTACACTATGATCCTGAACCCCCCAGCTTCATCCGATTTGCGACCGGCCAAAAAGAGGCAAACTCGAGACACACCCTAACGTAATAGTCAGGACCAACCTGAGTGGCATCTGATCGACCATTGAAGCAAGAATCCCTCAGCTGGCATTGATTGGTAGATATGTTCTCCACAGTCTGAGTTTGTTTAGTAAATATTGGAGGTCACTAGACCTTACTGGTTAATATCTGTCTTTTTTTCCTGAAAACTCAGTCAATGCAGGGAGTGCTGGACTGTGATGGTACCAATCTGATTGAGCATATTCTTTCTATTCTCCTTTTTTGAAGGCTTTCTAGTCAGTTTGGTTTTGTTACTATGCTTGGACACGGTTTAGCACCTTTATTTTGACCTGACAGGGCGGCTCTCTCCAGGTAACAGTTTGGAAGAACTGCTATGTTGATGTAGATCAGGTGGCCAGCAAATGATTAGTGTTCAAGCCACCTCATTGGTTACTACTGGTTTGAAACATAGTTTAGGTTTGTAGGGGCAGTTGTGCAGGGACGCCGGTGTAGTCGGGCATTCCTTTGCTTGCAAGTCTGGATAAATCTTAGCAACATCCCCAGAGGCGTTTTTGACACCTCCATACTGCCCAGATAGACGGTTTTCCTGACCAACACTGTTTTGAGGTTATAATACACTGGTACAGTGTTGTTGTATTTCTGATAGTGGGACTGCACTACTATGCCAAAGATGCTTTATAGCTTTTGATGCTAACTTATTGTTTTTTTTATCTGGTTTTGTTTCTTTTTTTTCCCTCGCCCATAGTACCCAAGGGACAAGACGTGGCTGACCTCTGCTTATTTCTAACCTAATTCATTCCCAGACCCCCCTCCCCCCTCCATTCACCATCTATTTGGAAAGTGGGGCTCTTCTTGCTTAACCATGTACAACCTTACAGAACCACACAGCACTTTCTATTCCCAACCCCACACCGGACACCCCCACACCCTTAGCCACACCACTCCCCCTATTCCTATCCCCTGTAACAATACCGCATTTTTAAAAATATTTCTAAGGTCATACTGATTCTAGAGTTGGATCCCCTCAAGATACTATCCTACAATGTCAAAGGCCTTAACACTCCCGAAAAACTATCAATGTTGCTTACAGACCTCCACAGGCAAAGGGCCCAGGTAGCGTTTATTTAAGAGATCCAGTTTCCGAATGATGCTATTCCCAAAGTTACCAATCACAAATATCCTATTGCCTACCACAGCTGTTCACCCTGTTCTAAATCCGAAAGGGTTAGTATTTTAATAAACTTCTCTCTTCAGTGGCAACTTAAAGATCTGACCAGCTGTCCAGAAGGGAGGTTCTTGTTGGTGAAAGGGTCCCTGGAGGGGTGCCTGATTACACGCGCTGCTCTATACCTCTCCAACACTGGCCAGGCAGCTTTTCTCTCCTCGTTCCCTGAAACTCTGGAAGAGTCTTGGGGGGAGATTTTACCTTCACCTCACCGCCTTTCCCAAGGCCCAGGTAAATCCCTCCTCGAACATGTAAGCAAGCGTACAAATCCCTGATTCAATGTCAACTAATGGACGTTTGATGACTTTTCAATCCTCGAGGATGAGACTATACTTTTTACTCACCTCCTCATCGGTCATACTCAAAGATAGACCATTTCTGGCTGCTACACTCCGAATTGCATAGAGTGAAAGATTGCACCATAGAAATAATTACCCTTTCTGATCATGCTCCAATCTCTATATCGATTGAAACAGCACACCTCACTCCCAAAGAAAATATGGAATTGGCGCCTAAATGAGTCTCTCCTCCAGGATGCGGTCGTGGTGGCGGCGGCGGTTCAGAATTTAACTATTTCTTTCAGACTAACAATACCCCCGATAGCAATCCATTACCGGTTTGGGAAAAACGCAAGGTGGTTGTCCGAGACATCTTTATTAAGCATGGGACCAGACTGAAAACGATGAGACAACAGGAAATTGACAAATTTCTGGAACATATTAGTGCCCTAGAACTCTCCCATAAGATCTCCCGAGATAAGCAGGAAAAAAAAGGAATCACAGAGACTAGGGGAACAACTTGTGTCCCTCTAAAGGTTCAAAGTGAAAGCCACGCTGGCTAAATGCAGGAGACATTTTATGAATTTGGCAACAAGAGCAGCTGTATCTAGCAGCCCATCTGGCGAGAGTTATAGATTGGTACTGTAATGGGTCGCATAAGCTATGGGTATTGTTGGAACAACATTTCTCCCCATCAAGTTGTTCTGTATTGCCATGGCTACCACAGACCTTGGTCCCTGGTCTTTGAATGCATCCCACCCTAGGTCATACTTGGGAACTGTGCATTAGATACCTCCACAGGTTTCATCTCTCGTCTATGCCATCCCCTCTATTTCCCATCCTTGGTAATCCGGCCTTCCCACCAGGGATGAAAGACTAGTTTTTCACCAAACTGAGATTAAGTGGCATTCTTAGGGTTCTTCATTTTCTTAACTCCCGACAATGGATGGAAAGAACGTCTCTGTTTTCTAAGACAGGGACTTTTAGGTTAGATTTCTGGAAGGCAGCGCAACTCTCTCACTTTCTCCGCACCCTGGCCCCAGCGGAACTATTAGCTAGACAGCCCACAAACTTAGAACAGCTGTGTTTAGGCGAGGGTGGCACTCATGACACCCTCTCTGTACTCTCTCCTGCAGGAGTCACCTCCCGACGTGTCACCAAATTTTTTTTCTGAATAGGAAGAGGATTTGGGGATCTCCCTGACCAGGGATCAAAACAAAGAATACTGTTATGGACACATAAGGCTTTCATCAGTAATAGGTTCCAGGAATCATATTTTAAAATTCAAGATGGTACCTTACTCATAAAAAACTTCACAAACGCATCCCCTAAGTATTGGATCAATTTTGCATATATTTTGGGAATGCCCTAAGCTTAAACACTTCTGGTCCACAGTCAGGGATTTTACCCAGCGTATGACTAATTCACAGATCCCCGCCGACCCGGCCTTTTTTCACCTGCATCTTAACTCTTTTTCAGAGAAAATGAAAAAAAAATTGGTGACGCGACATTTGATAGTGGCAGCGAACTCCTGCATTGCCGCATACTGGAAAAAACCTGACCCCCACCTATTCAACTGTGGCAAAGGAGGGTTAAGGAAATCCAATATATGGATGATTTAAGTTCGTTCTTAAGGGGTTCCAGTGGGAAGTTCTTTAGAACCTGGTAATACTGGTCTCAATTTACCAATTCCTCAGATTATAGATACTACCTGGGCCCCTCCTGATTCCTGACTTTTGAGTCTTGGTTCGTGAGCCAGGTCTTATGAGGTCCTTCCCTCCAAAATGGAGGACACCTAGAAGTGGAGTGTGTTAATGTCCCGGTATTGCATACTACCCTATTTGGTAACATGTAGACCTAAGGTTAGTCTTATAATTAGACTGCCTAAACCCAGGCAGGAATACTGTGGATAAGGGAGACAGGATACTGACTGAAGTGTGAACTGATTCGGGAAATTGGATCGCTAGGAAGGTATTTCCCTGTACCTAACCATTTGTAATCAACCTGTTAGAGCCAATATTTAAACATTATTATTATACAGTGCCATCATTTTACACAGCACTGTACAAAGTCAATAGTTGTGCCACTAACTGTCCCTCAAAGGAGCTCACAATCTAATGCCCCTACCATAGTCATTTGTCATTAATGTAGTCTAAGGTCAATTTTTGAGAGGAAGCCAATTACTCTTACTGCATGTTTTTGGGAGGAAACCCATGCAGACCCAGGAAGAATGTGCAAGCTCCATGCAGATAGGGTCCTGGCTGAGATTTGAACCTGGGACCTAGCGCTGCAAAGGCAAGAGTGCCACCATACTACCCACCACATTGGATGGTTTGTTATAATTGCTGTATGACCATGTCAATTATGTTTTATCTCCCTTTTTTTTATTATGATTGTATTTGATGTTTCTGTGATTTCAGTTTTTGAAATTGTACATCTTATTGTATGACCTTTATGTCTTCATTACCTTTCCCTCCCCCACACATTGTTTTTGTTAAAAATCCTAAATAAATAAAGATTGTTAAAAAAAACAAAGCGGGAGGGGGGGTCCTCCTCAAAAAAAGAAATAAAGAAAAAACATTTTTATCAAGTAAAAGGGTTGGATGCCTTTTAATATGTATTGATAGGTCTGCTTTAAATAAAATGAAGCCTGTCCTCCTTATGCGCTGGTGACATGGCAAATTATTTTGAATACAATTAAACAATGTTAGATGCTTTTTACTTGGAAAAATATAAACTGTTTGATGATAAATATAAGAATTTGTGACCTATTATGCATTTTAGCAGTTTGGTAACAGCAGTGACACTTTGGTTTCTTTGGGGTGCAAAATTACAGCATCCACTTATGTCTTACCCCTATTTCTATTACAACGCAGAAATGTAGTCTGCACCCTTTTACAAGATGTTTACAGGGTAGTGCCTATTACCTTTACTTTTGTTGAAGGGCCTTTTTACAAAGTGGGAGGAGAGGCACATTTGACACCAATATTCTGCAAATTATTAAAGTATTTGACTGCATTACAGAATAATATACACAAACCAAATATTGCAATACTTTATATTGTACATAACCTAGTCCTTATTAATATGTAAGTTACATTTCCTTTGTGAATATCAGATATGTACTAATGTGTAAAATATACCTCTTTAAATGTATCTTTTAACAAAAATCTAAATCATTTTGAAAGTGAGTTTTAATAATGATTGAGAATTATTTACTATAAATGTTATTATATATATTGATCCACACTTTCTTACTCTCGTTTGTTTTTTAATTTAATTAATGGCCAAGTTTGTTTCTCTTTGCAAAGTTTTGGAGGATTATAACCTCCTGGGCGTTTCACTGATGTCTGGATTTCTGTACCAAAAGCGTTACACTGTTTTTCATGAAATTATGTTTTTAAATTGTAGACCTGTAATTTACAGAAATATGTCCGAACAAGGGTCTTGTAGATATCATGAATATAAAAAAAGTTTGAAACACACAATCATGTAAAAAAAAAAAAATTACTTTTAATAAAATTTAAATAAAAAACACAAAAATCAGCTTAAACAAGAATACATAAATAAATCAAAAATACTGAAAATGCAATAATTCGGTATACTGTATAGTAATATATTTTTCTAAAACACCTCCCTAGTGTCCGTCACATACCTATAGACAAAACCACATAAATATATTTTGTATTATTTTGTATTGGATTGGATACAGGACTTTGTATTAAATCCAATACAAAATATTTGAATTTCCCACTACGACATCCATCGACGGGCGCACGCACGGACATCATCAGGAATCGCCGAGGGATGCGTACGCGAACGCCGGGTGTTCTAATTCTTTCCGAACTTCCGTACTTCCATGCAAAAAGTGTTAAATTCTTTGCATGGAAATTTATTTTAGATTGTAGGCTATATTTCACCGAATTATACTACTCAATAATTACTTATAATTCACCGAATTACAACGAATTACCGCATAACTCACCGAAATATGTCCAAAATTTTATAAATTTAATATTACATTTTTTTTTATAAAACATAAAAAAATCTTTAAAAAATTAAAAAAAAAAAAAAATCTTAAAAAAAATCTTTAAAAAAAAAAAATTTATAAAAAAATAGTGTATAATGTAATGTATATGTACAGTAGCTTATATAATATATATATAATACAATTATATATTTATTATGTAAAGATTTCTTTGTATTAGACTCAATACAGCTTTTTTGTATTGAGCTCAATACAAAGTTATTTGAATTTCCTGCCCCGCCTCCCGCACCGACGCATGCAGCGACGTCACCGGGAAACCCCGGAGATCGTCACTGCACTCGCCCGGAGAAGAAGGAAGAGAGAAGACGTGTCCGGAGGAGCTGCGGGGACCGGGTAAGTATATTCTTACAGTTGTAATCCGATTGTCATACAATGTATGACAATCGGATTGCAATATAACGTTTGTTTAACTACCTGAGAAAAGTTCGGGTTGAACACTTTTTGCAAGTGTTATTACCCCGAACCAAGGTCGGGTTTACCAGCCGGGTGGTTAAAGAATACAATATTTCCAAGATGCTGCTTCTTTACTACACAGATAGACACAGATTATACACAAACCCCAGTCTTTATTTGATCCCTCTGGGAAAATATTGTGGCTGACAATAACCCTAGCAGTGTTCAGTACTAAGAATTTCCATAGTAAAAAAGCTGAATTTATTTTAGGTAAAATAGGACCCTGGGCAAATATTAGGCGGGTGACCTAAATGCACAGCATTCCAGCTCCCTGACCTCCTGTCATTCTTTCAGCCTAATATGTGCTACTTCTTGGATTGTAAGGTATTTTTTTTTTTTGGTGGTGGTGGGGGTGTTAAGTTATCTGAAGTTAGTATTATTCGAATTTGTGTAATTTTCTTATATATATGATTTGTGCAATGTTATTTATTTTTTCTTGCCGTCTTTTTTGGATATTTTTAAAAGTGATTGTACTTAAAATATCCTAAATTAAATTTTGTACTTAAATTGTCTTAAAATATCTGTAAAATAAAATATCAATTTGTTTTAGGAAAAAAAGCCATTGGGAGATGGGTGTAATATGTTAGGCCTTTAGCTGTAACTTTAGCTATACATTTTTTTTTCTTTTCTGTAGATATTGTTGTATACCTTGTTAATACTTTTTGAAAGCTGAATGTTAGTTTAGAAGAAGAATATCTTCCAGATCAAATAAATCTGCTTTGGTAGTAATTTCACTTTAAAGTTTATGCCAACTTTACTGAGGATTGGAAAGTCTGAGCTGTTCTGTACATTACATTGATATCACCATGCTCTTTCATTGTTGGATTACAGGTATTTCAACAATAGAGAAGCTATATTATATGTGGCCATTATATAAGGTGGTCTGCATGAGCTAGGGTGCTGACAAGATATCAGTGGTCTAAAATAAAGTATGTAATAAAAAATGTGGGTACATTTTAAAATATCATTAACATATGAATAAGGGAAGGGAAAACATTTGCAGATTTAACTGGACTAGGCTATATTTTTTGTATTTATTTAAGAAAACCTGTGATTCTGTCTTAAAATTCCCTGTTAAGTGAGTAAGAGAAGAAGATAGAACTGTACATGTATAGAAAAATACATTTTACATCTATAGTATAGTCTGTTTGAGCATGCCACGGTTTTAATTTGAGGAACACAGTGATTACTCCAATTCTCAGCTTGGTTATTGAATACAGAAGATGCCATTGCATTTTATCGTTAAAGTCAAGACGTCCAACTATTCAATGTATTTACTTCCCTTGAAGACAATAATCATAATAAAGTTGCTTCCTCCATGTTTATGATATTCCAGTCAATGAAATAAGCTTCCCTTGCAGTCTGTCCAATGCAATTTAAATAATTCTGCTACTTTGAAAAATAGTAGAAAACAAATTGTAATATATGCATTTTGCAGAAACATTTGGCAACAAATTTTGACTTATCACTAGTCAGCAGTAGCAACTTTAATATTCTAGCACTTTTTCATTTTACATGGTCTAAGAAGAACAGAGTTGTGGTTTTGATTAAGCAAACTGATATGTCTGTTTTATAGAATAAAATAAAACCTAAGAGGTAATTGCATACTCAGTGACCATTAAATAGTATATATCCATGAACCTAATTGTATATTTATGGGCGGTCAACTTTTTGCTTATACTTATTTATAAACATAAATGCTTTATTCCTATGAAAAATAAATACAAATCTGGATAAATGGTTGTATATTGTGCTCCTAATAAATTCCCAGTCATCTCTTGAGTTAACCATCTAACTTTCCATCACCGAGGCACACATCAAACCCCAGGCGCTCCCATGATACTGATCAGAACGGCTATTACGTGGATCACAAACAGATGACAAATCTTTGAATACAGGAAAGTAACAAGAGCCTGATCAGTAGCTTCAGTTATCTTTGCTTCATGTTTATTGCAGTCTGCCACAGTTATTATAAAAAAAAAAGGGCTGACATTGATCGACAGCTTCTATTAACATCCATCCCAGGCAGCTGGAGGGAACAGATACATTAAATACGGCAGTTATTGCTTTTCATTGCCTTTCTGTAAAATATCACTGCTAAATAGCTTCTGCCATCAGATGCAGTTAGGTACATGGTTTTAATTTGAGCGACTGCTTTATAACACTGCACAATTGACACAGGCCTTTGTTTCCCCAACAATAATGGTTGTGTATATCCTGGAGAATTGATGGGCTGTCTGTTATATTGGTGGGTGGAAAGTGGCTGCTGCTTTGTCATTCTGCTTTTTATACATGCCTTGCTTGTCACTTCTCTGCAGTTCAGGCAGAAATAATGACAATCCGGTCCCCTTATCTCAGGATGTTGTAACATGTAGCTGCTGTAAAACCCTCGCCTGAAGACCAGATAAGGGAATTCTTACAAGGATGGTGCACAGTAATAAGAGGAGCTTTGGTATAATGAAGACAACAATGGCAGATCTGTCAGTGCTACATAACATCTCTTTCTGGTGCCAAGGCAATATATGCACATTGAGTGGGGAATAACAAGCATGAAAATAAAGGCTCCAAATGTTCATCTAATAATGATACATTTGCGTCAGGAGAATTACACTGGCCAGTGACATTGTTGTCTTTATCTGCATGCTGAACGGAGGGGCAGCTGTGTGCTTTGGCAAGGCGAACAGCCTTTTCGCTTTGTATGTTGCATGTTAATCCTTTATTGAAGTAATTAAATGTGCACTTAATGGCAATGAGCAGGATGAAATGAATGTACAATTGAATTAGCAGTGATGATTGGGAGCATGCTGCAAGATTAACTAAATGCAATTACTGTAGGCATTCCTTCCTCTAATCTGGCTACATGACACGACTTAATTACAGGCTGTTATACACTAAGTCCCCGCTTTTGGAATCTTAAATTAATATTTAGGTTGTATGGTACATTAAGTAGATGCTTATGGAGAATGCCCCACACATATTTTACGCCACTGCTTTTTATTTATTTTGACACTTCATCTTACTAAGAAATAAAACACTTTCCAATGATGATGTGCTCAGTGCAGCAATCCATGGAATCCAATCAGATCTTGGTTTAGTGCTGTTAGCCACATCTAGGCTGACTTTGTAAATGGATTCTTCTTGGGAATTAAACCAAACTGTTAACAAAGTAAATATATATTAGGAATGAATACATTTTTCTTGCCAGAGTCCATGTAATTCTTTTGGGTCCCTACAAATCTGTATAGACCCTGCAAGGGATAATTCACTAAGCTCAGATCTGCTGTCTGATTTGTTGCTGAGCTGTCTGATTTGTTAAAGCTTTCCAAGACTAGAGATGATAGACTATCAAAGGAAAACCTAAGTGACCCAGCAAACCTGGAAAGAATTTATTGCAAAAAATTTGCTATTAGTTGGCAAATATTTTCAGTTCTGGACCAGATTCATTTCAGGATTTTCTAAACACCCAGGTTATTCAGAGTTACCACCAGTGTTTTTAGGGTTACAGGGATAACGGGTTCAGGATTTACCAGATGTGTTAATATGCAGCACATTATTCTTTCTTTAAAATAAATTTGCTCACACTCATTCTCTCACTCTTCTCTTTAGGAGAAGTTCCTCTTTAGACCAGTTCTTAGGCAAAGTCTAACCCTGCAGTGCATCATACCACCAACACCATACTGCAGGCAACTCCATTAGGAATCCCCCAGCTGATGTGTGCTTTTTTGGACGAGTGTCAGCTGACAAGATGACATACATCCAAAAAATTGTACTGAAATTTGTACTGAAAGAGCTTAGTTTTGAGATCATTTGGGCATTATACAAATGTAACGTACAGGCCGAGTGCCAAGGCAGATGGCTGAAAGATAAAAAAACACCAGATAGCAAACCATTTCTCAGAAAGTAAAGTAAATATGAACTAAACATGAAAACTGAAAATTCATAAAGTTAGACAATTCTGTATAATTTGTTGCATTTGGAGTAAGTAAGCCAAATGACATATCACAAAATACATATAGATGCTGCCATTTCATTATTTACTTCCCCTTTTCTATAGACATTAAAATATACAAATATGTGTATCATGCTGGCTCATAGGACAGTACATAAGCCTATTACTATGATATAGTAATTTATAATTATATGTATTATTATATTGTATATAGTATAATAATTATTATTAATCATTTGTAGTTATGTACACCTTTATGTATAGTTAAATATAATTTCCCATTTTTTTGCATCAACCATATTCTTGAGAACTTATGTGGGAGGATACATATACTATACAAAAAGTTTACCCCACCACCCACCTTCCAAATCCTCTACCACATTTTGCTCAAAAGAAAAAAAATAATTATTAGCAAGAGATATGATAGCACATGTGGTTTATCTTTATCTTTCAACTTGGAGAGTATCTAGGGCCAAAACTGTTTTTTTCTTTTTTTTTTTCCTAAACTCTAGATAAAGCTGTGATGGGGTTAGAACAGGGGTGTCTGAACTTTTTGCAAAGAGAGCCAGATTTGGTGAGGTGACAATGTGTGGGGGCTGACCACTAACCAGGGTTAGTGTGGACGTGGTTTGTGCACACGCCCACCAGGGTGACGTGAGGGATTCTTTGTGCACGGTGTCAGTGTGGGCTCCGGAGCACGTTCTTGGAATCAGAGTTGGTGTGGTCCATGCAGGTCCAGCTCAGCACATGCCTATTATATTCATGTAGGGGATTTCCTGTGATGACAGAGGGTGTGGGCCGGTGGAAATCTGAACACGGGCCGCAATTGGCCCCCAGGCCGGACATGCCTGGGTTAGAACCATGGTCTGGAGTTGTGTACTGCAATTCTTTCCAATAACAAAAATGGTTAATACCATGTGTATATTTGTTTCACACTATAATGTGGGTACTTTTCAAGTAGACTTTACTTGTTTAGATAGCCCTTGCGATGTGCTCAACCAGTCTGTGAACTGTAATTCTTCCTTGGAGTGTGACACTGAACGACAGGTCTGCAGGATCACTTGTAATTGTTGAGGTGTTGGAGTCAACTATTTTGCAGATCGACCAAATATGAGCAATGCCTAAAGCACATTGTGGGCAGATTTTTATTGAGTCCATGAACCCTGGCAGTGACCATGTAAGTCCTTTGCGAGATCCTAATAGAAGTTTATATTATTGAGGTTGGGAGGGGGTGATTTAAATGTTATATTGATTTTTATAAAAAACCACAGTACTTTTAAAGTGTACAATGCTTTGTACAGAATCTGAACTATTTTTCAAACTGGCTTACTAGTGCAACCTGAAAAATGACCAATGCATAGCCTTCAAATAACTAAGCTGTAGCATTATCAAGTGATTTCCCTCTATAAATTACACAGCATGTTGTCATTTATAAAATGTAAAATATGTTTTAATTTAATTTTCATTTCAGGATAATATAGCAAGCCATTTGGTCACCATCACTCAGGGGGGTTTGTTTTACAGCCTTCATTCTCTTTTATACTGAGGCCATAAATGAAACGCTTTCAGCCCTAATGACCACAGTGACTTTCCTCGATCATGTTATTGCTGGTTTGGCACATTTATTGCTTTCACAGGCACTAATGGATGAGCTGGGATATGTTCACAATTTATATATCATTTAATCTGGGAGAGGAACCCCACAGAACTAACTTCACCCTCAGGATTGAGTAGCTTTTAAGAAGTATAAATGAATTTAATGCTTTAGAAAGAGCTTCTGTAAATTATAGCTATGACACCTATTACATTAAGCTGCATTAAGCATTCATACATCTTCATTACTGGCATACTGCCCACAACTCCAAGGTTGAAAAAGCTGCCAGATTCACCCAATGTGACACTTACCTACCTCTAGACAAATGAGTGATGCAGGGGCAAAAAAACGAGGAATATACTTCCTATTCATTATTGAAAGTTATGTTGAAAGTTGAAAATACTATTACTTGATAAAAAAAGATGTAGATTGTGGGGAAAATATAATCCTAGCCATATAAGTGAGTACTGTCATGCTGAAAACAATGAATACTTTTGTATGTACAAAAAAAATAAAATAAATGGGAATCATCCTTAATTACTCACCATCCTAATTAGCTCGCAAGGAGTTAGAATTTATTTTTATGTACACCTGGCTCTCATTGGCTTTGGGTTGTTTTGGTGAAAACATGGTTTCAGCAGAAAAGTCAACACTGCAGTCATGCACTATTGTGGTGTTTCCTATAGAAAAGTTACCATACCTTTTCGACCATGGAAAGTGCTAACTTTTGTTCACAGAGGTTTTTTGCAGGGAGGTTTCCATCTGTACAACGTAAAACTTCTGGTTGCACCACTAATGTACCATAATTACCAGGGGAGAGTATTTTGTGAAAGTTACCTAATGTTTGACTATAATCCTTAGTGCACCTAATGGTTTAAATATGCAGGCCAACATCTCTTGATGGTGAATGGAGTAATTTCCCAAAGTTGCAGGACCCTAATTGCTGTCAGACAATAGGGGTTCATGTCTCTACTTCCTACAAAGTGACTGGTTGTTTGTGGAAAGATTCCTTTCTGCAAATCACAAATGCTTGCAGGTACCCAAACTTCCATCCATTAACAGGTTTATATACCTATTACTATACCATTGCCTTCACTTCCTCACATGCTTGAGGGACTAGTTATAACTGTAGGTCGCCTGGCAGGCGTTTATATGGCTAATATTGTACCTGTATCTTAGTGGATTGGTATTGGCTGGAAAATTATTTACAACCACTCCTTTTTAGTTAAATTCCATTCTTTACGCAGGTTTTGGTATACTTTGAACAGTCTGTGAGGTGTCCGACATACTGGGCTCGATTTAATAAAGATCTCTAAAGCCGAAGAGGATAGACTATTGTTTGTCATAGTGTAGAACCTGGGTGATCCAGCAAATTTGGATTGGATCTAGTACAGGATTTAAATTGTTTGCCAGCTAATAACAAAAGCTTTTGAGGAAATCCATTCCAGGTTTGCTGGATCACCCACGTTCATCCATGAGGGTGCTTGTAATATAGTCTTTATGGTATTATTCTGCCTCTGGTAACATCACACTGGTTTCCAATTTTAAGTTCATGTAAAAAATCGTGCAGAAATGGGCCCTAATTTAAAGAAGGCCAATATGCACAGTTACATTTGGTTTAAATGGTTCTTCTGATTGTCCTTGAACAGGTTGGAGGCAGGAACTAGATGCAAGTAACAGCAATCAGCATTGCCTGAATCAAAGTATTAGCTGAACATATCTGCACATTCTTCGAGGGTAAAAATGTCTAATGTCTACCTTTCAGTTGTGTATTTATTTGTTTGCCTGGAGTTAAGCTTTAACACAGCAAAGACAACAGCAAACTCTCAATTGCAAAGTTATTTTTCACTATCCATTTTTGTGTCTTATAAGCTTGAAGAAGCATAAATCCATTAGACATGCTTCAACTGTGTTAAACTTCATAGATCTTTCTATCGGACACGGATACTAGCAGATATAATAATAAATCTCTGAAGCACGGGAAAGCACTAATGTGGACAATTTGATAAAGCGTTTTTCTACCATGACTCTTGAGTGAATTAGAGGATGATAGGCTTGAAACCTGTGTGGTCATTGACATCTACAAAGTATATATGACACATACTAGTGTAAAACAACAAAAAAATCCTAATAAAATCCACTATACAGAATGACAAATATAACAGAAAATATAATGTATATATCTATTCATGCAATTATGTAATTCAAAATGGAACCACTATAAACTGCTTTTTATAGTGTATCACAAAAAATATTTGACCAATGTGAATTTAGTTCATTTAGATTCATTGTACTAGAAATGGAGTAAATATACAACAGAAAGATTGTCAGAAGACCAGTGAAAAGGGCAGAAAATGGACAGGTATGGACTGGTAAAAATTAGAACTATGTAAATCACAAGTGGTTGAGTGGTGAACTGTTCACACCCGCTCAGTTGTATTGCAATCAGCCAGAGTGGAACCCTGTGAACTGAAATGATAATAGTAAAAATAATTAAAAGTTAATTCTGGGCTTAAACAAAACTTTCTTAAATTGCTAGTGGACATAGGCCCTTTAAGGTTCGTGGTGGAACATTTTTCATGAAGCCTGCTAGTTTTAAATTATCCAGTATCAGTTTTTGCATTGGCAACGTTTGGTGAACATAAAATTAAAGCATTTGCCAAAATATTTGGTGAACTGTGACCTATGTTTGCAAAAAATATGTAGACTGAGTATGTAACTAAGTGCACAATAAAAAAGTTTAGCTTGCTGCACTTGGTTCAAAAGTCAAAGCTGTAATGACGAAAAAAGGTATTATAGATGAATACTGATGTGCCATTAAAAGTACTCATCCATAGATTGACGTATGCTCATTGAAACATACCCAACTTGATTGACTATTGAAATAGATAAAGTCTAGGGTACTAGCCAATGAAACATAACTAACGTTTTGTAAATTGCTTAAATCCATTAAATAAATTAAGCTGCTCCGGTCTTTGAGTATCATGATTTTATAGAGATACGCTTTAGCTATTACCTTCCCACTAAGCAGCCAAATCCATCAAAACTGCACCCTTACTGGTCAGGCAAATATAGCCAAGGCCTAAGAGGCTTTGGCTAAAACAGCTCACATTTTAAAATGTGATTCTTTGAAAAGATAGGGTTCATAAAATTGTTAAATTAAATTTACAATATTATCACATACTGTATGTATGCAAGATCCCGGTACAGTTTCTAAATACAGTAAATTATAAAGTTTAATATTTAAATAATAAAAATATGGTGATGTAAAATCTAAAGCACATTCTTAATTAAAAAATTCAGCTTCAGCATGCAAAGTAGATGGTGAACTATCTCATAAAAAAGCTCAATATTAGCTCTGTATCTGACTATATTTCTATTACACATGTAGCTATATTTCAAAGTAACAACTGCTAGAAGACCATGATCACAAAAATCACCACTTGTTGACTGGAAAGCACAAATATAAAAATTACTTTTAAATTACTTCAACGTTCCATCCTTATTTAACTAGTTAAGGAACAGTTTTTTTCATCTTGCTTTTTCTTGCTTGTACTTAATTACTTTCAACATAACATAGACAAGAAGGAGCTGCATGGCATACAGAATCCATAATCACAAAAGTCAGTGCTTCTTTTTTTTTTTAATATATATTTATTGAGACACAACAAGGTTTATAGAGCTGCAATCATCATAAACAAGAACAAAAAAATGAAAAATACAAGTACAGTCGGTAACATAACTTGAATAGCATGTAAAAAAAACCCAAATATAATTACATAGTGTTTAAATCGACATAAAACCAAGGTATCTAATTTTTTGTTTTTTAAACAGATGTAGAAAAAAAAACGGAAAACGGTGGAAGGTTGGGGGGGGGGGGGATGGTGAAGATGTGCTAGGGAGAAGCAGGGGTAGGGGGGTGTAGCCATAAATGTTTCATTGGAGTACAAATTAAATTGTGTCCTGGGGAAGAAGGGTTGGTAGGGCCAGTACATTTACTTGAGTCTGAGGCATTTTTGAGCTGCATTCTGAGGTAGTGAAGTATTGCATCCAGTAATACCAGGTGTAGGTAAACTTGTGCTTTTCTCTGTTCCTGTGGTCAACATTTCCTCTATACAATATATATCTTGAACCCTCTGTAGCCATTGACCAATCGTGTGAGGATCCTCCTGTTTCCAACATGTAGGGTCACATGCCTTTGCTGCATTAAGCCGGTAGTGCAGGAGGGAATATTTAAATTGTTTCCTGGACATGTTGGAAACATGGAGTAGACCCAATTTGGTCCTTCCTTTTATGTCTGTGCCCGTGAGTTTGTACGTTATATGAGCCACTCCTGCCAAGAAGTTTGCTAACATTGGGCACTCCCAAAAAATATGTAATAGTGAACCAGGTCCTGCTTTACATCTCCAACACTTATCATCTACATGGGGATAAATCTTTGCAAGTTTAGTGGCAGTTCTGTACTAACGGGTCATGAGCTTGTAGTTTATTTCCTGATACCTATTACTTATGCCTTATGTCTTATGCCCAAAGCACAATATCATGTTTTTTTGTTCCTCCATGAAGGACATTACCAGATCTGCTTCCCACCTAGCAATAAATTGAGGTGTGGCTGGAGTTTGTGGTGTTAATTAAGTCCTGTAAGCCTAAGACAGAGTGCCTCTGTACTGTTTCGAGCTACAACATATTGACTCTAATAGCAGCATAGAGTGCATCAATTGCATTGCATGAGGTAACAATCTAAGTAGATATGTCATTTGGATCATGCACCAATTACTTAACACAGGTAGTTCTTTTTCCCTTTGGAATTGCATTATCGGGTCCCACGATCCATGGGAAACAAAATGTATGGGGCGGAATACTCCTCCGCGGCGCCAAGATTTAAAGACCGGGTCAGTCCTCCCAGATGGGAAATTTGGATGTTCCAACACAGGTGACAGCAGTGAGGGGTTGGTAGTGGAAGAGTTTGACCTATAGTATCTAGAGATATTATATCTAGGCTACTAATGTGGCACCTATTATTGGGTGTTTTAGTGACTTGTTGCTACAGGAGGTCGGAGCCCATGGTAATGTGTCTATTGGTAAAGGTGAGATAGCATCCTCCGGCTGTACCCATAATTTCAGCTGATTATTCCAGCACCAGTCCATCAAACATGACAAATGCACTGCCTGTTAGTAGTGGATTGGGTCCGGGAATGCCATTCTACCATTTATTTTTGGGAGTCTGAGGGTTTTGACACCTATTCTTGGTGTAACTGGGTGCCAAACAAATCTAAGAAATTTAGTCCTAAATTTGGCTAAAACATACATCGGATTTGTGTATGTATGCACACCGGAATGGCCTGGAGCAAGTACAACAGCTTAGGCATGACGTTCATCTTAAGTATATTACATTTCCCAAACCCTGTAAATGTCATTTGACGCCACTTATGAAAGTCTTTCCAAATTTTATTGAGAAGCGGGATAAAGTTCAATTCAACTAATCTGACTAAATCTGAAGGGATCTGAGTACCTAGATATGAGGTGGAAGCGAGATGGAAGTGAGAAGTGAGATTCCAATGTTTGCTGTACTTTTTTGGGGAGAGTTACATTAAGAGTCTTCGATTTTTGAAAATTGATTTTATAGTTGGACAGTTCAGCAAAACGCTGCAGATCAACCAAAAGATTAGGGAGCGTGGTGGTGGGTGCAGTTATGTAAAATAAAAGTTGTCAGCATTTCTTGCCTTTTTATGCTACAGGTTACCAATCGTAGTGCCCTTTATATTGACGTTGGAACAGATGCATTGGGATAGAGGGCAGCCTTGCCTCGTACCATTGGTAATGGGGAAAGGTTGAGACAGCCCTTCATTGATCTTGACTTACCCGCCCCGGGAGACCGATATATTTTAAAAGCATAGAAATGTATGACCTGGTCAAACGCCTTCCCTGCTTCCATGGAGAGGAGCATGAAAGGGATTTTGTTAGTGTGTACATAATCAATGACGCTCAATGTACGAGTATTGTCCCTAGCCTCTCGAAATAGGAGAAAACCACATTGGTCAGGATGTACCATGTTACTCAAGATTGTGTAAATATAAAGCACAGTGAGAGAGAAAGCAAGCTTTTACTGGCAATTCTGTAAGAAAAATAAAATTAATTCACACATATTTGAATCCTTATTCTAACATATAAACAAATCAACTATACTATTATATGGTTTGAGGTTAAACAAACTGTACAGGTAGATAGTTTGAACAATAAACCAAAATGTCAGTATTTATCTTAGGGTCCCGACGTGTTTCGTGTTTTTCGAGACCAAAAGTATGTCTAAATGAAAAAAAAAAAATTATCACATATATACATATTGATGCAGAAAGGGTGGAAATATATATATGTATGTGTACACATACATATTCCCAGATGAAGAAAATCACAAAACAAAACATATAATAGTATAGTTAATATATGTTAGAAATAGGATTCAAATATTGTATGAATAAATATTATTTTTCCAACAGAATTGCCCGTAAAAGCTCGCTTTCTCTCTCACTGTGCTTTATATTTAGACTTACTCAGGCTTGGCAACTGTTAACTTCAATTTTTTAAGGAGTCCCTTTTGGTAGAATCCATCTCCCCCTTTCCCTTCACTACGCATCATACTCAAGATTGTGGTCATTCTTTGTGCCAGGATACTTGCAAAGAGCTTCAGGTCACAGTTCAACAAAGATATGGACCTGTAACTGGAACACGACTTTGGATCTTTTTCTGGTTTCAATATGACAGTGATATGTGCTGTCAATGTATCTCCTAAAGGTAGGTGTCCTTGGGATATGGCATTGTATGTATCCAACAATTGTGGGCCAACTTCTTATAATATTGTATAGTTAGACCATCAGGCCCTGGGGCCTTTCCTGGAGCAGCTTGTGACAATGCCTTCTGCAATTCCTGAATTGTGATTGGCTTATCTAACACCTCAAACCATTCATTTGAAATAGTGGGCATATCAGATTCTTTAAGTTAGTCTACTATCCAATTTATATGAGTATCAGAATTAGCTGAATCTGTTGCTGTCCAAAGATTGTACAAAAGACGAAACATAACATTAAAAGAGTCAGCTATATCTTTTTAGGCATTGGAATATGTATCCTGAGGCATTTTTAATGCTGAGAATGTACGTTTGGTGCGTATAGCCCTGGCTAGTGCTTTGACACAGTGATTGGCATGTTCGTAAAAGAAACGCCTACACCTATTTAATTATGCTTTAGCCTTAGACCTGAATAATGAGTTGATCTGCTCTTGCACTGCAAGCACCTTAGTCTCAATGTCATTGGTGTGATGCTTCTTATGCTGCATCTCCAAAAGATGCAGTTAAGTGAGTAAGGTATTTAATTTCTGTTGTCTGCGTTTCTTCAGCCTGCTGCTCTCTTTTATGAATAGACCACGTATAAAACACTTATGCGCCTCCCAGACAAAGAATGGGTTAGCTGTAGATTCAGAGTTTTGGTCAAAGAAATTTTTCAGCTCTGACAAAGTGTTTACTACTTCGGGGGTGTCTACCAGGAGGGAGACTTCAGGGCAGGAGATGTCAGCTCCACTGGTATGGTCACTGGAGGATGATTTGAAAATGAAATGGAACCAATCCCTGACTCCAGTATCAATGGAATAGCCTGATGTGCAACCAGGAAATAGTCTATTTTAGAGTAGGTTTTATACTTGTGAATAAAACGTATAATGTCCATGACATGGATGTTGGATGCGCCACATGTCTACCAACTGATGTTCATGAAGCAGGGACTTTAAACGTGGGAGGACCCCTTAGAGACGTCTTGTCTGGGATTACTAGTCATGTTAAAGTCTCCTCCTATAATAATAGTGCCTGTCCCATGTTAATCAATTTAAGGAGTACTTGCTCTTGAAAGGGTAGCTGATTTGTATTTGGTGCGTGTAAAAAAAAAGGGGGACCGTTGCGAGTCTATAGTGCCCTGCACGACAAGGAACCTACCCTCTGGGTCTGTGTGCACTTAGGTCAGAGACCAACGCAGATGTTTTGTTAGAATAATGCTTACCCCCCCCTTAGCTTAGAGTCAGGGGATGTGCAATGGTAAGCCACCTGAAAACATCCATTGCATAAGGTAGGCACCTTGTTGTGTCTGAAATGGGTCTTTTGTAGAAATGTGACACTACACTTGGTCCTACATAGTTCTTTTAATAATATGGATCTTTTCGTTGGTGAATGCAGACCTTTTACATTAATAGAAGTGAGGATCATCGACATTGTATAATTTGTGGTATTAGCCTGAATGGATTTAGGCCTAATGGAATAAGGTATAATGGGCGACCAGGAGGGTTTGGGATAAAAGGAGAGAGTAAGAAGGGAGGGTGACCAGGTGGGTATGGGTATGGGACCTAACCCTAAGTAGGCCCTGGATAGCAAAGAAAGCCTCTAACCCCTAAGAAGAGGTAAGGCAGCCTAGTGAAGGCAGCAGAGTGGTGCCCACTACCGTGGTCAATCCAATCAACATAACAAATATAAAAATATAAGAAACGGTTAATCAATTTCAACTGTTCCTGAACCCCCTCTATCTAGGCTGCTAGCATGTCCATATCTTCCTTGGATGGTATGTATTGCAGCAGCGCCTGGGGACTGCACAGTGAGCTGTGGGAAAGCAGGGGAAGATACCAGGGACGAGTCCGGACTCCATGTCAGTGGGGTTGGAGCTTCTTCCTGCGATGCTTCAGAAAGCATATCAGCAGGCTGAGCACGTGGAGATGCCTTAATGGAAGCTTCACCGCTCAGGCTCTCAGTCAGAGCTGCAGGGAAATAGCGTAACAGGCTCGTTCGTGCGGGGTCCTGCTTATGCCCTTAGTCTTCTTATGTCTCAGCATGAGCACGTAGGGTGTCTGGAGTCAGATTAATCGATGGTTTCTGATGTAGACCGGTGTAGGCATGGAGCTCACAGGAAGCACTACTCACACAACCATCCACAGTCAGCAACCTCCCACAACCTCTCACAACCTCCCTCAAGTCAGTGCTTCTTGACATTAGGTCAACTATGAAATCTAAGGATCTGTCTGGTGACCTCAACTGTATTGTTTTTTAAATACTGCTCAAGACGAAACATGTATGCATTGGCCAGGGGTATTTAAATAGCAAACCTGTATACAACAACTTGTATGTATGTATGTATGTATACACACAAATTTTAAAAATAGACAAAAATTGTCCTTCAGATGTCTCACAAAGTCACGTTTCAAGATATAAATATAATATCACTTTTTAAACTATCATATAATTGCAGGTTACCAAGATTGACTAGATTTGAGTGAGGTATTTTTGTAAAGAATTAATTTTAAAACAGAACTACTGCCATGCAACTACCGTATTTTTTGCCGTATAAGACTCACTTTTTCTTCCCCAAAACTGGGGGGGAAAAGTTGGTGCGTCTTATACGACAAATACCGTGTTATAAAATAATTAAAAAAGGATACTCACCCGATACCTGATCCTGCGTGTGTCTCCTCTCCTCGCTGGCTGCAGCGTGTATCTCCTCTCCTCACTGGCTGCAGTGTGTGTCTCCTCCTGGCTGCAGTGCAGAGCGAAAAAAGCAGGCACAGCGCCCCCTGCTGATCCCTGCCCTAACAGTGGAAAAAAAGGTAAGTGAACGGCACAGAGCGATCAGAAGGTTAATTTGAACGGCACAGAGTGATCAGAAGG